>NW_026067955.1:6366642-6369463 GCF_014885135.2 Alexandromys fortis
AGGCGGATCTCTGTGAGTTCGAGACCAGCCTGGTCTACAGAGCTAGTTCCAGGACAGGCTCCAAAGCCACAGAGAAACCCTGTCTCGAAAAACCAAAAAAAAAAAAAGAAATCTTTCAAATCAAGTAGAAAAAAAGCAACCTAAAAGAAGCATGGGCAAAGGTGACAAAAAACAGTTTATAGACATTAAATACACATGAAAAATACTAATACTCATTATAAAGAAATATAAAGAGAAAAGCAATAACTTTTCTACCCATCAAATTAACTTTGAGTAGAAACCCACTAGTATCTAGGGATTGGTGAGGGTGAAGAAAAGGCTTTCTAGCATGGTGGTGGGTTGTGAATGAGTTCCTTTTTGGAAAGCACACACGGTCACGGAGGTTCAGAGCAGAGGGCTTCCTGTATCACAACAATTCCAAATGCCTAGAACTCTATCCTATGCACCAACGTACTCAATATGGAAAGATCTAAGCCACTACTGTGGATTTCCACATTTTCTCTGGTTCTAAACAGCTGGTTAAAAACTTGGATGTTCATCTAGTAGTTAAGTCACAACCGATGCTGGAAAGAAGTCTCATGCATGCTAGCAATGAGGGCAGGGAAGATAACGGGAGCATAGTATGTAAGGGAACTCAAGAAGCACTAACAATAAATGAGAAAATGAGGACTTTCTGCTTTGTTTCTAAGCTACTTAAAATTTATAACAATATACCATTATATAAAAACAAACAACCCGCTAGGCATTAATTAGCACTTTTGGGTTAGCACATTGGCTCGGTGGGTTAAGGCACTTGTCACTGAGCCTGAGAGCCTGACTTAGACCCCTGACACACATGGTGGAAGGGAAGCACCGATTCCTGCAAGCTGTCCTCCTACTTCACTCCACACGTGTGATATGGCCTATGTATGTATGCATGTGTATGTGCAAGCACAAGTGTACAGATGCACACACATACACTAAATATACATGAAAAAAAGAAAATTAGCTAAATAATGCTCTCTGTGTTCCAGTTATGTGGAAGAAGAACCTACAAGGATATTAAGAAAAAAGAGGCTTAGGATTACCAGCCCCACTGGCGAATGCGGCCCACAGGAGCCTCCTTCCTATCCCATGAAGCCCTAACTCCTTTAGAAACAATAAGCCAGGGAGTGAACCCAGAGAAAACACAGCAACTGTAGAACCTCTGCCTCTCAGGACAGTCCAAGTAGGAATTTGGAGCCCAACTTGGTAAATACATCTAGGTCCAGGAGACAGCACAGATACTCCCAGAGCACAGGCCAGTATCTATTTAGCTGTAGCTCTTGAGCATTTCACAATTTTCATTGGAATATAGACACACAGGACACTGGCTCTGCTCAACAAGCATGTCCCCTAGAGCTCTAGAGTTAGTGCAAAGAAGTGACTGGCACGGCGAGGGAGGGAAAGGCAACTAGAGGCAGCTGGCCGTCCACTCTGAGAACAGCGCACGGAGAGACAAGACCAGAAGAGCTGGCAATTAGTCACATCAGCAACGTTTCCCGGCCTCTCAACCGTTTCCCCTACCTTTATGAAGACTGGTAGCTTTGAGCCCTACGCTGTCTCTTCCTGCGCGTAATTCTCACACCAGTTCTCCAGTATGAGGAGTCAGTTAGGGTTGGGTGCGCACTGCAGGGTTATATAGTCCTTTACAATGTTTTATTTATTTGAGGGTTACTCATCCACCATCCACCAAAATGCCTCAGACTTCCCAGAAGATTCACCTACAACCCAACCATAACTGTTTCTTGCATATTGATTCTACTTAATGGTTCATATTTTTGGGTCAGACAATCAAGCTACTCAAAAACAATCCTGAGAAAGCCAGCCGAGTGTGATGATAATCAGCCCAAAACAACAAAGGCTGTCATCATTTTTCTCTGTATGTTTATATTGGTTTTTTGTTTGTTTTCCACCTTATAGCTGGTCCAGAGTTGGATGCTGGGGCAAGTGTCCACAGTCCTAGCACTTGGCAGGAAGAGGGAGTGGGGAAAGAGGAGGGACATAAGAGAGGGAGAGAGGAGGTAGAGAACCTTGACATAATCTATAGATGAGCAAAGCTGACCAGCAAACAGACAGACACAGAATTGCTATCCTTACTGGAAAACACAGAAGAACATGACATTAAAGAATAGAAACCTAAACTGGGCAGTGATGGTGCACGCCTTTAAGCCCAGCACTTGAGAGGCAGAGGCAGGTAGATCTCTGTGAGTTTGAGGCCAGTTCCAGGAAAGCCAGAACTGTTACAGAGAAACCCTGTCTCAAAAATCAAGTAAAAAAACAAACAACAAAAAGAAAAAAAAATGGAAACCTCAAAGTCTGAACATTTTTTTTCTATATATGCTTCAGAGATTTCCAAGTGCTTACAACGACTGTGTGTGTTTGAGTCTGGGCTCCATGACTTCCTAGCAATCATTTCACGTCTGTGGGTTCCAGTTTTTCACAGGTCTAATTTTCCTACTGTGCAGAGCCACTACGAAGATTATTAAGCCCCAGCAATAATCTTCAGAAAGAATCTAGTACACTGGCTGCCTCAGAAAAACCATCAGTATAGTAGTTAGAACAATTAGCACTATTATTATGAATGCTGAACCTGGATGCCAGTGGAGCAGGCTCAGCCCAGGAGTGGAGAATACAAACTTAGGCCTATGTGTACAAGCCTCATGGCCTGAGTTTAACCCCCAGAACCACTGTGGAAGGAGAGAACCGACTCCTGAAAGTTGTCCTCTGACCTGCACAGGTGCCCGCATTGGGGGGGGGGGACACATAGGTATACACATACATGCATATATATATATATACA
>NW_026067955.1:6369513-6386391 GCF_014885135.2 Alexandromys fortis
CAGAGAGAGATTAAAGTAGAGTGAAAATAAACTCCTTGCCATGTTTATGGAAAGTCAGCAAGAATATACTTCAACTGTGGTGACTCTTGGCATCCAGCACAGCGGTTGAAAAAATATGTTCCAGAATGCGCTCACACGTATCTGAGCTAACTGTTCAGTTCTTGGAGATGCCCTTGCTTGGGCTGAAACAGGAACAACAGTCCTTCATCATACCTCATGAGAATCTTGTAAAGGCTAAAGGAAATGAGCTAACTACCTGGCGGCAGTATGAACACCAAATGCTCGCTCGTGGACTACTCCTGGCCCCGGCCCCCTTTAGCTATTGAAAGAAGTCTAAATAGAGCTTTGTGTGTGTGTCTGTGTGTCTGTGTGAATGTATACCCAATACATATATATTCTTCAACAGTATAAAGAGCCTAGCACCATTAATAAAACAGTAATTGTCCTACTCTGGTTACTGAACACTATTCCAGCAATGGGGACATACACAAAGTGAAACATGTACTTATTCATCTCTAATCCCCCTGGGTCCATGTCCATTTTCCAGGGAAGAAGCACTGCATTGAGCCCTCTGCAGATCCTGTCCCCAGTAAACATCTGAGGTGGGTAAGGAGGGCTAGAATTTTGGTGAAATGGGATTGTATCAGGCACATCAATTGTCCATTCAACCACCAATCCCAGTCTCCTTCCATATCAGCACATACACTCCAACCGTGTTCTTTCCAGGTACCGCTGTGTGCTTCAGAACATGGACACATGATCACTTCCTGGTCCACTCTACAGAGGCATTTTGCTTATATTTAGTCCTTTACTATCAAAAAATTGTCCTACCATGTACATCTTGTTTCAACAAGGGCATTCAGTGTTTCTGTTGGACAGCTTCCAAGAGAGCTCTGCTGAGTAAAAAGTGCTACATAGTTTACCTGTTACTAGGTGCGGTTGAATTGTCCTCTAACGAGGACATTACTTACTGTACACTCTACCAGTGATCATCTTTAAGACAGGAACAAAAGCATACCGTCATGTGGGGGGAAAAGTCATAATCATTTCCATGTTGGAAAGTAGCACACATTTTTGCGTGCATACGTGTGCATGATGTGTATATGTGTGTATGAGTATATATGGGCATGTTCCTATGTGTAAGAGTGGATAAGCACATACCACAGCACATGTATGGAAGGCAGACCCCAGCCTTAACTATTGGTCTTCAGTGTCTATCTTGTTTAAGACAGGGTCTCTTTTTTGTTGTTTGCTGGCTCCATCAGGCTCGCTGGCCCCACAGCATTTAGATCTGCTGTCTCTAGCTCCTCTTCTGCCGTAGGAGCACTGGGGTTACAAATGTGTGCTACTCTGCTCAGTGTTTGCATGGGTTCTGTGGATTTGAACTCAGGTTCTCACAATGGTGCAAGTGTTTTATCCACTGAGCAATCTCTTCAGCCCACGGCCCCATTTTCAAAAAAGGGAAAGACCACAGTTCTAACCCCTGACTTTACCCTTCTCAGCACCTGAGGCCCTACACAACTTCTAAACTAGCTGCAGGCCTTCCTCTGCAAAGATTGTATCAAAACCAGTTTCCTGGCACATCCCAGCCCTGTCCATAAAAGCCAGTTCAATGGAGAGCAGAGGATTCAGGACAGAAGGGCCCCTGTCCTTAAACAAAAGCCAAAGCCCACTGAAACAGAATCATTCCACACATGCCCACGAGAGCTTTACTCGGCTGCTATGTCCTAAAGCACTGAAGAATTAAAACCTCTTCATCAACGATCACTGGTCTACAGGTAGTTTACACGTTTCATTTTGCCCTGCACTATCATAACACGGAGAAGAGCAGATAAAGGTCATGTTGGTAATTAAAGCTATATTGTAGAGATATGCACACCCAAGATATGATTAAATAAGAAAATATTACTCGGTTCAGTATCATCATTAAACTTGCATTAATTTATAAATATTTAAATGTACCATATGATAATCATAAATAATCTGTTTTTGTCAGTTTTGAAAGTAATGTAACCCATAAAGCATGTGAAATATCACTGCAGAAAGAGAATGAGGAGCGTATAGAGCCAGACTCACATTCAAACGCTGTCGTCGTTGCTTCAGGCAGGACCTGGCCTATCACATCCTAAACAAAGGAAGAATAAAAAAGCACAATTAGTCATCTTCTTTATTGCCAACACGTGGCAAGTCCAAGAGAAAATAGGGGAACCTGGGAAGGATTTTTGAGATGCTGGCGTATACTATGGAAACCTGAGCTGATAATCACACTTCTGCAGAAACTTTACATCTCTACTCCCTTCATATTGCATTAAAGACAATCTTATTCTCAGTTCCACAGTGCACATCACCACACTATTACACACACCCACACACAGCTTCATATATTGGAGACGTGGCTTAAGAGTCAGACAACCTTAGGCTTGGGTCCTTACAATTAATTATACAACCTGGGAAACTTTTTTTTTAATTTAAACATCCTGAGCCTCATTCTGATTATTTCCAAAATGTATCCAATGACACTGAAAGAGTAATGTGAAAACTAAATAATAAACATAAGTAATTAAGTAATAAACATAAGCTTGACACGTGGTAGACACTCAACAAATGTGGTTCCTGATCTGTAAAGACCACAAGGAGCCTCGCTCTCACAGTGGTAGTTTGAGCAAACAAGTTTCTGTGATGATATGCACATAAGGGTAATAAAACAGTTCTCATCAACCTTTATTCCTAAGCAACACAAACATATTTAATATTGCTGGGATATAATTCATTGGACGGGAAGCCCTAGAAGGTATATATGATCTGTTATTAATATGTAAATGAGTCTCTAAAATTGAAAACACTAAAAAAATTTGGTCTGCAGGGGCAACTAAACTGAAGAGGTACAGAACACCTAAGCTCTGGGAAAGGAGGCCCTCCATCACGTCCAATCCCACAGCAAAAGCCTTGCAGATCTCATTTCTCTCCAGGAGCTCTGCTACGACGGCCCTCCCATGCCCAGGCTGTGCCAGAACCAGCACCAGGCAGCCAGCTGACAAAGCCGGCTGGCAGCGTTTCTCAGCAGGGAGCCCACAGCCCTTCCAAAGCAGGGCACTTAGCAGAGCGGAGGCTGCAGCTTCCTTCTAAAGGCAGTTCCTTAGGAGCCTTGCTGCAGTGCCAATTTGCATAATCATCTTGACACTTATTTTTCCTCTTTTTTTTTTCCAAAAAATAAATCTGTACATAAAAAAAATTGATCAGGGAAAACAACTATCCTGGGTAGCCTTTACTCATCAGTCAAAAAAAGGTGATGTCGTCTCTGTCTCTAATCTTAGCAAGTGAAACATCAACTTAGTGAGGAAGTGAGGAGCCAAAATTTTAGGGTAAGGAAACTGTTTGTAGACATTCATAGGTAGCAAGCACCTCTTAGCAGGCAGCTGGCTATATACTGACTACAGAATTAAGTATACAGGCAATCCAGAGGGAAGGATGGAAACCTAAACACAGCCAGAGTGGCAAGACTGTCTCCCCAAACCCTCTATTGGCCATTTTTAAGCAGGGCACATTTAATGGCTTTATATACATTTCCCCTTTACTCTAAGAGATTATTCTGTACTTGTTTCCAAGGGGATTTCTGCTATCCCCCAAAAATGCAACAGTTTTCTTTACCTAAAGACATTTTCAAAAGAAAATTTAAATTGACACATCTTGACAGTGATCATTTCTTGATTTTTCTTCCTACCTCTCAATAAGTCGGAGGAATATCTCACAGAAGAGAAGTAAAACGGTCTCTATAGCATGTGGGGAGCTTTGTAAGTAAGTGCATGTTAAGACTTGGCTCTTCAGCAAAACTATGATTTGTTCTCTGAAATAAGATGGGTAACAGAAAGTGCCAAATGAAAGATGTCAATAGCAAAGAGTATTTGTTCACTGTGATCGTTAATATTGCCTATCAAGCAGACAGAACCTAGAATCACTTAAGAGATGTTGGGGCACATCTGCAAAGGAGTTTCTCTGCTATGCTAACTGGGGTGGGAAGGCACACCTTAGCCATGGGTGATGCCATGCCATGGACATGGGCTGAGGAGCACTCATCGTTCCATGCCTCCTGATCGCAGATGCAACGTGACCAGCTGCCTTCCCTGCCAAACCCTCAAACTGTGAGTGAAAATAAAATCTTTCTTCCCTATCTGGCTTTTGTTAAGAATCTTGTCACCACAAGGAAAACACCTGACAAGCAAGAGGAGGGAAGAATCACAGGTTCAGTTTGGACAGAAACATCATCACAAATCGCGACAACTGTAAGTGAGACTTGAAGACAGGCTACGAAGAGAAAAAGAAGGCCACCGACTAACCCAGTCCCACACACGATTCCTAGAACTGGAGACTGTCTCCAGGGACAAGGAGAAAGAAGGCCAAAGAACAACAAAGAGCCCAGTGCCTCTGCCCTTGGTTTTGGCTTCCTGCACACTGCACTCAACTCCCGGAGATACAGACAACAGACAAGCGTGGAGGGGGCAGGATGAGACCTGCACAGCGTCTCCCAGCCACTTGGAGAAGTAACAACTGGAATCTTCAACTACTGACTGCGGTCTCAGATACTCAATCACTCTGACTTGGTGACCAAACCCTGCTCTGGCTTCTGTGTTAGGTTTTGCCAAAAACAGGCTCTATGGCTCTGCAAGGCCCTGCCCCTCCCAGGGTACAGCTTCCTCATCTGAAAACTGGAAAGTGTACGAAAGGGCTCAAGTAGACCAAGGGGCCATCCAAGTTTCACATGGCCTTCGAGTTTAAGGTTCCAAGTCCGAGATGCTGATTTCTCTGGGGTTTTGTCTTTTCCTGATGGAAGAGATGACGTGAAGTGGGAGAGCGGATGACAAGGACCTGAGGCGGCACCCTGCCTGACTTGCCTTGAGCCAGCAGCAGCACAGCACAGACCCACTTCTACGGTCTTTGTTGGCGCCTACTGACAAATGTCCCCCAGCTGCTCTTATGACAAAAAAGTCCCAACACACAGCCCTGAGCCCTAGTGCTGGGCCCCCAGTGTGATGTGCCGGAGCTCTCCCGGTGTACTCAGAAGCAGAGGGCCAGGTCCTATCCCTTACATCATAGTGTCAACATTTATAGGGTACCTTCTCTGTGCTTCATCTTTACAAGTCTTGATGCAGGCGTCCCTGTGCAGAAATAAGGACACTGAGGCTCAGAGAGATATGACTTGCCAAGCTGGTAGCACAACTGGCAAGAAAGTCCAAACGACCTGACTCAGAACCTAGTGCTCATCCAGCATTCAAGAAGCAAAGGCAGGGGGTTTGAGGTTATCCTTCACAAAATAGGCAATTTGAGATCAGGCTGAGCAACATGACCCCCTGACTCAAAGAAAGACGCCAGAGATCTGCACAGGTCATAACCATGCACATCTGGGTTAGCGATCATTTTTTTTAAAGATAAATGTTTTTTTTAAATTTTTCATTTATTATATAAACATGTGTGTGTAAATAGTAATCATGGATGCACACATGCCATGGCAACATGTATGCAAATCAGAAGACAACTTTCAGGAGTTGGTTCCACCATGGGTTCCATGGACTGAACTCGGGTGGTCAGCTTGCACAGTGTGTACTTTTACCCACAGAGCATCTCACTGGCCCCTCCTATTTTGAGCTCTATCAGTAAATTTCCAGGTCCTATGAAGCAACAGAAACAGAGCGCGCTCTCTCTCTCTCCTCTCTCTCTCCTCTAGAAGTTTAGCTTATAGAAGAATGGTCAGGCAAACAGTCAGGACTAAATGTATGGTTTACTATAGAAATGGACATAGGAACCAGTGTGGCCATCTGACCAACATTAACAGAGGGAAAGTGAAGCTGGGTGTGAGAAAATAGGTGAGAGTTGGCCAGCTAAAGAAAAAGGCAATGTGCAAGCACAACCTGGGTACCTGGGAGGACTGACAGGAACGCTGTATACTTGAGACACAGGATGCTCATGAGGCTGTGGCAAGAAAGGACGCAGATGCCAGGCCAGTCAAGATGGAACTGAAGAAGACAGTGATGAGGACTGTGTGGGCTTATAAGGAAAGGGAATCATCAATGGGCAGAGGTGTAAGAACACCAGATGCAGAGAAGGGATGGCATTTGGTGTCAAAGACTGGAGGCTGCTAGCCCACTACAGGTACCACACTCTTAACCTAGGCACCTGAAAGCCTGCACAGCCTGGATAGTCACTGGCATCTAGCTTTCAAAATGAAATTTTATATGTTCACATATATGTATATATAAATATATATATACATACGTATATATGCAATCCAGTCAAACTACACAACTGTCTTCTAGAACATTCTTCCCAGTACATCTAATTCTGTCTGAGTTACTCCATGCATAAAGTGAATATACTGTGCCCTGTTAATTGCAAATGACTAGAAAGATGCAAATGGGCTGAAGTATGTGGGAAACTATAGCATGCAAAAGTAAGTTTGCCGACCAGGGAGATGGCTCAGCTGGCCAAGTGTTCACCATACAAACATGAGGACCTGAGTTTGATCCCCAGAACCCATGTAAAAAAGGCAGGTGAAGGGGGCTTGAGAGGTGGGCCAAGCATGGTGGCATGTGTATGCCTGTAATCTCAGCACTGGAGAAGCTAGGACAAGTGGATCCCTGGGGTTTGCTAGCCAACCAGCCCTGTCTCAAAATACAAGGTGGATGGCAACTGAAGAATGACACCTGAGCTTGATCTCTGATCTCCACGTGCATGCACACACATCTGCACACACATACAAACACAAACTATGCAAGTAAGCCAGAGTTTCGGTGCTTACTCTCAGCCTCAGGAGCAGTAATTCCTGAGAAGGTCCTTTTACTCTTGACTCAGTACATATATACAGACATATAATGCTATGCAATATATATTATATATGGGCTCAGGAACCCACCTATATTAACCTACGTAAGATGTGAAACATTCTGAGCATCTCAAGGCAATCCCCTGTTGATTCTAAGATGCGCATTGTCCATCAACACTCAACATCTCTGAAATTGAGCTGTTTTTCCCCCCATGGGATGGTGTGCTGCAGTTTTAACAGGCAGCATTTTTTCTTATTGCTAGTTAAGTTTATGTCTTTCAATCAATGACATCTAAGGTTTGCTTAAACATTGTAAATTAAGGTTGCCCTGGTTTCCCTTTCCCAACAGGTCACAAGTTCAGGGAACTCAGCAGTGGCAGGACTAGAATGAGGGCAGAGATGCTTTCCAAACACTTTGAGGGGGAAAAAAGAAAAAGAACTGCACTGGTGTGTAAGTCCTAGTGCAGGCTGGGATCTTCCTGAGGGCAGGGGTTCAATAGGATTCATCTATTTCCCAGGACCCTGCACATTTACCAATTTTCAGCGAATGCAATTAATCGATATTATGGTTCAAACAAGCAAGGTAACCCCACGAGGGGCCAGCTCAGGCCACCAGTGGTCAAGATGCTGTCCATCCAGGTCCCTGAGCCCCAAGCTGGGATTTGGCCGCTAAGATTACCACTCACCAGCACATCTCTGAAGAGTAACTGCGGCCCGGAGTGCACGGTCCAGTCCACCGCACCACTATTTGGAATCTTGATCCGAATCACCAGCACTTGGTTCTCCATGGCAGGGAAGGGGCCAAGGGCCAGCCACAGCATTACAGGTTAAAGGGTCTCACATCCTGGGGCGAGGGGTACCGACTGGCCCCTGCTTAGGAGGAGCCCCAAGAAGTGACAAGGGGAACGAGGTACACACGATAGGATAAAAACAGGGAGCAGGGTGGTGGGAGAAGTGAAGAGGAACAATCAGGAGGGAGCTCGCAGGCCCTGAACCAGGCCCGGGTCGTGTGGAGTTTGAATGTCTCTCGGAAAAGATGCACTGGGGAAAGGGTACGGGTCAAAAGGTATTATTAGCAGAGAGTGGAAGGTCCTGGAGTTACAAAAGTGGACAAAACAGAACTGATAAGCATTTTTGAAGTCCGTGTGCGTAAGGGGAGACAGCACAGCAATGGCCTGGTTTAGGGGAAGTGCATCAGCCAATGTCCTGCAGTCCTGGGTGGGCAAAGGGAGGGTGTCTGGGCGCCGCGGGCTGGGTCGGGGCTGTAACGGAAAAGCACCGGTGCCGCCTGCCCGCTACCAGACCGGAGAGCTCAGGACCGCGAGGTCACGAGGGGGTCCCGAGCCGCAGCCGGAACCGGAGGGTGCTGGGCGTGCGGGCTCAGCCGACGAAGGCCCGCGTCCCGGCAGCGGAGGTGGCGGCGCGAGGAGGAAGAAGGCTGCTAGAACGCTGTTACTCCGGAACCAAAACTCACGGCGCCGGAACCCGGGGAGCCGAGGAGTGGAACCCGCCTCCTGGGGCGCCATGTTGGAAGAGGGCAGGTAGGGGCGGAGCAGAGACACAGACCGCGCGCTAGGACCGGCGACTGCCCGGTTAACCGGCGGAGGTGAAGGCATCCAGGAAACCGAGAAAGATACCGATCTATGGCTGGCGCCTGCCCGTGAAACAATTTAAGGCTTAATCTTGCATGGTGTGGCTTCAGAAAAGACGTTGCAAGACAGGCGGGCATTTCCAGCTTGTCAAATTGTGTACCTTTTAATATCCGTAGGGTTTGTGCACCAAATCAGCAAGAGCCAGGCAAGACCTTTCTTTAAAAAAAAAAAAGCAAGTTTCTCTGCCCCTTCTTCCAAGTAACAGTTCCAAAATACCACTAGGTTTCTCCCGTTAACAAAGTGCATGAATTTTTCAGGGAGGTCCTTTACCCCAATGAGTGACCTGCAGTACCAAACAATCCCCTGGTCAAAAGCAATAGTAAAGAAACTCCATGAAGAGCTTAACTGCCTGGGGACAGTTGTGTTTCTGGCATCATAATATCTTATTCAACCGTTGCAAAAATATCCCCGTCTGTTCCATATATTTTCAACTAAATCACAGTGTTTATGCAGTCACGATAGCAGGGCAGTAGCCGTAAACCTTGGTTATTTTTAAATGCCTTGTTACCTCACATTTTAAAGTGCACAATCCTGTTGATCTATGGTGCCTATGCAAAAATTGCTTACAAATGACAATGTGTAGGTAGGTCCTTTATGTGTAATTAATTTGTGCTATTATCTCTACCTTTTGGAGCTGATTATGCATAAACGTGATGTGTGGGGGTGGGGTGTCCACTTTCCTCAGAACTAATAGATATGTGATTAATATAAGAAGAGGAAAAATTAAATGTTGATAATTTTTAATATAATACCCAGACTTGTTGCATAATTCCCTCCGCCTGGGCTTTTTTCCTGTTGCATTCAAAAGGCCATTGTAGGAGAAAAATGATCATCTTTTAGTTACTATTCCTTGTTAACTTAGGTAGAAATCCATTCAGTGAAATTCTCCCAGGTACCATAGGACCTGCCCCTTTCTACCTGATCTTCAGGGCTGAAAAATACACTATTCACTCATTTCCCCACATACTTCTTAAATCTAAAGTTTATTTCTATTATTTGAGAAAAGTTATTACAAAGCTAGAGATTTTCTATTAACCTATTATTTGTTAAAATATATCTTTTTTAAAAATCAAAATACCATTTGCCTAATTTGTATATGTATTCTGAAGATACACACACACACACACACACAAAATTTACAGAGCAAATATAATCACATCTCAGGTTTCATGGCCTTTATATACCATGAAATCTTAGACTTGATGATTTGATGAAGATTTCACAGAAAATTCTTAACACTGCCAAAATATCTCTTTATCAAGTAGAATAAGTCCATATACTTGTCTGTATTGGGTTTCATGACCTAAGTTGGTAAGGAAGACTGACCAGGTCTCTTCCTCAAGTAGAGTAAGTAGGTACCACTGTCTAAATTAAAAGTATATATGTATATGACCTTAAAGCTTTTGCACATAATATTTTCTTTTTAACAGTGAATATAAATATAAATCAGCCACTCAAGTACTGATGTAGGTAGTTTGGTAGCCATAAAGCACTTTGAATGTAGTAAAAGCTCTATGCTTGTCTTTGTCCTACTTGAAGGCTGTTATAGCTTGGATCTAAAATGTCCCTCATGTGTTCAAGTCTTGGGTGCCAGTCAGTGATGCTGCTAGGGGATGGGAAATTCTAATGAGGGGCTCAGAGGAAGTTAGGTCATTGGAGGCATAGTGTAAGATCTACTGGGACCAGGGTCCTTCTTCCCCCTTGTCAGCCATGAGGAAAACAACTTTCCTTCTGCCTCTTTCCACACACTCCCTGACATGTTGTTCTGCTTAACCACAGGTCTAGAGACTATGTAGCCAACTGACCATGGCCTAAAACCTGTGAACTGGTCAACTAACATAACATCTCCTCTTCTTTATAAATATTTATCAATGACAACTAAAACAAAGAACTTGAATCTCAATGAATATAATAGAAAGTTTCTTTCTAAACAAACTAGTCTGATGAAAGAAACACAAAAATGAATAAAGCATATCAGAAGGTGATAAAAGCTAGGGGAAAAATGAACCAAGAGGGGACATGGAAACACTACATTCCAATGCGTTAACACTAAGGGAGATGACAGTGGCCCTGGGGAATCCTGCTACTGTGACCTTAACTAAAGAGACGGCATTTCTGAAAATTAGGTGTGTTGTAGTTTGAATAAAAATGGCCCCCGTGGCTCATAGAGAGTGGCACTATTGGAAGGTCTGGCCTTGTTGAAGGAAGTGTGTTACTGGGGGTGAGCTTTGGAGTTCCAGAAGCCCAAGCCAGGCCCAGTGTGGCTATCCCTTCTTGCTGTGTGCCCATCCCAATGTAGAACTTTCCGCTCATTTCCAGCAACAAGTCTGCCTGTATACTGCCATGCTTCTTGCTGTGACAACAATAAACTTCTGAACCTGTAAGCCAGCCCAAATTAAATGTGTTTATGTGTGAGTTGCCACGGTCATGGTGTCTCTTCACAGCAGTGGAAACCCTAACCAAGACAAGTCTCTACTGGTTTTTAATATTTTTGTGTTAATTGTGACAAAACACACATAAGAACAGATTTAGCCTTTTTAAGTGTGCAGTTCTGCAGTGTTTAAGTACATCTGTATTGTTACACAATCAATCTCTAGACCTTTCTACTCACAAAAGTGAAGTCCGCTATCCATTAGATGATGACTTCCCATTCCCTCTTCCTCTCACTGGCATTAGATTTCGGGTTTTGAACGTGAACGATTTTAGAAACCTCATGCAAGTGGAGTGAGACAGTGTTTATCTTTTGTGCCTGGCTTATTTTACTTAGAGTAATACCCTCAAGGTTCGTCTCCATTGAAACTTTGTACCAAAGTTCCTTATTTACAGGGCTAAAAATAAATCCTTCTGATCTGAAATATGTTCATTCATTCATCTGCCAATGGAATTTTAGATTGCTTCCACCTTTTGACTGTTACAAATAATGCTGCTATGACCATGGATGTAAAAACATCTATTCCAGGACTGGGTGTGTAGCTCAGTGGTACAGGGTGTTCTTACCACAGATTAGGCCCTGGATTTGATCCCTACCATCAACAATAATAAATGATCATTGTGATCATCATAATTATAATAATAAACACTAATGTGCCACTGCAATAAGATACCTAAGGCATGCTAATTTCTTGTATTATTGTTTTTCATCAAAAATGATTTTCTATAAATTCAATATATTCTAATCATGGTTCCCTTCCCCCAACTCCTCCCAGATCATATCCACCACTAATTCTATCCCTTCTTCTTTCTTTCGTTCTTTAGAAAATAAATAAGCAGGCAAACAAAAAAGAAAAAAAACAGAATTAAAGAAAAAGAAAAAACAATAAGCACAAGAAACACAGAGTCATATACAAAACAAGACACATAAAAAACACAAAGTCAGGAACCATAATTCACAAACAAAAGACCAATAAGACAAAAAAAACTAAACAAAGCAATATGAGACAAAAAGTCTACAAAAATAGCATTGAATTCATTTGTGTTGACCATCTGATGCTGGGCATGAGGCCTGTCCTTAGATGTGATTTCTTTACCAGGGAGACTCCACTGGTAAAAACTAGTTTTTCCTTTGCAAGCAGGTGTCAGTTAGAGATAGGTTCTTGGTTAGAGATAGAAGCTCATGTCCACGTCCCCACTGCAGTACTAGGACCAGTCTAACTTTATAAATATTTATTTAGCATATAGTACTGGAGGTTCAAGATCACGATATGGACACCGGCTTGGCTCTGGTGAGAATCTCACAGCTGACACAATGAAGGGATAATACTGTGTGCCAAGAAGATACTGTAACTCAAAATCAGAGACCAAAGAGGCCATGTTCCACAATTTCTTCCAGAAGCACAATGCTAATGACTTGCAGAACTTCTGCAAGCGCTTACCTTTTAAAGGTCGCACCACATCTCCATATTGCTGCCCTAAGACTAAGCTTTCAATTCACGAACTTTGGGGCAAGGAAGATATAAACCATAGCTACAACACAGCAGAAACATACCCTATCCATAAGGACTCCAAGTTCTCCATGTCACTAATAATAATTCCTTTCTATACTTTTATTCTAGTGTGCTGAGGTGATCTCCTGGATATATGTTTGTCTGTTTTTTATAATTTGCATTGGTTTTCTGCTTGTGTGTATGTCTGTATGAGGGTGTCAGATCTTGGAATTACAGACAGTTGTGAGCTGTCATGTGGGTGCTGGGAATTGAATCCAGTCCTCTAAAGAACAGTCAGTGCTCTTAGCCACTGAGACCTCTCTCCAGCTCCCATTCTGTGGTTTTGATGTGTGTGTGCGCACGCGTGTGTGTGTCTGTGTCTGGGTGCGTGTGTGTATGCATGGTTGTGGAATATTTAACTATGTAAAGATGTTTTACATTTGTTTATTCTTCATTTGCTTAATTACTATTAAAGATGTGTTGCTGTTTCACCTTGCCTACCTAAGGCACCTGATTGGTCTAATAAAAAGCTGAATGGCCAGTAGGCAAATGTGTTCTTATCTATTTTGATAGGAATGAAAATGAGCAGTGGCAACAATGCCATACACGCCGGGGTAGGGGTCGGGGAGATGACAGGCAGATATTCATGGGGCAGCAGCACATGCCAGGCACTGGGGAGTTTCAATACTCTAAAATGCACCAGCTCTAATTTCTACACAGGGCATTTCCCCTTAGGAAGAAAGGGATAGGGTTCCTCGGAAACAAAATCTAACATGACTCTGTCTCATTGTTAGGCACTTCTGTATAATTTTCTTTATATGTAGAAGTAGTAATGAAATTCATGTTTAAGTGGCTTCTCAATTATCACCTGGCAGAATTACCTTGTGCATAGTAGGACATGTGGAAAGTTGTGGTCAAAAATATGAAGCTGTAATGTGCAATACTTAAATCTTAGGGTGCTTTGATTAAGTGAGTTAGTGTGTGTAAAGCCCTCGGACAAGTCCTTGAAATAACCAAATGCTTTATGTTAAACTCCTTATTATATAGTAAAGTTGCTAAAGTTTATCGTTAAACAGTTATTACCCTTTTATCCAACTGGTAATGGCTGAGTAATAATTTAAGCCATGTCCATTTCTTCACCAGCTTCCTAAGAAATTGACATGTAGCCTCTGGATATCAACAGAAGACTGGCTGGCTTCTGAGAGATGACTGGTTATTTGACAACTCAATCAAAATATTTGTTCTGTTTTAAAAGAGTAAGGCTGAGAGGTATGTAGCTCAGTGGTATCATGCTCTCTTGGCTTGCACAAGTGCCTGGGTCCCATGCTCTGATGATGATGATGAAATGATAAGGTAAAAGAATGGGTCTAGCTTATTCTAGTATTACTGTTTCACTTCTGTACATTATCTAAGTTTAACTTTACAATAGCGTTTCCATGGCGTGAGAAAATAGAAGACAACTTTTTGAAATGTTTTAAAAGGATACTGCAACGGGATTCCAATCTCTTATTTTTTCAGAAAACATAATTTATTATACCTGCTACATGTCAAACTCTGTTGATGTTCTTATAAGATAGAGCCACATGACTCCCATTAGAGAGTCCTCTTCTTAATGTCATTAAAGGCAAAGGCAACCTGCCTTTGCAGTTTTCAATTACAGACTCGTCCAGACTACAGCATTCATTCTATACCAGGTGCCGCAAACAAAAGTTACCGACACATGCTTCCCAGCCTGTTGAGTGCAGAAGCTGTCTTTTTCAGCCTGACTTCTTTATGTAGGCTATAAACTGCTACATTTTGATGGCAAGTAAAGCTACTAAAATTGATCTTCAGCTTCATCCATGTTGAGTATTTGTTGGATACATGAGCAACTGTCAATTTTCAAATGTCATTGGAAGTTATTGACACTCTGGGGCTAGAGAGATGGCTCAGTGGTTAGGAGCACAGAGGTCTTTCAGAGGTTCTAGGTTAAATTTCTGCCACCCATATGGTGGCTTACAGTTCCAGGGTGTCTTACAGTTCCAGGGAATCTGATGCCCTCTTTTGGCCTCTGTGGGCACCAGGCATGCTTGTGGTACGAAGACATATATGTAGGCAAAATACTACAAAGAAAATAAAAATGTATAAAATATTTTTTAAGTTAGTGATACTACTTAGGTGTGTGCATGCGTTTTGTTCTCGATTGAATGTGGAACCTTATACATTCAAAGCAAATGCTCTTACACTGAGCTAACCAAGATTTAGATTCAGACTTCCAAATTCTTGACTACTTCATGTTGTAAGTTTAGAAATTGAAAAGCATAAAGTTTGTTACGGCATTGGCGGTATAGCGATAAGCATAGCTGCCTTCCCAGAAAATAGAATTTTGTTCTTCACCTCTTAGTAGTGACTTTAATACAATGTGTAAGCAAGGTTTTCAAAATAATCTACTCTCATAAATTATTTTCATATAATTCTTAAACATCTAACATTTTAAAATAGATATGGTCACTCTTATTAAATGTGACTTTGCGCTTCTGTATGCTTGGGAAGCATTCCTTATTTTGTATGTTTTTATTCTTTAGGGTTTCCAGAGACACCTTTTAGGTGGGCTTTAAATTATGTACTAATATGGAAATAAAGTAAAATGAATCACTTCATGGCTAGCCAGTTCGGCATTCTGTTCCCAGGCAGATTGTTATACAAAATTACTGATATGTTCTTGCAGAAGCAGTAAAGGTTATGTCAAATTGCTGCTAAAAACCCATACCACATGTGCTAATGATGTTACCTTAACATGCCAGCTTCCCGGCCTGCATAATTGTTTCTTCCAACCCATAAATTTTTGAGTAACAACAAAATTATTGTGATTTTTCTTACTAAATAATTCATACATTACAAAGCATGTATGTAACAAGGCTCATGAATCACAAAAGCATATAATGACCATATATCTAATGACATATCTCTTTTCATAAGATGAATCCAAATAGATTTATGTATTTAGGTTAACTAAAAAGTACTGAGTTTATAAGGTTCATAATTCTATCACCCAGAACCGCGAGGAACTCCAAACCTTCTTTTACCAAGTCCAGTTCCTGTGATTCTCTTTTCAAAATGGCAAGCTTTTGTCTGTTGAAACCCCGTAGTATAAACTACTTTTCATGAAGTTTTACAGCTTTTAAATTGGCACTATAAATATCTCTGAAGATAAATTAGTGATATAATGGGACGGTACAGTGTTCATAAACTGTATTTAAGATGACATGAGTGCAGCTAGAACAGCTTTGTGTGATCCCACATGGAACCTTGCGCCAAGATTCCTTATCCAGCAGTGAGGACCCCAATAACGGAGGCTTCATCTACTGCCTCTTCACACACTTCACATGGATCTGTCTTTAAACACCCTCCAACAAGAGATCTTTTTTTAATGATATGAAAAAAAATGGTCCCAGGTGAGATTTCATCTACTTAATTAAAACTAAATATCCTAGCTAATGTTTTGAAAATTCAAAGTCTATAATAGACAAAATGTATTAAATTAACCACAATTTAATTTTAAAATGTCAATGTATTTATTATTTGACAATGTCATACATATGTACACTGTATCTTGATTATATCTCCCTACTTTCTCCTTCCTCTCCCCCTCAGTCCTCCCACCATGTCCCCTCTCACCTTCCTGTCCTATTTTATTTTTTGTTTATAACTTACGGAGTCTAAGTGCTTCCTACAAGAACATGCGGAGGGACTATCCCCTGGAGCATGGGCAACCTACTAGGAGCCATACACTGGAAGAACATAGACTCTCCTTTTTCCAGCAGCCATCAATCACCCATAGCTCCTCAGCTAGGGGTGGGGTCTTGTGAGCCCCTCTCCAATCCATGTGGCAATAGTTTTGCTTGGATGAATAATTCTAACACAATTCCTATGCTCAGTTTTTATATAAAAGTTTTCAGTTCTGTAGGACTACAAAGAAGCAGAATTGCTGTAGAATATGGTCTTTAAAAAAACCCAAATGTGACACTTTCCCCAAATATTTGCACCAATTTTACATTCACACCTGTGATGTCCCTGCATCCTGACATTTTGTGAGACCACACCTTACTGAAAACAAGCCAGGAGTAGAGAGATGGCTCCGCAGTCAAGAGGACATACTTCTCTTCTACAGGACCTGATTGGGTTCCCAGGACTGAAATTGGAGGGCTCATAGCTGCCTGTAACTCCAATAGAGGGGCATGACACTCTCTTCTGGCTTTTGAGGGTTTCAACAACATTGTAGCCTAGAGACACACAGAAATTTTTTTTAAAAAATGTTTCTTTTCTTCTAACTGCATTCATATTCTCAATTAGCAGGAAAGATCTCTAAGCAGTAGCTGAATGGCCAAGGGTTAGTGAAAACTATCTTAATGACAGTTTTATTAGAAGAAGAAGAAGAAGAAGAAGAAGAAGAAGAAGAAGAAGAAGAAGAAGAAGAAGAAGAAGAAGAAGAAGAAGAAGAAGAAGAAGA
>NW_026067955.1:6387293-6407678 GCF_014885135.2 Alexandromys fortis
TTTAATCCCAGCACTTGGGAGGCAGAGGCAGGCGGATCTCTGTGAGTTCGAGACCAGCCTGGTCTACAGAGCTAGTTCCAGGACAGGCTCCAAAGCCATAGAGAAACCCTGGTTCGAAAAACCAAAAAAAAAAAAAAAAAAAAAAAGTATTTCAATTTTTATTGGTGTCAACAATGAACAGAACATTTTTAGTAGTCAAATATATGTGACAAAAGAAATAAAACTATTTGTACAAAATGGTGTTATGAGGACATCAACACTGAGAAAGTAGGGACTTTTATAATTTTCTTAAGATTTATTTTTATTTTACCTGTACAAGTGTCTTATGCAGCAACCATGGAAGCCAGACTAGGGTGTCTGATCTCCTGGAACTGGAGATACTGATGATTGTTAGCCTTCATGTGTCCTGGGAATCAAACCTGGGTCCTCTGGAAGACCACTAAGTGCTCTTAACCCCCAAGCTATCCCTCCAGCCCTAGAGCTATTTGTTGTTTTCTTTTAATATCAGCAATATCGTTCATACTCCGAAGTATGTTGATGTCTCTTAAAGCAGCAATTCAGTTTACATAAAACTAAGAACTTTATTTGAAATTTCTTCTAGCATTTCATAAATGATATGTGTAGAAATGAGAAGAGAGTAAGGTGTGCCAAACATTAAATCTTCACTAAATGTTATGCCTGGATTATTTCTGTCTTTATGGTTTCTGTATTATATCTATCATCCATCCATCTATCTATCTATCTATCTATCTATCTATCTATCTATCTATCCATCCATCCATCCATCCTTCCAGCCTTCTATCATCTATCTAGTTTGTAGGGTCTGGAGAAATGCTTCCACAGCTAAGAATGTTTATTGTTCTTTTAGAGGACATGAATTTTGTTCCTGGCACCCATTTAGGTGAATCATAATCACCTGTGTCTCCAGCTCCTGGGGATTTGACACCTTTTCTGGCCTCTGTGGGAACCTGCATACATGTCATACACACACACACACACACACACACACACACACACACACAGAGTTTTATTTGTATATAATGAAGTTTTGTGTGTGTGTGTATATATATATATACTTTATATATACTACATATATGTGTATATATGTATATATAATGTAGAGAGACAGAGAATGTTAGCATAGTAGCCCCATCCTTTTCCCCTTCCCCTCCCTCTTTTGAGTACCTTCTCCCATTAATCCCCTTTAATGCCCTAGATAATTTCACTTCATTTATACATCCATGATTTATGTTACCATATAAAGTTTAGAAACCATAAATGAGAATATGTCTGAGAAGGGCTTCGGTTAATGATCATCCAGTTGCATCCATGTTCCTGAAAATGACGCAATTCTATTCTTTGCCACAAGACTGGATACTGTTAAATATAAATTGCATTATGGAACTGCAGGTAGGAAATCTTTGCCAATGGTTTTATAAACCAAGAAGGGTAGGGTCCCCTTGATTTCTCCTTGCTGCATTAGGTTAGTGGATGTGGGCAAATATGCACTCACTGCCTTCAGTCTCTCTCCCTCTTCTCACCTTACTTTTGAAATCCTTTTATTGATGAAACCCTTTATAAATAAAAGGAACAGAAAAATGTGTTAGAAAAACAGACTTTTAATTGGGACAAAAGTAAAATGTGTACTAAAAAGGACAATCATGATAAATCTTTTAAAAAATTTATTTTATGAAACAAATTGTGTGTATGTGACTCTGTGTTACACATGTGTGCATGTGTGACTGTCAGAGGGCAGTTCCATGTAGCTGGTTCTGTCCTTCCATCCTTACATGCTTTCCTGGGATCAAACTCAGGCTGCCAGGTTTGCATGGCAAGTGCTTTTACCTGGCAAGACATCTTTCCAGAGTCATGATACAATTTCAGGTGGAAAGGTCCCTTGTTCTTCTCAGTTTTCAGGTAGAAAAAATGCCGTAAGGCAAAAGACAACATTGAAAACAGGAATAGACTCAATCTCCCGGCTTCTTAGATTTACACTCTAATCCTTCTGGGCTACAATGTTTTTCTACAATAAGCAATATTCAAGAAAAGAAAAAAAGGAAGGAAGGGATAAAAAAGGAAGGAAAAAAGAAAAGGAAGGATGGAAGGAAAGAAGGAAAAGTTAAAATGTTTGTTGTTTCTTGTGAAGCAAGTTTCATAACAAAAGATTCATTACAAGATTTATAAATCCAATAAATTCTATTTTATTTTTTGAGCTCTGGCCCTAGCCATCACTGGTTCATCCTTCACCGCGATCAACTTCATGTGAGCAAGAGGTCTATTGATTTCCATGTAATACAAGAAAATATTACATTTGCTTAATTGTTGCACAGCAAACACACCAGACAAGAAATCAAGGCTCTATTTAATGCTGCAGCAGCAGAGAATTACAGAGATCAATAGGGTAGTTTGTCAAAGATGTTCTCCTAGGAGACTTACCTATCACCATGCGGACAAGAAGTCACACTGACTACAGTTATCGAAAAACAGGTAAGCAGAGTCAGCAGTACAGATTATCAGAAATCAAACGGGCCGGAGTGAAAAGAGGTACAACTGGATTGAAAAGCTGTATTTACGGTCTGGTAATTAAAAACTATTTTATCAACCTTGTGTTGAGACCAAACCTTTACGGCATGTATTGACATGATCAGCAGCAGTGAATGAGCAGTATTTGACTTAGAACTTATGAGCTATAGTTATTTAACACTGTCCTTACAGAGGAAATCAGTTCTAGCCTTCTTTGCAAAATGCTAATAGTTGTTTTTATTATTAATGAAGCTTAATGCAACACCATCTTCTTTGGGCAAGCCATTCATTTAACTAGTGTCAAGCATATTTTCTGCACTAAATACACTGGCATAAGTACTTCTTTGATTAAAGTGTTACTTAGAATTGTGTTTGGACAAGTGAACAATTAGTACAGTTCCTTATCTGTAGCCCACTTGAAATGACTACATTTGAGGGGCCCATTTGTATGACTTCGTTATTCTGATGGTCTCACTCAGGAAGTTCACTTGGTATTAACTTGCTAGAAAGAACATCCAAATGTTGGTTAGGTGAAACTGTGTAAACACTGCACTATCCGCAACACATTAACATAAAACGCTATATAATATATGTTTGTAATTATGAAGTGATCATAAATCTTAAATACCCATTGGCTTAGAAATTAAATAGTCCTACTTAGTTCTCCCTAAATTACTCCAAATTTCAGAAATTTACCATTCGTCTGGGTATTTTGTGACTATCTCCAAGGATAAATTTTTTTAATGACTTTGCTTTCAACAATGCAATTAGCTTAATAAAATTGTAATGCAAAAGGGATATCAGGTTTTAAAATTTTCAGTGCACTCCCCGTGGTCAGTAGATCTGTGGATATGTGCCATTTCAGTTCACTGCTTTTATAGACAGCTGGCAAACTCATTCTTTCTGGGGCTTTCTAGACCTTAACTTTCTTATAGCTTTGTAGTACATTATTTTTTAACTTAATAATGAGTATTAATTTCATTCACCTTGTTGTGTTACATTGACAAGAGCTATAACTACATTAAGTACTATGGAATTGCCCTTTTTGTTGTTGTTGTTGTTAGGGTCTCATGCTGACCAGGCTGATGTTGAAAATGCCCTACAGCTGAGGGAATTTGACCTCCTGACCTTCCTGCCTCTACTTTCCCAGTTCTGGGGTCACAGGAGTACAACTGCACTTTATTCCTACTACTCGGTCCAGATAAATACTATAAACGCTTAAAAAACAAACAAACAAAAATCACTTCCATGCAAAATCTTAACACCTGGATGCTTAAGTTTTCAGTCGCAATCAGATTCTTACCTATTTTGAACTTGTCAATGACACCGTATCATCTCCACTAAGTATTCACCATCATTGCTAATATCCAGCCTTAGAATCCGTGTTCATCCTCTCCTTTTTTACCTGCAGTTTAATCTAGTTCTAGGGAAACAGGAGTGAAATCACATGTGTTTGTAGTTCCCATTAGTTAGACGATACAAAATATATAATAATGTAGAAAAAGCTTCCCTTTTGGGAATAGTGATTCACCTTAAAAACACACACACACCATAGAAAGGCAAAGGTGTTTGCCGGCATTTTATTTTAAAGAATCAAAAATAAATATTTCACACACACACATGCATGGAACAAATTCATTGACATTTGTATTTTCCAATACACATTTTCAATACATGGCACCTTCATCTTCTTTATTTAGAAAATAGATTGTTATTGGTCCGTAACTGGTATGAACAGTCTCTGTGACTCTGGCAAATAACCAGGAGCCAAGTCCATATAATAAGGTCGGAATACCTAGAAAACAAATGAATATGTTACATGAGAAGATCAGTACTTATTAATCATGTACTAACATGTCATGTTACTGATCATGTAAACCGTCTTCAACAATGCTGACATAAAGTTATAGACACAGAAATATATGACTAGGTGCTCACTATGATTCCTGAAGAGCTGGACTTTATCTCTGTGGGACATAGTGGCAATTATGTGAGCCTAGATTTTTAAAACCACAGATGAGACTGATATAAACTTTAATGCAGAGCACTTGCTTAATTCATTATCTTCAATTAATTATGAAGTAATTTTATATTCTCACAAATAAGCAGAAAAGAGTATTCATTAATTTGGTTGTAAATGTCCCTATTTGCTTTAAGCTAAATTTACTAGGACCACTTTGTTGTTCTGCAAGTTAGATAGGAACACTGATGGATAAGGAAATTTTTGTTCAACTAAGAAACTGGCCAATTATCTTCAAAATCTAAAGCAAAATATAACTTTTAGGAATGTTTTAGTGTACCTGGCATGACAAAGAACTCTCTCATTATTTTGTAATTGATTTGAAAACAATCTTGTTTCACCTTATCTACATGGATTCCAAAAAGTCTCTCTCTTTCAAGATTGCCATTAATAAGGCTTTCCTGTTTTATTTGAGATTAACTGCTGTATGCTCTATATCAAACTGAACATATACTACCCAGAAATATGGATTCATATGCATATGATGCTATGTTGAATGCAAAACAGTTTTCCAGAATTCTTAACTTTTAAGACACTTATTTAAAATCAATGACTATTAACATATTAAAAACACACTGCATATATATGTGTGTGTATAAAACCACAGGCACACAGATCAAAAACAAACACTGTAGGCCTACACAAGTATTAATTTTATTGCTTCCATGTGGGAAATGGACAGAAAGAGGCAATTCAAAATGATAACTGCTCATTTGGAAAATCTCTTTCTAGTTAATAGAGAAACCGACACACATTCAGCACTGATCGTACTGCTGACTTTTCTTCCTTTGCTGCAGAATAGCCTCACTGTGTCATGCTCCCTTTGGACCTGTGTAACAGAGGAGACTGCACCAGCTGGCAATGAGTCGGTGGACTGAGGAGACAGGTGTCTCCTGCTCAGGTCCTTCTCTGCTTTTGGGAGCATACCAGGTTACAGTTTGTATTTTATCACCACAGAATCCCCTGGTGCTCCCAGGGAACTTTCTACAGTATACTGCTGTCTTTGCCCTCATTGTGCCCCAAAGAATCTCAAATGTTTCAAGGGGCAAAAACAAATCCTCAAAAACTATAATAATAATTTGCTATTTGCAAATCATTCATCAAAAAGATAAGAAAAAAGAAACAGAAAATCAAGCGGTATGCGGTGGGAAGGCAGGCTGACAAGGTAAGGCAAATGTAAAATGAATTCCAACATGACACTACCACTCCAAAATCTGAAACCCAATGGGATGAGGAATTTAAAAGGCCTTAGAAGCAATCATTAGTTTTCTATACATACTGAGAGTAAGACAGACACAAGGTACCTTCCAAACCAATACTAAGGGTGGAGTGTAAGGAATGGTAGTGACCCTGAGAGTTATTTTTTATAAAGTTTACCACAGCTTCAATTTAAATATTATTTTAAAATGTATACTTTTGAAAACAAATCATACAAATAAATGTCCCCCATTAATAAAGAACTAATTAATTATTACTAGTTAATAATAAGCCCATGAAGAAACCATTATCAGTCATGCTTACTGACAGGGGTCAAGTTGATAAGGGAGTCAGAAATTCTCTGTTGGAATGAATTGAGTTTTTTGTATTTTTTTTCCACCCTAGAATGCAGAGAATAATGTAATAACGAGGAAGCTTTGTTGCCTCTATACTTTACAGATTAAAAAAAAAACTGTTTGTATGCATCAAAATCAAAATCTTTAAGATTCTACAAGAAAAAAAAATTCAGACTACCAGAGACAGAGAACATCAAAATGAACTTGAAAAACAGTTCTTTGTATTAATAATTCATTTTGAGTTAACTGAACGGTAGATAAACTAATGTCGAATTAGGCACTTAGAACAACTGGAACTTTGTAGTAAGGTTTCTATTACTCATTTATTCCAAGTGTAAGTTGCTTTTCTTTAAATCTTAATTTATTTCCCAGCAGGATACTTAGGCTGATAAACCATCAGAAAATGTCGGTTCCGTGGGAGGGAAGGTGGAGAGGAAAGGGAAAATGAGTAAACAGAAATCCTTATTTACAAAACAGAAAATGAATTATTCTGATTACTACTCATTTAGAAGGGAGGACGAGGAATAAAATCGTTTGTATTCTTATTACCGACTAAGGACTTGATGATCCAGAGGGGCAAACTGTACATCACAGACTAGGATCCTGTTACTTAATTCACATTTCCCACAGTTCAGACAAAAAAAAAAAAAAAAAGGCAACATAAATATTACTACACTGGTAAAAAGCCCAGAAAAACATTTCAGAGTAAGTCAATCGTACTGAAGCACGCAGGGACGCGGTCTCCCTTGGCTGCACTTCCAACTCTTCTTCCCATTCAAAGCTGCATTTTTTTAAGAACTTCTAGAAGCCCCCAGACTATTAAATTGCTCTTCCACATTAAAAGACAAACAAAAATCATCCCCACATCTGTTGGATTTTTGAAAAGGTTTTATTTTCTATGTGGGAATGTGAATTTTTTTCTTCTTTTGGTGTCTTAATGCCTGACACCTGAAAGACAGCCATAATCATGATTAGTAATGCGACTTTTAAATGTGACATTTAAATACAGGACTGGGTCTATTCAGTTACCCTGTCCCTCGGCCTTACAGCTTTCCTATCACTCCATACTTGGAAAAGAATGACTCCTACTGATCCTGAAAATGCTAACCACAAACTCATTTTCACAAGTAGTCAGTACTCCAGCTTTCCCACATACTTTCAGTCTCAAGTTTCTAAGTCATCTCATAGCAACTTTACAAAAACCTCAGAAGTAGGGGGCATAGCTCTGTGTAGTCCTTCAGCCAAGTAATGAGACATTTTAAAAGGATTATATATACTGTTTATAATCTCTTTCCTGGATTAAGCCCAGGGCAGTGCCAGTGGGACAATAGTTCAAAAATCCCATAAGTGACATATGAGTTATAAGCAACACTGCCCTTGTCTTATTTAATTTAATGAACTATTGGATTATATATAATACTAGAACAGCTGTACAGTTTAGTGTAATTTTGGATAAAAAAAATAAAAACCATTTGGGTTATTCTGATTCGGCTTCCTTGTGCAGAGTTTGAGTGACTGAAATCGAAATCTAAATTAATTTTTTAGTAGCTATTAATAGGTCCGAAACATCTCGAGGGCTTGTATTTTTCCCTGATCTATAAAATGCTATCACATCTACGATCCATGATATTGACCTGCTGTTAAACCAAAAGGACGTGGACATCTACCGGGAGGAGTCACAGCCAGAATTAGATGGCCAGGAACACAAGTCCCAAGGAGGCAGCCTCTTTCAAATGCCTTTTTAAATCTAGCACCTGAGAAAATTATGATGCCTGGAGGGAACCTACTGCTCTTAGCAAAACACACTTGCTGAGATTTCACATAAAGAAGACAAAGAAACTTTAAAAGTCCGTCCAGTTTTTGTCCTCCAAAGGCTCCCAGTGACGAGCGCGGGAATGACTCCTGCTCAGCAACTTCAGGGCCACTGTCCAAGTGGGGGGCGTTTCCTGACTCGCTGTCTAAGGCAGGGTCCTCCTGCGTGGACAGAGGCAGGGCACGACCTCAGGGGTGATGCAGGCAGCCCACCGGGCCCGAGCAGCGAGCAGCGTGCCTGGGGACCAGCAACCGCCCGCCGGGCCGGAGGTGTGCCCGGGTCAGGCGACGGCGCCGCCACTCACCCAGATTGATGACCTTGAGCGCGGTGAAGAAGCGGTTCTGCCCGGCCAGGTCCTGCCACGGCGCTTTGGAGCAGTGGTACTTGATGAAGGGGAAGCAGCCGGTGCGCAGGACGTGGTAGTTGGCGCCCGGCACGGGCCAGTTGAAGTGCGACAGGCCGAACTGGTCGTTGTGGACCGCGCTGTAGGGCACGCAGAAGGAGGTCCAGTGCGGCAGGCGCCGCTGCAGCAGGTGCCGCGTCAGCACCTCCGAGGCGCGGGGCTTCGGGCGGGAGGCGGCGCCCACGGCCCAGGGCCTGTACAGCAGCAGCCGCAACGCGGCCTCGTGGGCCCTCCGCAGGGCCTCCATGCCCGGGCCAGGCCGAGGAGCAGGCCCCGGGCCCCTGGGGGCGCGCCCTGGGGGGCGGGGCCGCCTGGAGAGCTTGCGCACGCGCACTCCCTCCCCCTCGCGCTCGGCTAGGGCAGGGAACGCCCAGAGGGCGGCGCGCCGGGGAGAGCGGCCTGAGGGGGTCTGGGCTGTGGGGGCGTGCGCACAGCGGCCCTCCGCCTCTGGCGGACGGGAGGGCGGAGCGACGGCACAAATCTGAAAAAGTGTCACCCGTGACCTCAGGTATCGTTTGTAACCACGGAGCAGGGGAAATGCACATGTTAAACAGCCAACCTGAGCGACTGGCAGGATTCAGGCAATGGGCTTCAGGGAAATCCTTAGGGAGCCGGAGGTGTGCCCGGCCTTGACTTCTGGTGACCTTGGAATCACAGGTTTGCCGACGTCTTCAGGGTCGTGTTCCCTGAATCCTAGATAGTGCAAGATTAAAAAGGGTCCCAAGACAAGTGTGGTAGCATTTGCCCGTAAACACAGCCCTGAGAGGCTGAGGTGTGAGGATGAGGAGTTGGAGGCCAGCCTGGGCTACACAGAGGAGCGCCTGTCTCAAAACAAAGACACACCAATAGTGCTTCTCAACAATCCTGAAAAGAAGAAAGGAGCCTTCCTCATTCAGTGCCCTGAAGCTCAGAGATACCTGGGTAAATACCAGGACAGGATATGGCGGTCACCAACCTAACATAATCCAATTACTCCCCCCTCCCCCCCCCCGTTTTTTTGAGACAGGATTTCTCTGTAGCTTTGGAACTAGCTTTGTAGACCAGGGTGGCCTCCAGCTCACGGAGATCCGCCTGCCTCTGCCTCCTGAGTACTGGGGTTAAAGGTGTGCACCGCCACCGCCCTGCTTCAATTATTTTTATCTCTTACTGTAAGGAAAGCATTTCTCAAGCTTTATTGCATCTTGAGGTACCTTACATACCACCATTTTTCTGAAATATCGTTAGCTCATATTTGTCCTTAACTTATGTGGAGAGAACACATGGAAAGCACCTTATGCAAATGAGGTAATTATGTGTGTAGGAACCATATAACAATTATTATTTGCTGAAAATTCAAGACGGAATTTTTTGTTGTCTCCATTTTTTGAGTTAGTCAACAATGAGTTCATTCTACAAATATGTCAAATATTTACGAGGTCTTAGTTATGCAAATAGTTTGAACTTTATAAGATTCCTTATTAGATAACAATTTTTTTGCAGGGGCTGGAGAGATGGTTCAGAGGTTAAGAGCACTGGCTGCTCTTCCAGAGGTCCTGAGTTCAGTTCCTAGCAACCACATGGTGGCTCACAACCATCTGTAATGGGATCTGGCGCCCTCCTCTGGCGTGTGGCCATACATGGAGGCAGAATGTTGTAGCCATAATAAATAAAAAAGTCTTAAAAAAATTTAGGCAGAGGCATGATGTGTTTAGCTATGGAGAAGAATGGCTAGGATACTTGGAAGGAGATGGGGAAATGCTACGGTACCATCATCTTCAAATTCAAATCTTAAAAACAGTAGAGCCCCTTCCCAGACAAGAGCTTCGCAGAATTCCAACATATAAAGTAAATTATGAATGCAATGTGTTTATTTATAAACATTTATACATTTCTTAAATAGTAATTTAATAGGCAAACTGGCACTACATCAAAATCAAGGATGGTCCTGTTGTCTTGGGTTTTGTTTCAAGCGGGGAAGGGATTTGTAAGAAGTAAGTCAGGTAGATTAAATAATAAACGTGGGGTTTGCAGAACCAGACTCAGAAAGTGGCAAAGAGTGGAGGGAGCCTGGCCAGTGAAGACGTAGGTAAGGGCAAACCAAGAATTGTCGTAAAGAGGATGCCCACTCTCACTGCACCTTCAACTCTGGTTTGTTTTCATTATGGGACAGTAACAATTACAGCTGCCAACTGTTTCTTGCATCTTCTGCTTTGACTGACAACTATTCAGAAAAATCCTGATCTTTCCAGAGAAACCAACTATTTATTTATTTATTTATTTATTTATTTATTTATTTTTATTTTTCCATTCAAAAATTTACACTTCCTCCCCTCCTCCCATTCCCCTCCCATTCCCCCACTCCCCCTCCTTCCTCCCCCTGCCTGCTTGAGAGAGGGCAGGGAATCCTGCCCTGTGGGAAGTTCAAGGCCCTCCTCCCTACATCCAGGCCTAGGAAGCTGTGCATCCAAATAGACTCGGGTCCCAAAAAGCCAGTACATGCAGTAAAAACAAGTCCCAGTGCCTTTATCAATGGCTTCTCAGTCAGCCCCCCTTGTCAGCCACAATCAGAGAGTCGGTTTGATCACATGCTCATTCAGTCCCGGTCCAGCTGTATTTGGTGAGCTCCCATTAGAATAGGCACACTGCCTCAGTGGTTGGACCAACCCCTCACCATCCTGACTTCCTCGTTTCTTCCTCCTTCTGCCCTTCAACTGGACCTTGAGAGCTCAGTCCTTGCTCTCTCTGTCTCTGTCTCTATCTCTCTCCATGCCAGGCAAAGATTCTATGGTGATAGTCGAGATAATCATCAGTGTGATAGTGGGGCATGGACAGTTCAGGCACTCTTTCCTCTGCTGCCCAAGAACCTAGCTGGGGACAACCACGTGGACACCTGGGATCCCCTCTAGAGTCTCTTGCCAACCCTAAAATGGCTCCCTGTGCATATGAGATTTAAAAAAGCAAACTACTGATATGGATAACCAAGTATTACATAAGTTCACTGATTTTTGTCATTATGCAGGCTTTGAAAAGGCTAGTGAACAGACAGGGCGGTGGTGGCGCACACCTTTAATCCCAGCACTCAGGAGGCAGAGGCAGGCAGATCTCTGTGAGTACAAGGCCAGCCTGGTCTACAAGAGCTAGTTCCAGTACAGGCTCCAAAGCTACAGAGAAACTCTGTCTTGAAAAACAAAAATCAAAGAAAAACCAAAAAAAGCTAGTGAATAGAAGGACTAATCCTGGATGCTGCTGTGTTGGGTAAACCTCAGAACAGATGAACAGTTTTGTTAGGGCAGGCTGTTTGACTCTCCCCTCTTTTCTATTCTAATGTAAAAAAGTTCTTCCAATGAAAGTAGATAGGTGGGCCATTCTCCATTTTAGAATGTTCTACAGACCACTGTGTCACCTCACTAATATGCCAAAACTTGGGAGTCTTCTAGGCATGCAAATAGTTTGTCACATGTATGCATATTGAATGCTCTCCTAAATATTAAAATTCTCTCCTAAAAATCATTAAGGAGAACACAGTCCCGTAGAAAGATAGAGAACTGGACATATCAGAAATGAAGACATCCTCGTCTGCAATAAATGTGTAAAATGTGCATAATTTCAGCCATTGTTTGAGAAGTGGACATTAAAGTCACAAAATGATAGTATCACATACCCTTTAGAATGACCAGAGTCAAAAAGACAGAAAGTTCGAAGGGTTCCGAATACGGAGAAAGCTTTTCCAAAGTAGAGCAGTTGCATTTTTTAAAGACTTACTTCTTTAGATTCTGTTTGGGTATTTTGCCTGCCTGTATGTCTGTGTACCATGTGCATGTCTTGTGTGCATAGAAGCCAGGAGAGAGCATCAGATCTGTTGGGACTGGAATTGCTGCTGATTGGGAATCACTATGTAAGTGCTAGAAACTGAACCCTGGTCCTCTGGAAGAGCAGCCAGTGCTCTTAACCCTGAGTCATCTCTCCAGCCCCTAACTGGAACTTTTACCCCCACCCCCCAGCCCCTTCCCGTGTGTATGTGTGATAGGCTTTTTTTTGTTTGTTTGTTTTTTGTTTTTTGTTTTTCGAGACAGGGTTTCTCTGTAGCTTTGGAGTCTGTGCTGGAACTAGCTCTTGTAGACCAGGCTGGCCTCGAACTCACAGAGATCCGCCTGTCTCTGCCTCCTGAGCGCTGGGATTAAAGGCGTGCGCCACCACCACCCGGCTGTGTGGTAGTCTTGTTATATTTCCCAGGCTGACCTTCACTCACTGTGCTCTCACCTCAGCCTCATATGCATGACTTACGACACAGACTTGTACTACTCCTAGGTCTATACCTATATTGCTTTATTCGAGCTACTATAACAAAAAATGTCATTTGCTGGGTGATTTTAAACAACAGAAATGTTTTTCTAACCAGGGCATGCAAGGTATTGACCAGTTCCGCTCCTCTGAGAGTTTCCTTCCTGGCTAGCAGATGGCTGCCTTAGCAGGGTACCTCACATGGTGACCCTACTCTTGACAAACCTTCTCAGATTTCAGCTCCACATTATTGACATTTTTAACCTTTAACACCTCTTCTTGGGCCCTGTTTCCAAATGTAGTCACACTAGGCTTCACCATATGAGTGTGGATGTATGTGGAGGGAAACACATTCAGTCTACAGCAATACCTAACATAAACCATGCCTGTATGTTCTCCAAAGCACATGGACTAGAATATTTACAGCATCACTTCATATTTGTAATATTTGATCTATGAATTACACATATCAACTGTATGTCCATGATTTTATATCTTATTATGTTTTCAGTTGTGTGGGGCTTTTCCCGCACTTCTTGCATGCTAAGCAACTGCTCTAGTACTGAGCTAAGTACTCAGCCCTCATTGTTAGTGTTTATTAGGGATCTAGAGAAAGAATATCTCCTTATATGTGTGCGCATTTATTTTCATGTTGTTATTTTAGGGTCTTTTTGTTTGTTTGCTTTTTGTTTGTGCTTTGAGACAAGGTCTCATTGTGTTACCCAGACTGACCTCAGCCTCAGCAGCTGCTGCCACCTCAAGCTTTCAAGTAGCAGGAACTATAGTTGTGCCTCACCACACCCAGTTCTCATGTTTTTACAAGCTTAGAGTGAGATCCTGATTGCTCATGTAAAGTAGTCCTCGTTACCTGACATAAAAGGTTCAGTATATCTGAGGTTTCAGATATTTTCTGGGGATCTTGGGAGGTATCATCTGTAGATAGGCAGATGTATTGAAACAATGTGACTTAAAACAAAGCAGGATAAGGATGTAGATTTTAATTCACTTACATTCTCACAGGAAACTTTAAAGAAATCATACTGCCACACATATGTCAGCATGGTAGTAAAAGATGGAAGACATAAAAAATGGCGATTAAGTGTTTATGTTTAAGAATTAATTTAAAATTTCCTGTTTGGGGCTTAATGGCTTTTGGTTCAAGGAAAGAAGATGAAGGAGATGATTTTGTCTAATTCTTACTCCAGCATGGTTAGATGTAACACAGGTAGCCAAAATAATTTTAGACCCAGGCTTCTTCAGCACCCATCTCTGCTTAATGGTTCAATGCCCTCTAAGCCAAGCTTAGCACTGAAGTGGATTTAGGTACCCCTTACTGTAATGGTCTGTCCCATTCCTTTAAGAAACAAGCCAAACCCATTCCTTGCTGAGGCAAGCTGATTTTCAGCTTCCAATCTGAGTTCCTTCCTTTTCTAGAGGTAGCTTCTTTCTCTCCCTTCTCCCCATTTAACCACTGAGCTTTCCTTCTAGCCCCAGAGTGCTGTATTCTTATCCAGATCTTCTTGAGTCTTCTGCTGAACTCATTGGTATTCTGAAAGCTCCTAGGAATTGGCTGATTGTTGGGGCTGCTTTTGTAAAGAGTGACACTAAGAATTACTCTGGCAAAGTATTTACTGTTAGTGGTGGATCTGATGTTGTCTCCTTCACTGTGATATAAACCTCCCAGTGCTGAGAATAGGGATGTGATTTCTAAACCTTTGTGGCCCCGGTACCTAGTACAGCACTTGGCATATTGTAAGCACTATTCTTGAATAAGTGGGGATGGATGAAAGTGAATACAATTAGTGATACTGGAGAAAGGAACTTTTAATACATAGGAACAGTGGTTTTAATCTAATTTAGTTAAAATGTTAATTTGGGCGGTTGGCAAAATTAAACTGCAAAATAGGTATGAAATGTATCCAAGATCATCTATCAAAATCAAGTATAAAAACCCTGCCTCTGGCTACAAGTGAGCTTTTTATTAAAGGCAGTTCTTTTCCCATTGTCTGTTGAAAGCGTGGGCACTCTGAAACCTGGTGACAAGAATATGTGTTTATAACTTTGTAAACCAGACAACCATATATGCCGGTAGATAGTGGAGTCCATCACATGGGCATGTTCCTGGGATTGCAAATCTTCATAATATATAGTCAGTGTTTGGAGTCACCCTTGAAAAAATGGCCAAATTAATTTAAATTCATATAATGCATGGATGATAGTTATGACCCTGGCTACTAACCTTATTTATTGACAGATATATTTATGAAAAGTCTGTAACATGAACCATTTCAAATCAAATCCCAAAGATGTCTTTGGTCCGTTGCTGATCTTCAACTGACAGTGACTTTTAACCCTTTAGCTTTAACTGTCTCTGCTGCCTCCCCAGTCTCTATGTCAAGTAGTTAATGATCTATACACAAATACTGCCCTGAGGGAGCTCTCCATTTAAAGGGGCCCTGAATCATTTTATAATGGAAGTATAGCAGAGCATTCACTGGTTAATGATTTGTCAGTAAAGGTTTTTAAAATGAATTCCATGGTGTTTTCAGATGGAACAGGATTTTCACGTCTATCTCATTCTACTAAGTTTTCTCCATTGTTCTCCCATTTGGAGAAAACTTTCAAAAAGTTGATCTGCATTTATGATTTCCTTTGTATGAAACACCATTTTACCTGTATGTTTATTGTATGTCTTAAAAGTAACTGTAATGGTAAAAGTAAAATGGTGCGGTTTCCCAAGTGGCTGCAGCAGGCCATGAGACCAAGCTGCAGGTGCCTGAGTGGCGGCAGGTAGGGGGCAGTGGGTTCAAGAGCAGCCAGTCCTAGGCAGGGACAGTGCAGTTCCCCAAATGACTGCAGTGGGCCACGAGGGGCAGCAAGTCCCAGGTAGGGAGTCACATGGTGGGTGAGAGACCAAGATGGATAGGCACACCATGCAGAGTGAAGTTGGATTATGGAGGGGAAGAGGAGAAGGGGGAAGAGCAGAGAAAGGGGGTGGGAGAGAGGGAGAGAGAGAAACAGAGAGGTGAGGAAGGGGAGAAGTGGGGAGAAGGGAGAGACAGAAGCTGCTGAGAGGTGGGTGGAAGGGAAGGGGCTGAGGCTGGAAGCTGAAGATCAGTTTGCCTCAGCAGACAGGGGAGTGGGTGTGGCTTGTCTCTTCAAAAGGGACAGAGCAGACCTTACAGTAACCACAGAGAACTAATATCAATGTCATAATATCCATCAATTGCTGAACATTTATTATGTCTTGGTTGGTTTGCATCTACTGTCTCATGTAAATGTGCCAGATTGCGGAGTCTCCCAAAGACCACCAAGAAGTCTGAATCCGTAGGCAAAAGCAAAGAGACTTTATTCAAACTTGAGCTTGGACCCTCTGTGTATCCTAAGCAGTGATACCAGATTGGAGAGTTTTTATCATAGCAGAGGTTGTAAGGTTCAGGAGCCCTGATTAACTGACATTCGTTTAGGGGTAAGGGTGTCTCTTGGCGGAAGGGGGATAGATGTGTGCTGGGTTAAGGGATGTCTAGTAATCCTGTTTATAATGGTTGGAACATTAGGTATTTCCCTTGGAAGTTAGGTATTTTCCCCTTGGATGCTGATTGGCCCATCCTGGGTGTTGCCTGGGTGGTCTTTGTGGTCTTTTCCTGGAGCCAGGTATTACCTCAAGGTAAACTGAAATTTAGGCCTACTCTTTGGCTTCTGTTTAGCCTGTCATGGCAGCAGTATAGCCAAGCTGCCCTGAGCCCCACAGTAAACAGTTCTCAGCAGTGCATCATTTCTTTATTGCCAAACTGGGGAAATGATTTCAGGGATTAGGAGGGTAGTGTCATCTGCAGTCAAGAACAAGCTGGTACTAGGACTGGAATTTGAACCTACACAGACAGTACTATAACAAACTCATGGTTTGTCCACAGTTTAAAGGTGTCAGATTCAGACTTAAGTGTAGATAACACAGTCTAGCATCTCTGACATGCTGCATGATTACTAAAGAGTCAGGAAATATTGCACCAGGCAATGGTAGCACATGCCTTTAATCACAGCCCTTGGGAGGCAGAGGCAGGTGGATCTCTGAGTTCGAGGCCAGCCTGATCTGCAGAGCGAGTTCCAGGACAGTACACAGAGAAACCCTGCCTCAAAAAAACAAATAAAGAATCAGGAAATAGCTTTCTAGACTCAAAATATAGCCCATCTAGCCCAGAAGGTTGTCTGGATCAAAGAGAATTTGGGGTAAAAGGACATATGATAATTCTCAAACTGAAAGAATTTTTTTTTCAAAATTAGATTAACTACAAAATTTCCTGCAATTAATTATTCATATACATATTGAAAAGTACATTTAAAGATAAGTAAGAGTCATAAGTTAAGGAGTTTGCATACCAAGGACAGATCACAAATTCAAGTTTGTTGTCAAGTCCTAAGTATGGGTTTTATATGAGATGCCTGAGCTTCTACTGTTCTTTTTTTTTAATAATTTTTTGAAAGCTTAGAGTTTTATTCAAAATAAAAGTTTAGTTTGTCAAAGTTGCATTTTCATGGAGAGAGCATCTGGTCATAGCTCAGGTGGCTGTGAGTATTACTGCCGCTATGGATACTAGGCACATTAATCCAAGCCAGCATCTTAGTGAACTACAACTTGTGGTTCAGCTCTTCTTCTTTTATTCCTTATTGCTGTTTCTAATAAAGCAAGATGTTAAAGCTAACTGCATGCTCTATTAATTATATGAAGGTGAACTTGAATCATCTTTGTTACTGAAGATGATTAATAATTACTAGTTCTGCACATGTTTCTGGTGCATTTCAGTAAATAAACAGGGTACATTGTTGGGTAGTAATTGATTAATTAGCACATTCATCCTACACAGCTCAGTGGTCCAAGGATGCTGAGTTTGAGATATTGTTCATAATTATTACAGGAAACAAATCTGCCCCATTTCTCAGTTTATTCTTCTGCACACTATTTTTTGTTCTAAATCGAATGCTTAATGGTTCAAAAACTTATAGGTTTATTCAGATAAATCAACTCATGAAAACTTGCAAGTCATAATCTCAGAATCTTGTTTTTGTGTGAACTAGGGTGAAAACCTTTATAAGGCTAATTTTAACATTTAATCTTACTGTTAAACTGGATCAAATACTGTAAATATAGGGCACTTCCCTGCCATGCAGGAAATGCTCTTTGCGCACCTATGCACAACAGGGGTACTGGAATCTCATTTGCTTCCCAACTACATCAAATAAGCTGAGGATTGCAAGTGCCATCAAGTTGGCACTTTGCAGAACCAGTCACATATACTGTGGAATCTTTAGAAAAGTGTAGCATTGTGTATCAGTTGCTATTTTAACTCTGTGTCATTTAGGACTTTTTTCCTTCTAGTTACTGAGCCAGCGTATAATTGAGAGAGAGCATAGTTGAGAGCTTTGGGCAGGGGCTCAGGAATTTCTCAGGTTTCTATCTCTGTATTCTCTCTCTGTGTGTCCTAGGGTTGGGCCCAGGACTTCATATTTATTAGTCAAGGACTCTACCTCTTAAGGAAATTATGAGCCCATCACTTCCCCCTGTTTAAGCATGAATCATTTATCTGTAAAATGATGGTACACTGAAAAGCCCAGGCTTCAGACACAAAGAACCCAGCCTTGCATCTAGACGCCATATTTCTAGTTTTACTCCTTAGGGCAGCAAGGATTTAAACTTTTTAAGTTTGTGGTTTCTTACCTTGAGTTTATTGTAAGATTCAAATAAGATGTGAAAATACTTTGGAAGCATATAAATATTAGGCATTTTTCATATTGTTTAATAACCTTTTTAGTTAGTTAACACTGACATGATGCAGTAAATCCATGTGTACTGGGATGACAACAAGAGCTTTAAAACACTTATTGTACTGTTACTAAAACCTTAGTAGGTAAGGATTTCTGATGTGACTTCATAATTAGTTTTTAAAAATTTATGTATCTGCATATGTGTACATACAGATGAGAGTGGGTACCCAAGGAAGCCAGAAGAGAGCATTATATCCACCGGAACTGTAGTTAGAGGCCATTGTAGGCTGCCTAGTGTGGGTACTTGGAACTAAACTCAGGTCCTCTGCAAGAGTAGCATACATCTTATCCACTGATTTTTTGTTTAGCTCTGATTTTACAATTTATTCCTAAAGGAAAGTATCTGAAAAACAGTATGTCAGGTATGATCCTATTTAAAACATTTTATACATGAAGAATAAATCATTATATAGAAACTCAACAAATATTTTATGAAAGTACAAATGTGCTATGTATTAATTAAATATCCTATTAATAAGTAATGTTCTAGAAGATGTATATGTATATACATGTTTGTATATATACATATATTCAAGCTTACAATCTGTTGGGTGAGATAGACAATAAAAACAAGTCTATTTTGTAATATATAATATGACATGTGATTATCAGGTACCCTGTAGAAAAAGAAAGCATGGTAAAGAAACAGAGTAGTATTAGTACTGTGTTAGGGAGGTGCCTACCTGGTCTGGTGAAAGCTGAATGAAGATTTGAATACTACAAGGTAGTGACTGGCTACTAAGGAGTGGAATGCAGTGTAGAGGCCCTAGGCCCTGAGAATAGATACAGTCTAGAATTTTGACAGTAGTTATTAAAATTTTTATGATTTTCTATTTTTTTAGGTTTTGAAGAAGCTATGTGGCACTCTGTGTTTTTTAAAAAATAATATACACAGACTTTTATAACTAGAAAAAAAAATTAAAACTCTGTGAAGTAATCTTAAGTGTTCCTAAGTAGGTTTAAAAGTCAATATTGTTTTTGTCTTCCTGCGTTTAACGCCAAGACTCTCTGAAGAGATCATGAGACATTTATAAAGGGCAATTTCTGTCTTGTCAGTGAGGTTAAGAAAGAATTTTAGGCATGATAGTACATGTTTTTAATCCCAGTACTCCAGAGGCAGAGGCAAGTATATCTCTGTGGGTTCAAAGCCAGCCTAGTCTACAAAGCAAGTTTCAGGGTAGCCAGGGCTACACAGTGGGAAAAAAAGAAAGTATTTTAGGTATAATTTGTATCATGACAGATCAGGGTGATTCTCACAGACTATTGATAGAGAATTGTCTTCCTCCCAGCTGCTTCCTCAGGCTTTGGTCCATGGATGTCAGAACAGTTCCTTGTGCCTGCTTATAGAAGATGCGGCGCAGAATACACAGGGACATGGTAGGATGTTATTAGAAGATGGGAGTAGAATGCCAGGCAGAAATAGTTTTACCACCAATGTTACACATCTTGTAGATGTAGTCATTAGGGACTGGGTCAACTACATAGCAAAGTAGAATGTTACCAAATATACCATTCTCCTTTTTGATACTGGTCAGAGGTAGCACTTCAGCTCTTCATTCTATCACTAAAAGGCAGAGATAAAAGGAAGGTATGCTCTGATTTGTACTGGAATAAAAATGCCAAATATTTTTATCTTAATTTCTAGTCCATATGACTATACCAAGATATAAGTAAAGGGTGTACATATTATGTCAGCTCAGGAAAAAATTACTTAGAAATAAAATGTTTCCTTTACTTTAGTTGATTAACAATAACTAAAAGTGTAACATGAACGGGTCAGGCCTGCTTGTTTGTTGGGGTTTTTGTCCCGCCCGGTAGCCCACAACTGTTTAGCCCCAAAGAAAATCACACATAGGTCTCCATAAATTATAAGCTGATTGGTCCATTAGCTCTAGCCTCTCACTGGCTAACTCTCACATCTTGATTAACCCATTTTTCTGATCTATGTTAGCCATGTGGCTCAGTACCTTTTTTCAGTGGGGCAGATAACATC
>NW_026067955.1:6408369-6467066 GCF_014885135.2 Alexandromys fortis
GAGAGGGAGAGGGAGAGGGAGAGGGAGAGGGAGAGGGAGAGGGAGAGGGAGAGGGAGCTTCCATCAGAAAAGTGTTTGCATTGTAATTTCAAAACCAATACAAAAATTTAACCCTTTGAGAATCACAGCCCTTTGGGTAATAATAGATGGAGAAAATTAAGAAGGCATACAGTTATAAAAATTGTCTTAAAATATTTTTATCCATTGTTTCTAATAAATGAAAGAACAAGCTAGAAGAAGAAAACCCTTCTTCTGTGACAGGCATAATTTTGCCTTTCTGATATTTTGATGATGGGAGCATAGTGTCATAAAATTCTAGAGCTGGAAGAAAACCAATATCAGTTACATTTCCTATTTTATGGACTAGGAAACTGATAATCAGAGAGAAGTTATTGTCCACTAATAAAAACAAATGGAACCTAAAACATACTAAGACATTTAAATCTAAAGCAGATGCCATATATATGCCATACTATGTACAATGTCTGTGAATATCTGTAAATGGATGTTTCCTATCCTGACTGCCCAGTTCCAAATAACTGACTCAGAGGCTGATTATGAATCATAAATGCTCAGCCAATAGCTCAGGTTTGTTACTAGCTAACTCTTACAGTTAAATTAACCTATTTCTATTAATCTATGTATTGCCACGTGGCTTGTGGCTTTACTTGTCCTGTAGTATGTCTGGCTTCCCGGGAGGCCAACTGGCGGCTCTCTTAACTTCGCCCTCCTTTTCTTCATCATTCTCAGTTTGACTTTCCAACGTAACTTCCTGCCCAGCTACCAACCTGTCAGTCTTTTATTAACCAATGAGAGTAATACATATTCATAGTGTAGAAAAGGATTGTTTCACAGCAGATACCACACCAACATTATTGTATGCTTTGAAATACTTGGAAGTGAGTGTGGTCATTTGTTCATTAGTGCAGTCTCTATTTGCTTGGGTAGGTATGGCACAAAAATAGAAGTAAATAAAGATGGTAAACTTAGAATGAAAACAGTGTCCAGAGTGCTAAGGAACATGCCACTACTCTCTGGTGGCATCCTTAGCTGCTTGGGTGATGCTGATAGCATTCTCAGTTTGCCACCCATAGCTCATTATCACTTGGGGTAGTACAATATATATACTCATACATATTTCTGTGCAAATTAGATTGTTTCATTTTTCCAATTAATGTCACACAAGTTCAATATGGAACAGAAAAAAATCACATCATTAAGTAATCACTTAGTAGTTGTTCTTATCATCTCAGTGTGTGTACATTGTACATACTATGTACATATTTTGAAGCCATAATTTGTTACAATTTTCTTTAGATTAAAAATCAGTTATGTGTATGTGTGTCTGCATGTAGGTTGTCACACAGGCTAGAAGAGGGCATTGAATCCTCTGGATTTAGAGGTACAGATACTTGTGGGCTGTCTGAAGTGAGTGCTGGGAACCAAACTCAGGTTCTCTGGAAGTTCAGCAAGGCCCCTTAGCCGCTGTGCCACCTCCTAGCTTCTTGTATTGGCAGTCTCATGCTGTTCTAAAATGTGTCCTTAAACTGGTGCATGCGTAATCCCAGGAGAGGTAAGACGATTGTGACTTTGAAATCCTGAACTATAGAGCTAAACGAGAGAGAGAGAGAGAGAGAGAGAGAGAGAAGGGCGGAGGAAGACAGAGATTATTAATAGTGACAATTTCTTCAAACATATTCTCCCCATTACAACAAAACAGTGTTGTGAGATATTGACTTTCAAACCCTAAACACGTTGACAAACAGTCCCTTCTTGAACTCCTGCCAGGCATCCCTGTGCCTTTTCTCACTTAGGCCCATGTTGTCTCAAACACCAACATGATTTGTAAGCCTCAGACTTCATCCCATGGATCCCAGTTTCTTAATCTTTGAGTTGCGACCTCACTAGAGTTGCATTACTAAATGTAGTGGTAGCAAATCCTAAACATTAATTCTGAATCTGCATGGGATGACCTTGGCTTCTGGCAGTTCTTGCCCATTGCATCTCACATCTTTACTCCACTTTGATTCTGAGCACAAGACACTGTCAAGCCATGCTGTTGCCAGTTAATGTAGCCTAGAGTATCTCAGCTCAGCAAGATTATTATATGTAGTATTTTTACTTTGCATGCAAAATTTACTGGTCTTACTGAAATATAAGAGTTTAATTACAGAAAAAAAACTTTTAATATTTTTGTTATTATCTATCAAAACATAAGTATCAAATTAATCTCTATATTTAATTGTATTAGAGTATTTGATTTTTAAAAATACTGTTTGAAATTAAAAAAAAGTTTGAGTTGCTGACTTAAGTTTCTTTCTTTCTTTCTTTCTTTCTTTCTTTCTTTCTTTCTTTCTTTTTTTTTTTTTTTTTTTGAGACAGGGTGTCTTTGGAGCCTGTCCTGGAACTAGCTCTTGTAGACCAGGCTGGCCTTGAATTCACAGAGATCCTCTGCTTCCCGAGTGTTGGAATTAAAGGTGTGTGCCACCACTACCTGGTGTGACTTAAGTTGCATAAAAAAATCATCAGTAAATTTTTGCTTGGCATTAGGACAGAATTTCCAACAATTTCTGAACTGGTCCTAAACATACTTATGCCATTCTGTACTGCATATTTATGCAAAGTAACATTCTCAGTACTGATGTAAAGGTATTTGTCTACTCTGAAAATTATTGAAGATGTATGTTTTGTAGTACCAAATGTTAAGCTGATTCAATTTTTTTTGTTTGTTTTTTTTTTGTTTTGTTTTTTGTTTTTTTCGAGACAGGGTTTCTCTGTAGCTTTGGTGCCTGTCCCGGAACTAGCTCTTGTAGACCAGGCTGGCCTCGAACTCCCAGAGTTCTGCCTGTCTCTGCCTCCCGAGTGCTGGGATTAAAGGTGTGCGCCACCACTGCCCGGCCCTGATTCAATTTTTTATGTAAAAATATGCAAGCATATCCATCTCATCTTTAATAAATTAAAAAATTATATGCATATAAATTTATGATTTGTTATCAGTAAATGTTTTATTGGCATGCCTGTTTTATATAACTGTATGCCCAGAGCTGTGTAAAATTCCATGGGTGAAAAGGTGTCAATGGTGGAATGTGTTTAAGAAGCCCTCCCTAGGTAATACTACCCCTCTTTAAAGTGCCTGCTGGGGAAAACTCAAGTTTGCTAAAAGAATTTACTTTTTACTCTGTGGAGGGGCGGAGCCTACATTCATAAGTGAGTTTCACGTAAAGCAGCCCCCTCCTTCTTTTTGTTATTTTTTACCTGTCTTAATTCTACGAAGCAGCTCTCTGTTCCCTATTTTCTCCCCATAATGCCCAGTTACCTCTTTATAAGTCAAAGCTGATTTCAGTTCACACTGGACTCTTACCCCTTATAGCTATAGCTAGTCCAATCCTGATTAAATAGATGCTTACCCACCTTAACCAGTATGTGGTTTTGTTTATCTTTAACAATATTTAAAGTATATAGTGTGATGTTTCCATGTGTTCTTGCGTTCAAAAACTACTTGCATTTCAACACAGTGAATAGTCTACCATCCCCAGAATTTTTCTGTTTGCCCTTTTATCACCCTCCTGCTTCCTCTCACCTAGTTCAACCAGGCAAACATTTTCTACAGTTTATCATTCCTAGAATGCTAAATAAATATATACTTTTTCTGCCTGAAATTCTTCATTCTGTATAACTAGAGACTCTTTTATGTAATTGAGTTTATCAGTACTTCACTCTTTTTCGTTGCTGAACAGTATCCAATTGTTCCATATCATTCAGTATTTTTTCACCTGTTTGGCAGTTCATGAACAATGGGTTGTTTCCAGTTTTTATTTGGAAGTTCCTATAGACTTTTATTATAAGTACTTCTATGAGCAAGAGTTTTCTCTTTGATAAATACCTACAAGTAGAATGACTACAATATGTGGTAGGCATAGTAACTATGATTTCTAATGGTTACATGGAGGTCTTTTTATGGAAAATAACCCATAAAAAGCTTGCTGAACATTTACATCATTCTGGTTTTTTTTTTACTGCTGTTGCAGTTCTTGTTGTTTCTCTCATCCCTTTCTCCTTCCCTTCTCCTCTTTCTTTCTATGTATGTATGGTGGCACACACACATACACACACACAACTGTGTTGTGTGTGCACACAATGCTAATTGTAGACATGAAGCAGAATGTTATAAAGTGGCAAAGAATGCTTTGGAGAAAATCAGTTATCCAAAACCAAAATATAAAACCAAGGGTTGGGAAGATGGCTTAGTCAACAAAGTACTTAACTTGAAAGCATGAAGACCCAGAGCCCATGTTTTTTTGTTTTGGGTTTTTGTTTGTTTGTTTTGTTCTTATCATAGTTGTTGTTTTTAAAGCCAGTCATGGTGGTGAACACTTGTAATCCCTGTGCTGGGGAGGCTGAGACAGATGGTTACCTCTGCTTACTGGCCATCTAGCTAGCCTACCCTACCTGGGGAATTCTAGGCCGGTGAGAGAATCTACCTTAAAAAGAAAGAAAGAACCAGAGCAACAGTACTCAGGGTTGTTCTCTGGCATTTACATTTGTATGCACACATGTGCACATGCATGCAACACAAAGGTGCCTTCCCACACATACAAACACATCAAAAAATTAAAACAAAACCTCCCAAGTCTACTTTATGCATTTGTATCAAAGCTATATTTTCCCGTGCTATATTTAGGTTGGTTTTAACAACAGATTTTTAAACAGCAGGGACATGCTTGTTATTTACTGTTTTGGTGTATTTCCCTCATTTACATAAATACCCCAGAAACCAGCAGTTTAAAACTAATAAAAGCCAAGGCCTTCCATCAAGTGCAATAAAGTTTCACAACCATGAGTTAGATTGTTAGAGTGAAAAATAAACCTATATATGTAGTTATGAAGTTTTTTTTCTTGGAAAGTGTATAATCACATTTCAAAGTTAGAGCTTCCATTTGAAGTAGCAAGCTAATAATAATGCTTAAACATTTATGTAGAATGTTTCATCTTTGAAATACTCTCCCAACATTGGCTATTTAATCTCTGTGACTTTCCTAAGGAGCAGGTATTACCATGTGCCATTTATTTAGATAGAAAACTGTGGAAGATATGACCAGACTTAAAGAGTCAGAGGGCTGGAGCAAAAAGTCCCTGGCCCTTTAGTCTGTGTTTCTTTGGGATATAGCTCCAATAGCTCCAAGAGAATACATCAGGTTTCAAACAGTGATATAAATAATAGCTCAGTTTACTAGCTCAGGCTTTTCCATACAGTGCTGACTAATCTGTGGCCTAGACTGTAAAAGGAATGCTGTCTCGGTCCGTTCTGTGTTACTATAACAAAATACCTGAGGATCAATTCTTTATAACAATGAAATACTTACTCATTTTTTATCTGATGGCTAGAAACTCCAAATAACATAGTGTCAGCATCTGACTAGGAGCCCTTTGGTTGTATGACAGAATGGGACAGGGAAACAAAGAGCTGTCTGCAAAAGTTGAGCATGTGTGGGTAGCCTTGTTTTACACCTGGCTCTTGTGAAACATTAAGTCCATCCTTGGAGAACTACATTAACTTCTTCCATTGGTGATGCCCTATGTCCTAACTGTCTTTCATCAGATCCTGATCTCCCAGCTCTCAGTTTTGTTACACCTGGAGACTAAGCTATGAGCACACAGACCTTTGGGGGCACACGGAAACCATATAACAAAAGAGAAAGGATCCATATCCCACTCCATTTGCACTTGCAGTGGATTGAGTCAAACATTTTCTAGTGTGAAAAGCAAAGGCAGGCTATGGCCATACCATCCTGAAAATACAAGTCTTGTCTGATCTTGGAATCTAAGCAGGGTCTAGCCTGGTTAGAACTTGGAAAGAAAAATAGCAAAAGCAAATGCTTCCTCCCTTCCTAGCTTCCATCCTCATGTGATCTGATCTTGCCTTATAGTTTTCCAAATAAGACTATGATTAGTGCATTTGAGGAATTGAACAAATGAGCTCTGCACATTAAAGCTAGAGGAACAGTAAAATAAAACTAATGAACATTTATAGTTTTGAAAATATAATTAATGTATGCTTGAGAAAATTTGAAAGATAAACATTTAAATGTTAAGATACTTATTACTTTCCCCACAGGGACAATGTGGGGGAATTAATGAGATAACAAATGCAGAGTGCTTTGAGCTCTTTAGAAGAAAGGTGCCAGATGAATACAAATGATTATTAATTGTTAAAACTATCAGATGGTTACTAATAAATTACTCATGATAGAAAGTGTATTTTCACACTTGAAAACAGGATGTTTAGAGTTCTTAGGCTGTTACAAATGAAACAACCCCCTTCTCTAGCTATTCTCTATCTTGTCAGAAGTCCCACTTTTTGATCTCACACTTGTTTCTCAAAATTACACAATGTGACTTCCCTATTTCCAAACTCCAGCACCTTCCTGGTTTATTTCCCTACCAAAGTCTCACAGATCTCACACCTCAGGGGAATTCTACTGACACTATTTTCTTTTCCCCCTAATTATTTGATCACATAACTGTGATGTCTTGTGATGATGCCAACTCACAGGCAGATTTTTTGTTATATATTTATTGTAAGTATAGGAAAAGAAAATTAAAAGTATATTAGAATAGTCATCACAAAGACAAACTACTACTTTTAAAAAGGGGAGAGCTGTGAAGTTGGGAGGATGAAATGCAATGGATAGTTGTCTTGGTCAGTGTTCTATTGCTGTGAAGAGACACCATGACCTTGGCAACTCATAAAGAAAACATTTAATTGGGGCTTGCTTATACTTTCAGAGGTTTAGTCCATTATCAGCATGACAGGAAGCATGGCAGCAAACAGGCAGATGTTGGAGCAGTAGTTGTACTATATCCTCAGCCACAGGCAGAGAGGGAGGGAGAGGTGGGTAGAGGAGAGGAGGGGAGGGAGGGAGACACTCTGGCCTTATAAGGGCTTTCAAAACCTCAAAGCTCATCCTCAATGATACACTTCCTCCAACAAGGCCATACCTCCTAATCCTTTCAAATAGTGCCACTCCACAGTGACCAAGCATTCATATCTATGCGCCTATGAGGGCCATTCTTACTCAAACTACTACAAAGTTCCAGTCAAAGCTCCATTGCTTCAGAAATTCATTGAGACTGGAGGGAACTGGGCAAGTGCTTGAGTGGTTTCCTTAATGTAACTCTATGATATTTTTATTTGTGAGTTGATTAGAATAAAGTGATTTTATTTAAAAATAAAATCTGACCTGGTGGTGGTGGCACACACCTTTAATCCCAGCACTTGGGAGGCAGAGGCAGGTGGATCTCAGTGAGTCCAAGGCTAGCCTGGTCTACAGAGCTAGTTGCAGGACAGTTAGGGCTACTGAACAGAAAACCCTGTCTCAAAAAACCAATAAAATAAAATTTGTTGGTCATGGTGGTGCATGCCTTTAATCCCAGAAGTTGGGAGACAGAGAGATAGATCTTTGTGAGTTTGAGGCCAGCCTAGTCTACATAGTGAGTTCTAGGCCAGCCAGGGCAACATAGTGAGATCCTATCTCAAAGTAAGCAAATACTTTAATTTAAAATGTGTATTTATCACTTGAAAATTTTATACATGGATAGAATATATCTTGTTCATATATACTCCAGATGCTCTTGTTCCAACCTCCCCCAGGACTGCCTTAGCATGTTGATTTTTATTATCAAGAGATGTTTAAATTAACTTGTTTTCCTATATTTTAAGCCATACACTACAACTTGTTATAGAAGAAAGCAAATGTGTTATATGACATGGAGCAAGTGAAATTAAACTTTCTACTTTATGCAGAATGTTAAAGTCAAAAGGAGCAAATCTCAAATTTATTTTCATTTAATCTAAAGCATGGGGTGAAGTACTCTTATTAAATATTGATTTTTTTTCCTTATGTAAGATGAGGATGGTAGTAATAACGACCTGCATGGGTTCGCTGGGAAGATGCAATAGAATTACAGAGCTTCTGGTCCAGCCGGTACCTAGCCCTACTAAATGTCCAGTAAATGGCGAGTGTAAGTGGCTAGTGGTCAGTGGACAGCATGGTTGTATGACCTATTGGTTTCTTAGAGTTCACATGAAATGAGCAGTATATTAAAGACACGCACCAGTAATGCTCTCCCAAGCACTTTTCCACTGCAGCTCATCATAGACAGTAGGTCTCATCTACAGAATTAGCTCTACTGTTCAGTAGAAAATGACACATCATATTCCAAACTTCCTTTTACTAATAGAGGTCAGTAAAAATTCAACAATTCATTTTATTTGACTATTTGGGATGCTTAAGACATTGTACATTCATAAGTATGTTTTCAAACTGAATTTAGTCTGCTAGCTACACAATATCTTTGTAACATATATGTCCTGAAAGATAATGGACTATCCATCCCTCTTTGCAAATTTTCTGTAATTAAAACATTTCATAATTTAATCTGGTCCTCTGGCTTCTTCCACTTAATTACTTGACGTGATTGTTTTAGTCTATGGATATTTTGCCTTTCATTTAGAAGCTGTAGGTATTTGGGCAGAGAACAGTCTATTGCTTTAGTATGGTTCTGAATCTGGAGAGAAAGCCTGAATTTGGAATCAAGTGTTTTGTGTTGCAAAATAATGATGTATGCAAAGGAGGCAAGTGGCATTGTTTGAAAAACCAATCATGTTGCTTAAAAAAAAAAAAAAAAAAAAGGTACGGGAGAGTGAGCTCCTTTGCTGTTGCCAGCAGCTCCAGGCTCAGGAGTGCTAATCACAGTCCACACTCGGAACTTCCCTGTGGCTTTAATGGTTTTGTGAGGAGGGCTTTGACCATGTGAACGATCCACTGCTGTGCTGAACAAAACGGAGACAGTTTTCTTTTAAAGTCCAGAGCAGATGAGAGCCATAAGGAGACAGAGGGTTTCATTTACTCTCAGGACTTGATTGTGCCAGTGAACTAATGAGTCTCCTGGACCTTATGTTGCTCTGGCTTCAATATAAGAGCGACTCTAATGGGCATGTAGCACTTCCTATCCGTCAAGTGTCTGGACAATAGGCCCCTCGTATGGATTAGAGAGATCTGGCAAGAAAAAGAGGTCATCACTGTACCTAGCACAGACAAGAAACCTGGCTAATTAATATATTTCCTATGATGGCTAAACAAAGGCAGACACATGGAGAAATGTTAATTTTATTGCAGAAACTCTTAGCCTGTGGCTGAAGCACATGTTTAAAATGATTGTAATTCCACGGGTGAAACATACCTCTCCTTTCCCAAGTCTATATGTTTTTATAGATGTCAAGATTGTTCTTTAAAACTGTATGTGACTTTGGTATTGCACCTTGCCTATTTTACCCTTCGGGAAAGCTGGAAGATGTAGAAATGTTTTTAGACAATTATGAAGCAAATGCTGAGTGTTCATGGCAGCACTGATGAACTTCAGCCATTTGCCCTGTAAAAGGTACACTTGAATTCAGCTTGTAAAAATCCTAATGTTGTGTCATGCAGAAAGCTTGCAAGAGGGATTTTCAGTCAAGCTAGGGGCTCTAGTTACACCATTTTAAACCAAGAGCAGATACTGCCACCTAGACACATTCCGATGCCGTAGTTAACTTCATGTCGGCTTTTCTTACTCTGAAATCGAGAACAAGTAAGTACTTGGTACAATGTAAACAGTGCATGATAAAGAATCATTTGAAAACTGATTTAATTTTTTGGGGAGCGGGGTAGAAAACACTTATGTCTTGACAAGTAGTGATAGCTAGGATTTATTCATTGTTTTAAATACAGAAACTAAGCGACTCCTGAAAGAATAGGAGTGTCACAGTACTGACATCATGGAGAAGTAGGTGTAGGAGTGAGTGAAAGGCTTTCTTAGGAGTGAGTGAAAGGCTTCCTTCTCCTTTTCTTTTCTGAGGCCGCTGTTTGGTTACTTTGGGAGGAGGAAGGGTTTACTTAGCACTCACAAGTGGAAACACCAGTAGGTTTGTTTAATGAATAAATGACATCACATAATAAGATTTTAAAGACTATTACATTACAATCTTTTCTGACTTCCCTCTTGGCAAATAAAAGAAACTAACTTCTCCACCTTTATAGCAATATCAAAGGAAATACTGTTCCTTCTTTCTTTCTCTAGACAGGCATCCAGTCATGGTGATGAGTGTATCTCAACAGGCTCATACAGGCTATCTTCCTTGTCTTTGGACTGTTTTTCTCCTTCAAATCTCATTTTATTTTCTTCTGTTACTCCTAAAATGGTTTCAATATCATCAATGGTAGTCTGTGAATAACAGCAAAAAAATTATTAAAGATTTCTTATAATATCCACTCCTCAAGTTTTTATCCCTTCAGTGTGGTTTAGATCAATTCTACTCAAAATGTATTCCACTCACTGGCATCCATCCACACATTACTGGTTATTAGACTTGATTGTGTGAATTTAAAAGAATGAGCTAGAAGCCAGGCGGTGGTGGCACGTGCCTTTAATCCTAGCACTTGGGAAGCAGAGGCAGGTGGATCTCTATGAGCTAGAGGCCATCTTCGTCTGCAGAGTGAGTTCCAGGACATCCAGGGCAACACAGAAAAAAACCCTGTCTTGAAAAACAAAACAAAAGAAACAAAGAAGAGATAGAACTCAAAATTTTATATCCTAGAATTTTTATATCCATTAAATCTAACAGTGAAAAAATGAGATTTTATTTTGCACATCTTCAGTTTTCTTTTTATTTCATTCTTCTAGTCAACTTGGTATACCAGATAAAAACATTAATCCATGATAGGTCAGAAAAAATTTAAAAAATAACAGTCTAAGACACTTTAAAAAGCAGGCTAGTAAGTTGAAAGATTATTTTTATTGTTTTCTGGGAATAAAACTGACACCTCCCTGTTTTCCTTTATGTGTATTAAGGAATTGTTTACATATTTTATGAGACATTTCTTTATAGTATAGAATTCAGTAGGCAAATATGTGTAATTTCATAGCGTCTTTATTATCCCATATTGGAACCTTGTACCCATTAGCACTTGTCTCTCTTTCTTCCCTTTCCCCAGCTCTGACAACCACTGACCCACCTCCTGTCTATGCTCACTTCATACAGGACTTACCTTTCTGTGATTGGTTTCTTTCACTTAGCACAACATCTTCAACATTCATCCATGTTGTGGTATATGTTCTGTCAACAGATCACTCCTTTTATGGCTGAACAATATTCCACAGTATTCCATTATATGAATATTATTTATAAACTATAATGGAATTTACTATTTTCTCACTGACATACAGTTGGGTTATTTATTCTTTTTAGTTATTATGAATCATGCTTCAGTGAATCTTAATGTACAAATACATATTTTTGATAATTTGGTGTTTATATCTAAGACTAGAATTATTGGGTCATATGTTAATTTTATATTTAATTTATTAAGGAGTTACCAAACTCTTTTACAATAATATGTGAAGGTTCCATTTCCCATTTTCCCCAAATCTTTGCAAATGTGTGTTATCTCCTTTCTTTTTGATTGTAGCCATTTTAACTAGGTATGGTCTTGGTTTGCATTTCATTAGTGACTTAACGATGTTTAACATTTATTCAGACATTGGCCATTTGTATATCTACTTTGAAGACATATCTATTCAAATTGTTTGCTTGCATTTTAACCGGATTATTTGCATTTCTATTATTGTGTTATAAAGGTATTTTTATAAACCCTGGGTACTATAGGCTTCTCAAATATATACTTTGCAAATGTTTTAACATATTCTATGTTTTATTTGATAAAATCCAAATAATTTGTTTTTACTTTGATCACTTTTGCTTTAGGCATCACAGCTAATAAATTATGGCTAATCCAAAGTCATGAAGTCTTATACTTGTATTTCCTCCTATGCATTTGATAGTTTTAACTCTTATATTTTGGCTGTTGATCCATCTTATGTACTTTTGGAAAGGGTACCTTGGAGAAGTCCAACCTTATTACTTGTAGGTTTTTTGTTTCAACACTTTATATTAAAAAGATTATTTTTATTTTTTCTTCCACTGAATTGTTTTACTGCCTTTTTAGAAATCAACTGGTTATACAGTATGAGTTTATTTTTGTTATTCCCATTTCCTCCTATTATACATACTTATATATGTAGTCTCCTTAGCTCACAGCTTTGGAGGCTGGCAGTCCAAGATTGGGTATTACTATCAATACAGCCTCTGACCCCTTAGCTACATCACCGCATAGCAGATGGCACTCTACTCAACAGGAAGAAATCTCGTGGTGTGGTGAGTCAGGAAGGCCAGAAAGTGAGAAGAGGCCAATCTTGTTTTCTTGCAAGAACTAAATAGTATTCTATGAGAATTATTTCAGTCTCTTCCAAATGAGATTTAGTCAATGAATTGCCCACTAGCTTCATCTCTTAAAGTTCCACCACCTCTCATATCATATCACTGGGAAACTGGAGACCAAGCTTCCAGCACAGGAACCACACTCAAACTGTATCCAAACCATTGCAGATCCCTTGGTAACTGCAAATAGTGATGCAGCGGCGAGCCTTTGTGGAGAGACACATTCTTGGGCCTCACTACTCCAAACCAAAGATTCTGATTTTGTTAATTTGGGTAGAGCCCAGGAATCTGTTCTTAGGAAGAACCAAGAATCTAGCATGGACTCTAGTAATGAAACACAAATTACTTTTCAAAAATTACTGACTCTAAAGTTCAAGTTGACTTTGACTATTACTTGGTTTCTTTAAAAAAAAAAAAAGGATACTAGTGATCAGCAGCTAGAAGGGGTGGGGCTGTCCTTGGACTATATGACTGCAGCACAAAATGCTGAGAAGCTCCAGTTTAGTTTAACTTGTTCATTTCAGATAAAGTAAAATTATCATTATTTTATTAGTTTATTTTTAAAATCTTCTCAGTCATGATGTGCGAAAACCAATGGTCAGTCTGTTAGGTCTTAAAACACTTTGAAGAGTGAAACATTGTTATTAAAGGGGTTAAACCCTAGCTTGAGTTTTAAAAAAGAGATTAATCTTTTATATGAAGCTTGAGTTTTTCTCTTTAATAGAAAAATGACATTTCCATTTGAATCCTTAGAATTATGTGATCTTAGCAGTACTCAAGTACTGCTAAGGCCTAGTCTGGGAGTCAGATTAGAAACTTGCTTATCAGGACCACACCATCAGCTCTTTTCAGGAGTTGTCTCCTGCATCCTAGAACTCGGAAGAGACTTTGGATCTTTAGAGACCATATGGAGGTTTAAAAACGTTAGTGGTGAAGGTCCACCTCACTTTGGAGAAATGGAGTGGGTGGATGGCTCACGCAGGTGCTTGAATTTTTCTTCTGCTTCTCTTTAACAAACACTGTTCTTCTTGGGTCTGAGTACTTACCTGGCTCTATAAACTAGGCTCCCCAGGAATCACTTCAGCTAGACATGTATTATGTGAAGTACAGATAGGTACATCACAAATTAGTTACAGTCTTGATTTTGGTTCCATTGTGACGTCTCAGCTTCACCTCCAACATCAGAGAGCTGTGTTGTCTTATGAGCCTGGCTCTCAAAATGGCAGGGAGTTAAATCAAGTCTACTATATTTCAAAGAAAAAGTTTCAAACTATTAAATTTAACTAACGGGTTCAATGGGAACCTTACAAAGTTGACCCTGCTCACTATAAAATGTGTACTGCTTACAAGAAGAAAAAAAAGATGGTTTAGCACTTGTTTACAATACAGCATGAGGTATTTTCAGCCCTTGTATAGAAATTAACCAGGATCGTTAGTTAATTAACACCTCACCTTAAAATTGGTCTCGCCTTGCATATTAGGTGCTGATATTTCTTGATGGATGATGAAGAGATTGCGAGCAAAGGTCATGAGGACCCCCTGGAGATCCACACCGATTGTTCTGTTAATGATATCCAAACAAATGAGTTTACCAGCGATTCTCCTCACATGCTTACAAACAATCGCCCTCTCATCTGTACGCTGCTGATGGAATTTAATGAGTATTTTCAATCTCACAAGGTGGCAATCTTCAGGGAGATATGAAAGATGAGACTCCATTTTAACTTGTCAACAGAAAGGATTTGTGTAATAAATATTTTTTATTAATCAACTTAGCAGAATATAGCAGTAGGCTCAGTCGTTTCTAGGAAAAGGCACTCCTAAACTAGGACAGCAGTGCTGATTCTGAAAAGCATCCTTGCTGAGTGTCATTCGTGTCCAACGATTTTCTTATCTGTGGAGACATTTGCATCTCTGGTTTCCAGAGGCTTGTCTGAGTTTCATTTTCAATTTTATGTGAACAAGTATTTTCTGCTACTTAAGAGTAACTCGTGCTCAAAGACACGTCTCCATTCGTGAACAGCTACTGTTACTCTCTACCAATTATACTGTATCCAGAGAACATGTCAAATGAGTAGATTATTAACATGAAAAAAATCCAGAAAACTTTCTATTTTTGTTAAAACCTTATCAAAGGGAAAAGCAAAAAATGTTAAGTATTGGGTTGGTGTTATTATTATTTTAGATAAGGTCACATTATGCAGTTCTGGATGAACTAGAACTCACAAAGATCTGCCTGCCATGTACTGGATTAAAGGCAAGATGTCTAGCATGAGTGGATTAATTTTGAATAAACATCACTTCTTAAGGGAGATAACATTAAAGAGAAGGGAGATGCCCCTTAAGTCAGCTGCAAGAATGAAGACAAAACTGATGACTTCTACAAAGCTTCCTGGTTCCTAAAAATGGAGTTCAGTTTTTGTTCATTTGTTTTTTGTTTGGTGCTTTTTTTTTTTGTCTTGCCACTGGCTAACTTTGTGGAAGCTACTTAACTCTGAGTCTTCATTTCATTTTTCTACAATGAATGACTTGGACTAAATCAGTGAGTCTGAGCTTTTTGAGTTACATTCCCCAAATCCAAGGACAAGCCCACCCCTTCGATGGACAACCGTTAGTATCACTGACTAAGAAAATGAATACGCTGCTAGTGGTGCTGCACACCTTTAATTCTAGCCCTTGGGAGGCCCTAGCCTTCTCTAGTTCATGATTGCAGTAAGGGATGAGGAAAGGAGGGCATACAGCATAGTAGGAAAGGCAGTAGAACCTAAGTCCATTTCAGTGGTGCCTTTTCTGTAGAATGTGAGTAGCAATGACTTCCTAGGAAGTACGCTGATAGGACCATTTCTGCTGCTGAAGCTGGGATGCGAGTGAAGGTGTAGGGACAGGTGGGTAGTTCCACTTGGCTTCCAGTATGATTATTTTTTTTTCTGTGGGCCTCAGTATCAAATCTACCTTGCTGATATGTCAGCTTGATGACTGGGTGCTTATTCATGAAAGTCCCATATAGCTCTTAAATTCTGTAGTGGTTTTCCTCTTGCCTGGTACTTGTAGCCTAGGGACCCACCTGCATAAATCTTCCTGTGTTCCATTTGCCAGAGCTTTGCCTAGGCCCTATTAATACTTCCCTATGACACTCTGTCAGTTTTGGGACACAGATCCTGCTCCTGTCACTGGGCCCCGCTACTTGCTGACAAGCTTTCTTCATGCGAGCTCCCTACTGATATGCATTTCCCGAAGTGTAATTTTTTTAAAGATCCTATGGTCAGCTTCCCTCTTCATGACTTTCAGGCTGTCTGTCTACTCTTTGCAGTTGAAAGTTTGCTAGTGGTGCGAGTTTGTTGCTGCAGATAACCTGCTCTATTCACCCGAGTCCTAGATCTGGATTTGGCTCCCCTGCCTGGCTCCTCCACCTCATTCCATGTGCATGACGGTTTATGTAGTTGCAGCCCTAAGGCAGCTTGTCCTTAGTAGTTCATCTTTTATGCCAACTGGTGGGCAGTTAGAGTCCACATATCTGTATTTTGATTTCTAGTTCTTGTAATGAACACATGCTTTCACTTGAGTTCCTGAGCTTAAAAATGTACTTGGAGCTTACATCTTTCCCCTCTAATTCGACTCCTGGAAAATACTTAATTTTTTATTAGATCGCCAACACTAAATCCAGTTGGCTGCTTTGTTCTCCTAATCCCAGTTGCTTTTGTTACCTTTTGCTTTGGTCTTGCTACTGCCCTAGCATCACAATGGCACATCTGAAGAGTGTAGACATCTAGGCTAGGAGCTCAGAGCAAGGAGGGAGCTGAGGGATAGGATATCACTGGGAAGTAGAAGGGAGCTCCTTTCTTACTCCCTGTTATTCTTTTCATGTAAATACCTGGACAGATTAAATGAACACATGTTTGTGTAGATGTTACAGATAGAGGTCTCATTTCTGGTATCACAGGAGTAGGTTAAACTGTAGCCACATTCTAGCTCCAAAGGGGAAGAAATAGCACATCCATGGATGTAAAAGCAACAATAGGGGTGAATGACTATCATCAGCACTCTGCTCAGCATACACATTCCCTGAGAAGACTGCATCTGAACCAAACTGGCGCCAGCCCTACTTTGGAAGAGCATCTGCCCAGGTCACCAGAGAACTTTTCTAACTGTCCCAGAGTGATATCTAGCTCTTCACAATTGGGCCATCTGAGCTGGTCCCTATCAATAATATTTGAGCCTTGTATGTGTATGAGTTTATGTTAAGCATAGACTCCTACCTGATAATTGGAATAACTATATTTAGGAGCCTGACACTTTGTGCTGGAAGATCGAAATAAAACATGATAAATCAGCATGCTTATTAAAATTCAAGAGAAGTACCAATCTTGTAGATGTTATAGACATTTTTTAGCTTATTACATATCATAGACATACTTCGTACTTACAACATGCCCAACTTGTATCTCTTCAGAGGTTCATATAATATAAAAACAGTTCCTTGTCTGTCCTATAAGGTTCAGTGAGAAGAAAACAAACAGCATATTTATATAGGAAGCAAAGACAATATAATCTACCATGGGCAATAAGAAAGACCAGAATTGAAGTCTAGTGCTACCTTCAAGTACCATTTAAGGGGCTTGTCTCCAGAACAGGGAGGCAGTATGCTCTAGGGTGGTGCTTTTATTTAGTATGTTCTTTACAACACATTGACCAGAATCATTTATTGCACCTGTTAAGATGATCTTCATGGGCATCATCCAAATTTAGAATCCTTGGGCTTTGCCTTTTAATTCCTTCTTGGGTGATTATTATATCAAAAGCTAGAACCACTGTTATAAGAGCAGTCCATAAAAAAAGAAAAAGAGGTGTGTGTTCGAAAAGAATTTGAGGGTGAGAGAGATAGCTCAAGTGGTTTAGTTAAAGATCCTTACAAGCATGAGAATGAGAGCTTGGTACCAAGAAATCACACATTATAAAAGCTGGTTGAAGGGGCACACATGGCCTTAGCCCTGGGAGGTGAAAACAAGTCATCCCTGGGACTTGTTGGCCAGCCAGCCTAGCCTAATTGGTGAGTTCCAGTTTAGTGAGACACTGGAGAATGACAGGCAAGGTTGTCCCTCTGACCTTCACATGCATATACCCACAAATGTACATGTACCTGTATGTACATACTTGAACATGTACACACATATATACAAACAAAAGAATTTGAGTTTCAGTGGGAAATCACATGTAGCATATCCTAATACCTTATGGCATAGATTTCATAAGACATTTTATAGCTCTGTAAGTGATGGCTCTAAATACTATCTTTGCTGATTTGAAGAATGGTCCCCTTAGGTTATATGTTTGAATGCTTGGTTCCAAGTTGGCAGGCCTGTTTGGGGAAGAATTAGGAGGTGTGGCCTTGTTGGAGGAGTATGTTACTAGGGATGGAATTTGAGGTTTAAAAGCCCACATCAGGACAAGATACACACCTGCCCTCCATCTCTTCCTCCCTCAATCCCTCCTTCTCTCTCTCCCGTCACTGCTCTCCCCCACCCCTGTCCTGACCTCCTGCTTGTGGATCAGATATAAGCTTTCTGCTACTGCTTCTAGCACCATGACTGCTCACTGCCATGTTCCCCACCACAGTGGTCATGAACTCGCCCTCAAATTGTAAGCAAGCCACCAATTAAATGTTTTCTTTTGTAAGTGTAGCCTTGGACATGGGTTCTCTTCATAGCAATAGAACAGTAACTAAGACAGAAGTTGGTACCAGGGAGTGATGTATTGCTGTGACAGACCTGATCATGTGAGTTGTTGAAAGAATATGGACTTTGGGACTTAGGAAAATGGTTGAATGCTATAAATAGGGATTTACAGCTTTCTTAATAAGAACTTGGAAGACAGTAGTGGGGAGAGCAATGTAAAACTTCCAGCTTAAGACGTTTCAAGAGAGAACAATATTAGCAGCTAGGCTAGAGACCATTCTTGTGACTTTTGGTAAAAAACATCACTCTTTTTCCTGCCCTTGTCAAAAAAAAATGTTGGAGGCTAAACTGAAGAGATTTGGACTAATATCACTGGCAAAGGACATTTCAAGACATTCTAATATTCACTGTGTCATCTGGTTATTAGTGATTACTCTTATGCAGATCTACAATGAAAAAGAGCAAATAGGGTGAAGAGAAATACAAACTGTGCCATTTGAAGAGAAAAAGAACACTAGGAAATTTAATGTTAGAACCCTGGTTTCTGCTGAAAGAGATGAGAAGAAATGGAATAAAGGGAGTGGTGCCCTCAGGGTAAGACATCACCTAGCTAAGCTTCCAATTTAAGAAAAGGAAATGCCTAAGGAATCTTCTTCTAAGCAAAAGGAAGTTTATTTAACAAAGAGAAGCATCAACAGATCAACTCTTATGCCAGTGTAATTCAAGGAAGGGGCCAAGTTTTATCCCAAACAAGCAGATAACTTGGCAGCATCAGTCTCATGGTTCGGTGCTGGTTTTAGAGTCAAGAAGGATATAGGAGTAGAGGGGATGTAAAATATTCCTCCAAGGCTAAGGAAAGCTACCGAGGCAAAGTGTGGTGGCAGAGGAGTCTCTGGGTAGATGCCCAAGAGGCCATCCCATGAAACTGTGAAAGTGAAGCTAGACTTGGGTTGGAGACTCCAAGATATTGAAGATGCCAGAGCCATGGGTGTCTGTTGAGGAGAATTACAAACTAGGAGCAGAATAAGCCCATGAGAGAAATGTATTTTCAACAAAGCTGAAATCCAAAGAGCCATTTAATCCTTTTGACATTCAACATAGAACTACAAGATTTGAAATTTGTCCTTCTAGTTTTCAGTCTTCTTTGGTTCAGTATTTCCTCCCGATGCCCCCTTTCTTTTCTTTTGGAATGATAATATATATTTTGTGCCATCATATGTTATAAGTATATAATTTGCTTTTCGATTTTATAAGGGGATAATTTGATTTTATAAGAGAGTGTGTTGAGTCTCAGAAAGGACTTTGCACTTTTAAATAGTCTTAAGACTGTTAAATACTTTGGGGGCTCTGGAAGTGGACTGAATGGATTTTGTATTATGATATGGCTGTAAGTTTATGGGGTCCAGAGAGTGGAATGTGATGGTTTGAATGAAATTGCCTTCTATAAGCTGACAAGTTTGAACACTTGGTTTCAGTTGGTAGAATTGTTTTGGGAAGGATTAGGAATGTGGTTTGTTGGAGGTTTGTCACAGGGGCGGGCTTTAAGATTTCAAAAGCCCACACCAGGCCCCGTCTCTCTGTCTTTCTGTCCAGTTTGTGGATCAGATAATAAGCTCTCAGCTACTACTTTTACCACCATGTCTGCTTGTCCATTGCCATGCTCCCCACCATGACAGTCATGGACTCATCCTCTGAAACTGTAAGCAAACCCACAATTAAATGCTTTCTATAATGCCTTGGTTATGGCATCTCTTCACAGAGATAGAACAGTAATTAAGACAAATTTAGTTTAAATTAAAGTTGTTTTTAAAGACTTCAACATTCAAAAGTTTAGTGCAGAACTTGAGGGATAGATGGCTCAGTGGTTAAGAGTGCATACTGCTCTTGCAGGAAACCTTGGTTCTGTAACTAGCATTTACTTCAGTCAGCTCTTAACTGTCTATAACTCCTATAACAGTTATCCTCTGGCCTGTGAGGGCACCTACACTGGGAATATACCCCCCAACACACACCAAGAACATGCCCATATTGATGGAGGAAGGTCATTGGTTAAAAAATAAAGAAACTGCCTTGGCCCATTTTATTGGTTAGAACATAGGTGGGTGGAGTAACCAGAACAGAATGCTGGGAGGAAGAGGAAGTGAGCGCAGAGACGCCATGCTCCCCTCTCCCGGGCAGACGTGATAGCTCTGCTCTCTGAGGCAGACCCGATCAAGCTCCGGCCCAGGATGGACGTAGGCTAGAATCTTCCTGGTAAGCGCACCTCCGTGCTACACACTTTATTAGAAATGGGCTAGTCCAGGTGTGAGAGTTAGCCAAGAAGAGGCTAGATATAATGGGCCAAGCAGTGTTTAAAAGAATACAATTTGTGTGTTGTTATTTCAGGGCATAAGCTAGCAGGCGGCCCCACCGCTCCTATTACAACACCCATATATAGACACAAACACACATACACAAAATTACTGCACTCACAGGAACATGTCCAAATATACACAGACACACATGTACATAATTAGAAGTAAATTCAAGGACCCATCTTAGCTCTTGCCTACCAGCTCTCTCAGCCTTCTTTTCTAGCCCATCCTCATTCCTTTCTGTCATCCACTGGCCTGTCGCAGAAACACTCTCTACCAAGGATTACACAGTGTAGCCACTATATTTTTCTTGGATCAAGAGATAGCAACAATAACCAAAAAATAGAACATCCACCCAACAAGACCAGATATAGGCATCAAGAAACACCTTAAACATGATAATTCCAGATGCAAAAACACAAACATGAACAGCTAAGACAATATGCCTTCTCCAAAAGTCTTTAACCCCACCACGGTACACCCAAGAATGCAATATTGCTAAAGAACAAGACAAGGACTTCAAGATAGCAATTATAAATATATTCAAGGACCTCAAAGGGAATGTGAATAAATCCTTTAATGAAGTCTGTGAAAACACAGTTAAATGAAATAAAACAGAGAAATAGAATCATTAAAGAAAACCCAAACTGAAATAAAACTAGAAATGAAAATTGTAGAATGTCAAACAAAAAGCTCAGAGGTAAGCCTTGCCAACAGACTACAAGACATAGAAGAAAGAATCCAAGATATTGAAATCAAGGTAAAAGAAATGGATATTGCTCTGTCAAAAAAAGGTTAAACTTAAAAAACAATCTAGGCACAAGGCATCCAGGAAATCTGGGACACTATGAAATAACAAAAATTTATGAATAATAAGGATAGAGGAAGGAGAAGAAATCCAGTTCAAAGGCATTGAAAGTATTTTTAACAGTATCACAGAAAATTTCACTAGTCTAGAGAAGGAGTTACCTATTAAGGTAAAAGAAGTATACAGAACACCAAAATGACAGGACCAGAAAAGAGATTCTCCACAATACATAATTATCAAAACACTAAATGTAGCTTCAAAGAAAAAAGACCAAGGTAACATGTAAAGGCAGGCCCATTAGATAGCATCTTACTTCTTAGTGGAGACTCTGACAACCAGAATGTTTGTACAGGCATTCTACAAACTAGAAGAAACCACAGATGTCAGTCCATACCACTATTCCCTGAAAAAATGTCAATCACAATTGATAGAGAAAGAAAAGAATTTCACAATAAAACCAAATTTTAACAGTTTTTAATCTACCAATCCAGCTCTACAGAAAGAAGTAGAAGGAAACCTTCAGTTTGAAGAGGTTAACTACACTCAAGAGGACACAAGGAATAAATATACCCAGAACCGTAATCCAAAAGAAAGGGGGAAAACAAAATAATAGAAATGAATAAAAACTGTTCACTGAGAACTCTCAGTATCAATGGTCTCAATTCCCCCAATAAAATGACACAGAGTAACATATTGGATTAGAAAAAAAGGATCTTTCTGCTGTATTCAGAAAATATACCTCATCATCAAGGATAGACATTACCTCAGGATAAAAAGATGGAAAAAGGCATCCCAAGCAAATAGGCCCAAGAAGCAAGCAACTGTAGCCATTTTAATATCTGACAAAATAGGCTTCAAACAAAAACTAATCAGAAAATATTGGAAATGATACTACATACTTATCAATACTACATACTCATCAAAGGAAAAGTCTACCAATAGGATATTGTAATTCTAAACATTTATGTACCAAACACAAGGGCACCCAAGTTCATAAAACAAACACTACTACAGCTGAAACCACATATTGACCCTCACACAGTGATAGTGGATGACTTCAGTGACTCACTCTCACCAATAGACATGTCATTTAGGCAAAAACTAAACAAATGCTAGAGCTCAATAACATCATAAGTCAAATAGGTCTAGCAAATATATTCAGATATTTCTGCCCAATCACAAAAGAATATACCTTTTTCTTAGCTGCTCTTGGAACTTTCTCCAAAATTGACCACATCCTGGCACACAAAGTAAATCTAAATAGATGTAAGAAAATTGAGATAATACCACCTGATCTGATCACCACGTATGAGAGCTGGATAGCAACAACAACAGAAACAAAGTATACAAACTTACAGAAACTAAACTTATTACTGAGTGAAAAATTAGTCAAGATAGAAATCAATAGGGAAATTAAAAACTTTTTAGAATTAAATGAAAATACAACATACCCAACCTATATGACACAATGAATGTAGTTCTATGAATTCATAGCACTAAATTTCTACATCAAAAATTGGAGAGATCTCATATTAGTAACTTAGTGACACACCTGAAAGATATAGAACAGCAAGAAGAAATAACACCCCAAAAGAATAGATATCAATAAATAATCAAAGTCAGGGCTTTAATCAATGAAATAGAAACAAACAGAAAAGCAATATAAAGAATCAATGAAACAAATAGTTGGTTCTTTGAGAAAATCAACAAGATTGACAGACCTTTACCAAAATTAACTAAAACACAGAATATGCAAATTAATAAGTTAGAAATGAAAGGGGGACATTACTACAGACACTGAGTAAATTCTGAGAATCAAGAAAATATACTTTAAAAATCTATATTCACCAAACTGGAAAACTTAATCAGTGACTGTCGTGAGTCAAGATTAAATTAAGATCAAATAAGCAAGGGTTGAAGAGGAGGGGAGAGTCAGGGAGAGGAGCAGAGAAAAATGTAGAGCTCAATAAAATCAATTTTAAAAAGATCAAATAAGCAATTTAAACATCTCCATTACCCCCAATGAAATAGAAAACATCAATTAAAGTTTCACAAACAAAAAGCCAAGGCCAGATAGATTTAGTGCAGAATTCTACCAAACCTTCAAAGAATTATTATCAACAGTCCTTAAATAATTTTACAAAATAGAAGGTACCTTTCCTAATTCTTCTTCCTTTTTTTGAGACAAAGTTTCTCTGTGTAGGCCTGACTGTCCTGGAGCTCACTCTTAGACCAGACTAGCCTTGAATTCAGAGATCCACCTGCCTCTGACTCCAGAATGCTAGGACTAACGGCGTCCGAAACGATCCCTGGCTCTCCTAATTCTGCTTATAAGCCCACTCAGATACGAAATTACCCTGATACCAAAACCATACAAAGATCCAACAATAAAATTATAGACCAATATGTCCTACAAATGTAAATGCAAAAATTCTGAATAAAATACTTTCAAACCAAATCCAAGAACACATAAACAAACAAACAAACATACAAACTGCCCACCATGATCAAGTTGGCTTTGTTCCAGAGATGCAAGAATGGTTCAACATGCATAAATTAATAAACATGATCCACTACATAAATAGACTGAAAGATAAAATCCACATGATTATCTCATTAGATTCAGAAAAGGCCTTTGACAAAATTCAACATCTCTTCATTATAAAAGTCCTGGAGAGACCTGGGATACAAGGCAATTTGCAGTAAGCCTATAGCCAACATCAACTTATGCAGAGAGAAACTTGAAGAATTTCCAATAAAATCCGAGCAAGACAAGGAAAGATGTTCACTTTCTCCATACCTATTCAATATAGTACTTGGAGGGTTAGCTAGAATAATAAGACAAGTGAAGAAGTTCAAGTTCTTATACAAATAGGAAAAAAAGTCAAACTTTATTTGTAGATGACATATTTTTTATACATTAAAGACTCTAAAATCTTCACCAGGAAACTTCTACATCTGATTAACAGTTTCAGCAAAGTATCAGGGCATAAAATAAACACACAAAAATCAATAGCTTTGCATCTGCGCCGGTCTGCCTGCACAGCCGCCTGCGTCAACCTACTCCTGGACCCAGCAATACCACTCTTGGGAATATACCCAAGAGATGTCCTATCATACAACAAAAGTATATGCTCAACTATGTTCATAGCAGCATTGTTTGCAATAGCCAGAACCTGGAAACAACCTAGATGCTCTTCAATGGAAGAATGGATGAAGAAAGTATGGAATATATACATATTAGAGTACTACTCAGCAGTAAAAAACAAGGACTTCTTGAATTTTGCATGCAAATGGATGGAAATAGAAAACACTATCCTGAGTGAGGTAAGCCAGACCCAAAAAGAGGAACATGGGATGTACTCACTCATATTTGGTTTCTAGCCATAAATAAAGGACATTGAGCCTATAATTCGTGATCCTAGAGAAGCTAAATAAGAAGGTGAACCCAAAGAAAAACATATAGTCATCCTCCTGGATATTAACCTTCATCAGGCGATGAAAGGAGACAGAGACAGAGTCTCACATTGGAGCACCGGACTACAACCCCAAGGTCCAAATCAGGAGCAGAAGGAGAGAGAGCACGAGCAAGGAACTCAGGACAGCGAGGGGTGCACCCACACACTGAAACAATGGGAATGTTCTTTCGGGAACTCACCAAGGCCAGCTGGCCTGGGTCTGAAAAAGCCTTGGATAAAACCGGACTCGCTGAACATAGCGGACAATGAGGACTGCTGAGAAGTCAAGAACAATGGCAATGGGTTTTTGATCCTACTGCACGTACTGGCTTTGTGGAAGCCTAGGCAGTTTGGATGTTCACCTTACTTGACCTAGAAGGAGGTGGGAGGTCCTTGGACTCCCCACAGGGCAGGGAACCAGGTCTGCTCTTCGGGCTGCTGAGAGAGGGGGAGTTGATTGGGGGAGGGGGAGGGATATGGGAGGCAGTGGCAGGGAAGAGGCAGAAATCTTTAATAAATAAATAAATAATAATAAAAATAAAAAAAATCAATACTCTTCCAATATGTAAATGATAGACTGAGAAAGAAACCAGCAAAACTACCTTTCACAAAAGCCTAAAAATAAAAGTAAAAACAAAATAAAAACAAAACAAAAACTTGGGATAACTCTAACCTAGCAAGTGAAAAGTCCTGTGTAATAAAATCTTTAAGACATTAAAGAAAGAAATTGAAAAAGACACCAGGAGATGGGATATCTCCCATGCTCATGGCTATATACAATTAATATAGTGAAAAATAAATATCCCACTAAAAACAATCTAAAGATTCAACATATAAAAATTACAACACAATTCTTCACAGAAATTGAAAAAACATTTCATATTCATATGGAAATTAAAAAAACCACAATAGCTAAAAAACAATCCTGAATAATAAAAGAACAGCTGGAGGTATTGCAATCCCAGACATCATTTGTTTATGCTGTGGAACATTTGTTTAATGATGCAAAGATATGTTGCATCCTTTTATATTGCATTTGTTTAGCACTGTGCAGCTGTGTTACTGTGCCTGTCTAAAACACCTGATGGGCTGATAAAGAGGTGAATGGCCAATAGCAAGGCAAGAGAAAGAATAGGCAGGGCTAGCAGACAGTATAAATAGAAGGAGAAAAAGAGAGAAAAGAAGGGAAATTAAGGAGTGAGAAAAGAAGGGGCCAGACAGAGTAAGAATGAAAATAAGATTACAGAAGTAAGGAAAAGTAAAAGCCCAGAGGAAAAAAGTAGATAGGATAATTTAAGTTGAGACAAGTTGGCTAGAAACAAGCTAATCTAAGGCCCCAGGCATTTATAAGTAATAATAAGCCTCCTTGTGTGTGATTTATTTGGGAGCTGAGTGGCAGGCCCCCAAAGAGTAAAGAGAAAAAGAGTGACAAACAACCAACAGCACACCCCTCCTGAAGTAACGCTGCATGCCATACTGTAGGAGAGAGGTAATCATCAGTATCTCCCAGTTACAATCCCTGTGAACTATAGCAGTGAGCTCCCCACAAAATACACTGATGCAATAATGGCAAAGATGTCAAGGGTGTAACCAACCGTTACTTTCTCATTCCATTCCATGAAATGGAACCTCTATCTGATTCTACTAAAGTGACCAAGAACCTGAGTCTAGATGGGTCACAGGCCTACCACTATTATTCCACTAAAGGAATACAGCAATAAAATGACTCCTGATGACATAGTGCCACATCTACAGAACTGTGCCTCACCGAGCCATTATCAGAGAAGTTTCTTCTTGCAGTAAATGGGAACTAAACATAGAGAGCTACAAATGGGCAATGTATGGAGTGAGAAACTCAATCCTAAATGTGTCTTTATCAAAGCCCTCTCCTCAAGGCTCAGGAAACTATGTGGAAGAGGAGGGATAAAGATTACTAGCCAGAGGTGATGGATGACACCATGCACATATGAACTCAGAGACAGTGACAGTAAGCACAAGGCATATACAGGTCCATGTCAGACAGGGTCCCAGCACTGGAAAGGGCGAGTTGACATGGACTCCTACCTCTAACCAAGAAGGTATCTGCAGTTGATAGCAGCTGGTAAAGAAAAAAAATCAGTTTTCTTCAAAGGGATGAGATTGGTGTTTTAACCACATCTTGGGTGGGGCAGGCCCCATTCACAGGATCAACATAAAGTGAACTCGGTGGTATTTTTACATATTTTTGTCTTATTTTGCTTTGTTTAGGCATTTTTTGTCTTATCAGTCTTTTGCTTATCTATTTTGCTTTTCATTTTTGTGGGGGTTTTGGTAGTTTTTTAAAAGTGTATTTATTGCTTTTTTATTTTATTTTTGTCTGTTGTTTTAAAGGGAGAGAGAAAAGGAACATAAGGTTGGGTAGGAAGGTGGGTAGGATCTGGGAGGAGTTAGGAAAGGGAAAAATCATGATCAGAATATGTTGTATGGAAAATTGTTCTCACAAAAAAAACTAAATAAATTTCAAAAATATTTAGTGCAAACATGAAAATATCTTGATAGTTTTATGCTATATTGAGATAAAATATTTTTAGTATATTGAATTATCAGAGTATATATTAAAATTAATCTTGACTACTTTTTCTCATTTAAAAATTATTCTTAGACCAATGTGAATGGTCTCTGTGGCTCACATTATATTTTTGCATGACAATGCTCTTCTAGGACTCTATTATTAACATGATTATAGCAAATCACTTCGGATAACCAGTTTTCCCTTCCAAGTTTTATTTCTCTCTTTGTTCAAATAAGTCCATGTTGCTTGGAATGCAATTCTTAATCAGAAAAGGTTCATATGCTTGCCATTCCAAGGCTTTGTGGAACATTTACTGATTTTAACCTCCTTTTCTGTGAATTAAATCCATATTCTCCCATAGTCTGAAAGTATGATTTAATCATTGTGTGCCTTCCATAGGTCCTATTGAGAAGTCATCAGTTAGTTCTACCAGAGCAATGACCAGACAGATGATGGGCTGTTTTGTTTTTATCTACTTTTAAGATTTTATCTTTCCTTTAATCTCAAAACTATATAACGCTCAAGGTGTGGTTGTCTTTAAATATATGTTGCCTGTCATTTGCAGTACTTGTGGAATGTTTAATTTGATACAGTTCACCAATCTTGAAAGCTCTGTCAGAATTTAAGTTTCCTCATCTCTAAGCCTATGTGCGGTACTTCTGGTGTTTTGCTTTGTTTCATTTTCCACAAATCGCCAACCTCTTTCCGTGTGGTCATTATTTTCTTTCTCTCTAATTTTGAATATTTCCCACCAACCTGTTTTCTAGTTCAATACTTGTTTGTTTGTTTGTTTGTTTGTTTGTTTTTGCTTTTTGAGTCAGGGTTGCTCTGTACCTTTGGAGCCTGTCCTGGAACTGGTTCTTGTAGACCAGGTTAGCCTCAAACTCACAGAGATCCATCTGACTCTGCTTCCTGAGTGCTGGAATTAAAGGCATGTGCCACCACCGTCTGACTCAATAATCATTTTTACTATGTTGTTTTTCCTATTACATTACTGTATAAAATTGCTAGGGTCAACTTTACAGTTCTTAGTTCTGTAATTTTCATTTGGCGGCTTCTTTTTTTTTTCCTTTTTTTTTTTTTCTCTGTAGCTTTGGAGCCTGTCCTGGCTCTTGTAGACCAGGCTGGCCTTGAACTCACAGAGACCCTCTTGCCTCTGCCTCCTGAGTGCTGGGATCAAAGGCGTGTGCCACCACCACCCAGCAGTCCCCCTGAGTGCCAAAGCTTAGTTCTTCATTTTATTATTTTTGTTCTACTCTATTTTCTATTGTTCTATTCTTCTACCCCATGTTTCCCTTCTTCTGTGTCTTTTTTTTTCCCTTAAAGCATATATACCCCAGAAAAATCTTTCTAGCAATATAAAAATTACAATGTGGTTACATTCTATTTTTCAAGTGAATGATTATAATGAATATGAGTGTAAAAACATCATGTTTTCCTTATTCCATTATCCCATACATGATTAACTATTTTACGTATTACAGGTGAAAACAAATTATCCCCAAGAACCCACATACATCCACTTGATTTCTGAAAAGCAGATTCAGGGCTTCTGTGAAATTAATTACCTTGTTACTCTAAAAACCTATCCTCTTATCTTCCTAGATATAAATCATAGTTATTTTAGAATCTCTGGCTGATAACTTAAATATTGGACCACTTTTGGATACTTTCTTCTACTTGGTTTCAATTCTTTGGTCCTGTCCTTCAGTATGTCTTAGATTTTTATTGGATTCTGTAACTTAGAGAGAAAACTGCAGAGGCTGTATGTCAGCAGCTCTCAATCTGTGGGGCGCAACCAACCCCTTAGCAAACCTCTATCTTCAAAAATATTTACATTACAATTCATAACAGTATCAAAATTACTGATTGACTTCGGTGTAGACAATTCCACTCTAGATCCATGGCCTGGTCTTATTTCCTGGAAAGTACCCTCCCAGTGTTACTTCCTGGCCATCAGATTCCTTGTTTCTGTTTTACTCATGCCTGTTTCTTTAGGCTGGAAACTTAAATTAACTTCTTAAATTTGTTTTTATCTTAGTCTTTCTTTGAAAATATTTAAGAATTTGCTTGTATAAAATCCTTTTCAGATTAGTTACTGGAAAGCACATAAAAACAAGGTTTTGTTATGCAGACTTGCAAAGCAGTTGATTTTTAAGCTCCAGCTTTCTCATCTACAAAATCAAGGCAAAAATGTTTACTTTTAAAGTTATGGCAAGGATCAAACAAAATATTTGAACATGTTTTACACAGTGTACAGTGCTTTAAAATTACATCACACGTGATTATGGATGACCCATGGTGTCTCCAGATTAGGTTTGGGCCTCTTGATATGAAGTACGTGTGCTCCAAAGGAGAAAATAATTATCTGTTCAACTTTCACCACTCAAACCCTGTGGGTAAAGGGATGAGACCATTGCTATACTTGCTTCTGTTTGGAAGGGAAAATAATGATACAAATGGAAGACAGTTTGTAGTGGTTCTGAAGTTCCACTGGGCTCCTGTACTGTGTGTGGGAAATACTCTTTAGCAGGGTGCTTCTATGAACTTAAGGGGACTCTTGTAAATGCTGGGTTTTGTGTGTGTGTTCCTTGGTTCTGCCTTCTGAGTATTCTCTTTTAAGACTTTCTACCACTCACTACCTACTGATAGCTGAGGACCCAAAGGTCGGTTTAAGTCTTAAACAGGTATAGCCTCCTTCAGTGCACATTGATGTTTCTTTTAACTGTTGAAGTCCTCAAAATTTTTGACTTCAGGCTAGGCAGGTGGCTTGGTTTGTAAAGCACTTGCCTCACCCCTATGAGGACCTGAGTTTGGATCCTCAGCTGGGAGTGTGCCTATAATCCAAGCACTGGGAAGTGGGAGGTGGAAATAGAGGATCCGTGGAAACCCAGGCACGTGGAAACACAAACACAAGTTTGCCTGGTGTTTGTGGCTAAGTTCCAGCCTAATGAGTGACTCTGTCTCAAACAGAAAAAAATGGAAGATGTCTGGGATCTGACACACGAGATTATTCTCTGGCTTCCATAAGCCATGTACATGTGCACTGGCACTCACTGGTGCATACGCACAAACATAAAACACACGAAACTTTAATTTCAATCAGCTACAATAACTGCTTATGTAGTGATATCTGCATATAGCTGGGTTTTTCTTTATTTCTTGGTTTCTTGTTTCTGTACCCCTCTCATCTCTTAATTGTAGGTGCCTTAAGCCTGTCAGGCTTTAGTAGAAGAGTGATAGCCTTTGTCTGGTTTTCTTGAGCTAGTCTTTCTATATTAAAACATTTGCTAGATGCTATAATCTTTGCTATATCCTTACTCTGAGATCTATTCAGAGGTTTTAGTAGTTGGTTGTTTTTGTAACTTTAGTTTGTTTCTTATTACAAGGCTGAGTTTTACTTTTTTGTGTGTGCAAAAGCCTTTCAGTATTGTGTGTGTGCTTGCCATTGTGCATGTGTGGAGGTTTAAGGGCAACTCTGTGGTGTTGGTTGTCTCCTTCTATTTTTACATGGGTTCAGGGGATCAAACTCAAGTTATCAGGCCTGTGTAGCAGGCCTGTTGAGTCATCTTGTCAGCTCCTGTCAGTATATTTTATACCTTTTTTAAATTTACAACTCACTTTTTCCAGCTTTTTCAAGTTCCTTATTTCTAGAATCCGTTTATTTTCACTTTTGATATAGATTGCCTGGTACATTTAGAGGCTCACAGTTTTTGTATTCTTTGACAAAGCAATTGACACTGATCAACATACAAAAAAAAAAAAAGCATTGTGTTTTCTAACTGCTTCGCCAATGCTGTGAACACAGTAGGCCTTCTAAGTTGTTATAGGTACCAGTTTTGCTAATATTTTATGACTTCACAATATGATTTTTGAGATGGCCTATTCCCATGAACACTTCCATGTCACCAAGTCAACTTGCAGGTTTTGTTTGGGAACACTTTTGTTTGGATACTAATTTCTATGCCAACCAAGTAGACTGGTTATGCTTCAGTATTTGAAAAAGACAGTTGCTGGTTGTCTATAACAACAGAAGCAGCAGTTCTTGCTTATGTTCTTATTCCATGTGGATGACATGTGTCTTCAATCACTGTTGATACCCTCAGACACCAGACTGGTACAGTGAACTCTTGGAATGAACTCCCATGTTTTTCCAAGGTAGGAAAGAGGATATGGAAACTCAAATGTTCTGCATAGATAGGACATATCTCACTTCTGTTAATATCTCATTGGCCAAAACAATTTACATGGTCATGCCCAACTTTGGGAGAGCACTGAGGAAGTGTAGTTCTATTATGTACCCAAAGAGGGAAGAACCAGAGTTTATGTAAACAATGCTAATATTTCCCACCATGGTAATATCTAGGCCAGAGAAAATGATTGTTGCTGGTTGTGGGGCCATACTGCCTATGAATGAGTGATGCTAGCCCCCTTCACACTCTTACAAAGAGTAAACATGATGCCTTTCCTCATATGGCTTGCATTACAGCTTCATTTCATTAAGAAACTAGTGGGGGCATTCTGTGGCATTATAGAAATACCAGGAATGAGACCCACCAAGTTACTTAAAAACTCAGCAATGCATCTCTAATATGCATGAAGAAAAATTAAGCTTGGGGCTGGAGAGATAGCTCTGAGGTTATAAGAGCATTGACTGCTCTTCCAGAGGACCTGAGTTCAATTCCCAGCAACCATGTGGTGGCTCACAACCATCTGTACTGAAATCTGGTGCCCTCTTCTGTCCTTCAGGTATACATACAGGCAGACCACTGTATACATAATGCTGTGAGACAATGATCTCTACCCTGTCACTTGTATTTTAAATAAACGCTAATTGGCCAATAGCCAGGCAGGAAATATAGGCAGGGCGACCAGGTAGGAAGTAGAGGCAGGGCAATGAGAATTCCGTGAAGAGGGAAGTTTCAGTTTGCAGTCTGTCACCCAGACAGAGAGGAAGCCAGACACAGAGCAAGCAAAATGTAACTGCCTCGCTGAAAAATGTACCAAGCCACGTGGCTAACACAGACAAGAATAATGGGCTATAAGATGTAAGAAATAGTTAATAAGAAGCCTGAGCTACTAGGCCAATCAGTTTATAATTAATATAGGCCTCTGTGCATTTCTTTGGGACTTAACGTCCATGGGAACCAGGCAGAACAGAAACTTCAGTCAAATCTTTTTTAAAAAATAGAAAGAAAAAAATAAGCTCATAGGATAATCGACACTCCCCACCCTCAATTTTGAAAAAGAAAACACTGAAATTCTGTGATAATAATGGGAAGAAAACCAAATTGAATGAGGACACTGGAGGAATCTTCCTTTGGTAGTATCAACAATAATATATTGTTTATGTTGCTTGCTTTTCCTGGAAAAAGCACCCACTTTAAATTCAACCAAAAGTAAGACCAGGTAGAAGAGGTTACACTTGGGTTTAGGTAAATGGTTTTCTTTTTAGTCTTAGTATAATTAGAGAGAATGGCAGTTTGGGGAAGTCCATCTTAAATGCATGCCTCGCTTGTGTAAGCTAGCGGCGATAGTAGGGGTTGTTGCAGAGAAGGTGCTGCTTCTCCAGCTGAGTAAGAGGCACTGAGACAGAGCATGCTTTTGAAATGGATCTCAGAACTCTTTTATTAGGCTGGCAATCATATTTTGGTTCAAGTGAAGCAGTTCTTTTTTATTTTTTATTTATTTATTTTTTTTGGTTTTTCGAGACAGGGTTTCTCTGTGGCTTTGGAGCCTGTCCTGGAACTAGCTCTGTAGACCAGTCTGGTCTCGAACTCAAAGAGATCCGCCTGCCTCTGCCTCCCGAGTGCTGGGATTAAAGGCGTGCACCACCATCGCCCAGCTAAGTGAAGCAGTTCTTAAGAGCAAAAGACACATATGGGAGAAAGCTGTGTACAGTTATGGTGTAGTAGGAGCTGCGGGTTGCATTCTGCCACCCAGCTCCTGCCACCAGCTAGCTTTACCCGAAATAACAACACACAAATTGTATTCTTTTAAACACTGCTTGGCCCATTATATCTAGCCTCTTCTCGGCTAACTCTCACACCTGGACTAGCCCATTTCTAATAAAGTGTGTAGTACCCCAAGGTGCGCTTACCGGGAAGATTCTAGCCTATGTCCATCCTGGATCGGAGCTTCATCCCATCTGCCCAGGAGAGGGGAGCATGGCGTCTCTGCGCTCACTTTCTCTTCCTCCCAGCATTCTGCTCTGTTTACTCCACCCACCTATGTTCTAACCTATGAGGGCCAAGCAGTTTCTTTATTAATTAACCAATGACCTTCCTCCATCATTATGGTATTTGAATACCAGCTCCATAACATTCTTGGGAATATTCACTCATGGGAAAGCGCATTGTGATATGGTAGAAACAACACCTCCTCCCAGCACAGGCATGAAGAATGAATGAGATGGTGAACTGAAAGTGCTTAGCTCAGTGGCTGACAGACAGCAAGTGCTCTAAAATGCTGGCCATCATCTTCCTTCTTGAGAGATGTCCAGAATGATAGGAAGAGTAGGAGGATGAAGATCCCCTGCAATCCCAGGAACTGAGCGGTTGAGGCAGGAAGAGGGTCAGGAATTTAAAACCAGTCTAAGCTTTAGGGTAAGATCTTGTCTCAGGAAACCAGAAGAAGATGATGAAGATAAGGAGGGAGAAAATGGGGAGGAGAAGAAGAAAAAGGGAAGGGAAAGGGGAGGAGTGGTGGTGCAAAGTTCTCATTAGGGATAGACTACTAAATCAATTTTTATAGTCAGGAAATATGAGAGCCCATTTCAGGAAAAGTCAGGCAGTAATACAACTGGGAAATTTGTAAAATGCCAATATGGTCAGATGACTATCACTTCAGCCTGTCTCTGTCTCTCTGTCTCTGTCTCTTTCTTTCTCTCTCACACACACACATACAAACATGTACACATGTTGTGTGTGTTGTCCCTGATCCATATATGTTTGTGCATGATTTATGTGATGTGTACACACACACACACACACATTTGTTTGCTTTGCTTCTGGTTATTCTTTCTGCTTTCTTCAAATAGAAAATCCTCTAATTTCTGGATTTTATCCTCCCTTTGCTTCTGATTCTTTCTTCTTTGTGTTATTCCATTACTCTGTTGCCCCTACTCTGTATTTTTCTTTACCTTTTTATCTCTTATCCTTTCTAAGTTATTGAACACGAGAAAACCTGCAGATGAGTCTGTAAACTGTGATGACTGTCTTTGATGCCTCTCTATCCATTCTTTCTGTAGCTTTCCCTAGCAAGACCCCTGACCTTCACTGATCTGCTTCCTCTGCACCATGTGTTTACCTCCTGCACCAAGACAACCCTCTTATTACAATACTGCTCCTAGTTACAGCATCATAGACAATGAGGTTTATCCTAGGCACAGTTATTGCTAATTAAAAACTTTCCCCAACACCTGCTGTGATAACTTGCAATATACTTAGCATTGGGAATTTCTTTCAGTCTCTACAGAGACTAAATTGAAAAACAGAAAGAAAAAGGAGTGCATCCAAGCACTCAAAAAACAAAGGTGAAAATAATTCCTTGATTTCTGGGCTTTACTTTTCTCAAAAGTATTATAACTCCAGTCAAGTGAGTGTAAAGCCCTGACCTCAAGAACAAACACATTTTAGATAGTATAACATGAGAACATATGTTTTGTTTTGGTCTTTTTTGAGACTTTCCCTGCTAAATATACTGATTCACACTATTCTGTTTTGATACTTTAGAAAAATAAAGCAAGTAGATCATACTTTGTGGTACATGGGACTATTTCAGTACCATCAATTTGGAACTAAAAACTATTTAATTCTGAAGGGATTGTGTGCAAGGAATGTAACAATTTCAGGTAAATTAGTTCATTCTGGCATTTTCACTTTTCTCCTGAAAGAAATCATCACATGTAAACAGCAGAATGATAACGACTTCATTTTGTTGTTCCCTACCTTATATTTTTAACCCTAAAACACTTATGTGATTATATTGGAAACAGGGCCTTTAAGGAGGTTACTAAGTTAAATAACTCATAAGAGTAGAGCATTGATCCTTTAGAATTAGTGTTTTTATATAAAAGACATCACATTCCCTGGTGTATGCATGTGTGTGTGTGTGTCTGTGTCTGTGTGTATGTGTCTTAGAGACACAAGAAGAAGATGGTGGTTCCCTTACCAGGAGCCAAATCTACCTTGGACTTCTACCCTCCAATTGTAAGAAAATGAATTCTTGCTGCTTAAGCCACCGTGTCAGTGCTGTCTGTTCGATTTGTCTGAGAAGACCAAGAAGAGATTTCTTAGTAGTGGGTAGGCTCTAGAGGCTCAGGACATGCCCACTGCAGGATCAAGAGATGCTTCCAAGGCAATCCCAAATCTGGTAACTAGGGTTATTGCTTTATGATGTGGTTGTGCAAATCTGGAGAGGAAGGGAAGTGTCCAGGACTAAGGGCTATTCTTGTGGAACTTCTGTTGTTCAGGTACTGTCCTGTACAATGCCTAACCTTCCTCTGAACATACCTACCTAATCTTAAAGAACATCTCTTTGAAGGGGCAGCAGTTTATCAGCCATCTAGATCCTGCACATACCTGAGTGGTCCAGCCCCAATGAACTATAACCCCTCATACCTCAAGGTCATAGCCAATGCCATGGGCCTTACACATCTGGAGAAAAACATAATAGAAGACTAGGGAGAGATTGTCATGCTTCAGCTGGGTAGTCATCACTGCATAGCGACTGGTTTCTGGTGACTAGAAAAGTTACAACTGAGTTAGAATCCAAAAATTTTCACGTCAAAATTTAACTTTATAGTTACAGATTTGCAGAAAATGACTAGATGGCACAGACGTGCTTATTCCACCACAACATTGCACTGTTGATACTACCGTACATTGCTTTGGAACACTTGTCATAACTAGGGAACCCGGCTGCTACATTACTGTTATCTAAGTTCATACTTTATTTGAATTTCATTAGTTTTTTCCTTTTCCCCTTTCCTGTTTCAAGGCCCCATCTTGTTTTTAGTGTTATATTATACTCAGTCATCTTATTTCCTTATGTTCCTCAGATCTTTCTTAGTTTTCAGATTCCCATGTTTTTGATGAACTTGACAATTTTGAGTACTGGTTAGCTAGTTCATTAAATTCCCATTGTTTTTTTTTTCTGATGTTTTTCTCATTATTGGATTGAAGTAGTGTGTTTTTGAGAGAGAAAGGCCACACATATGAATTGCAGTCCTTCTCACCTTATATTAAGGGTCTATGCTATTGTGCTTTGGGTTCTATTTCCTAAAGGTCACATATTAAAGGATAGTGAAATCATGAGGGGGTAGGATTCTGTGGAAGATCGTTAAGTCATTGAAGACATGCCCTCAAAAGGGATTGTCAGAATTTAGGTGCTTTTGTCTCTATTTTACTTCTTGGCTCATAATGTAAGTGGTTTTATTTCACTATGCATTTTCTATTATTGCAATCCATCACCCCCATCAGAGGTCCAAAGAAATGAATGGGCTAGTCCACCAAACTCTAAGCTAAATAAGACCCCTGTCATATTATCTCAAAGCTGACAAACACACTATCAACATGACATATTATTCATAGTGCTAGAAGTAATATTCCTCCTTCCCATACTATACTTTATGATATAAGTCACTTTAGTGTTAACAAAAAACTCCTTAAGGTAGCCAATTTTGAAACTAATTGCATTTTCAGTTTGGAAGCTGCTGTTTAAAAAAGTTATTAGTAGATATTAACTATACAAACAAACAGGTTTCATTATGCCATTTTCATACATGTTCACAATGGATTTCAATTATAGTCATCTATTATTCCCTCTTGTTCCCCTCTCCACCTGGTGATCACTTTCCTCTTCCTAAGTAACCCTTCTGCTTTTCATGCCTTTCACTTTATTTTGCATGCATATTAGAGACTGGCTATAGTAGGCCCAGAAAACTTCACTTACATATTTCATAGAACATTTAAAATTTAATCTGCACAAATTAGAGTACTGGATATTAGCAGCTTTGCAGAATGCATAACATTATATATTTGCCCTGGACCATCAGCTGTTTCTGTGGGATGTCTGGAAGTGTGGAGGCCTGCATACAGAGTCGTGACCAACTTTAGAGTCGTGAGAGAAGAATACTCTTGGCCCAAGTCTGGGTCTTAGGGTCCTACAGATGCTTGGACTTCCGCAGTGACTTGAAACACACACTGACATGGGGGTATCTGGAGATCTGTAGGCAGGCCTCAGGTTCTGTCTAGGAAGCAGTGTGTGAGTTGAGCTGATCACAGTCCATATGTATAAACTTTACAGTCATCTTTTGTAATATGTCCCCCTTCCATGTGACTTTTCCATCAACATTTATATCAAACCCTATAAGTGAAGATCCCAGTCAGCACCATTGTTAAGGTTACTTTTTCCACAGGTAGGCAGAGTTCATGTCTATACAAATGTTAGGCCTTGCAGGATAATGTGTCTTGAGTCATGCATTGCTATTAGAATTGTCCCATCTGTACATACTAGGACACATTTTTATTTTTAACAGAGACACAAAAACATTTTACCTATCAGTGGAGTACCATGTAATGTTTGATATACATATGTATCCAAGTATTTAAATCAGATAAGCATTTTTATCTCTTCAAACATTTATCATTTCTTTGTGGTAAAAACTTTCAAAAGTTTTTTCTTAGGTTACTTTTTCTTTTTTAATGTGCAGTATATAGCTACTGTCTATAACCTCTATGTTGCAAATATTGCAGTGACAAGAGCCAACTAAGAGAAGCTTAGTGCTGAGTCGCTGGCTAGAGTCTATCATGTCAGGCAGTGCCATGCACCCGCCCTCATAGTGAAGGCCCAGAAGTGGTGTGGAACAATTCTGTATCTGTCAATTATGTTTCAAATAAACGCTGTTTGGCCAGTAGCCAGGCAGGAAGTATAGGGGGGATAACCAGATAGGAAGTAGAGGCCAGACAATGAGAACAGGAGTATTTTGGGAAGAAGGAAGCTCTTCCTACAGTCCTGCCCAGACACTGGAGAAGCAGGATGTGACCTGCCCCACTGAAAAAGGTACTGAGCCATGTGGCTAACATAGATAAGAATAATGGGTTAATATAAGTTATAAGAGCTAATACGAAGCCTGAGCTAATGGGCCAATCAGTTTATAACTAATGTAGATGTTCTGTTTGGTTTTCTTTGGGATTTACTGGCTGTGGGAACTGGGCAGGACAGAAACCCCAACAAGCAGGCCCTCATGTTACACAGAAGCCTGAGCCTTTGCACATGGATGTGAACCTCAACACTCTGGAATTCCACAGAGGCTACTGAGCATGTAATTGTATGGTAATTGCCATGAATTCACATGATAATTCCATCGAAGGTTATATTTGTCTTCTAAACTTGTCTTATGGTACCTTAGTATAAATAAGCACAATCAAGATTATGCCACAGTTCGTGAGAGAAGCAGGAAACTACATGGTAGGTAGATCACCCTCCATACTGTGGTACTTGGTCATAGAGCACAGCAAAAGAGTTCATAGCCCAGCAGAATATGACTTCTGCATGCAGTAAGATCAGGCCACCCTGGGGCTACTTCTCAGTGAAAACAAACTCTTGTCCCCCCCCCTTTCTCAGTCCTCAGCTTAAAATGTATGAAGAATCAGTAAAGAGTCGGGGTATCTGATATGTCTCTTAGTTGCTGCTGCTTTTCCATTATTGCCATCATCTTAGCTTGTAATGTTATTGTCCAGGAGTTCTGGAAATGAAGATACAAGCAGAATTCCATAGATGAGAGGGCATATGAAATATGTGATCAAAACCTGGGAGGCCACTGACTATCGTTGTGGTCCTGAACTCATCATTTAACATCTGATACTGTGTCTGAAATCTGATAAATAGTACCTACTATTTTTGTCCCTATTCCTTTGGAAGGATTTTAAATCATAAATAAATATAATTTCCTAGGCTATTCCTTTCTCTACGGGTACCACTTGTCTCCTGGGATTCTGACCATCACCACAAGACTTATTGTTTTCCCCCAAACCAGGATGCTTCTACTCAAAAGTCATCAGGGTCGTTTCCTTGCCTTCACACTGAAATCCAGAGCCTAGTTTAGTGGGCAGACTCTTCCAGATCTTCCAGAGTCTCAGCGCACTTCTATAATCACAGCCCCTTCCTCTTCTGATTATTTTCCGTCTTGTAAGAGTCCATAGGTCTTTACAGACAATCTCCCCTTTGCTAATGGAGGCCCTCCCTTTCTTTCTACTCAGTGACTACCCTAGTTCCATGTATATTGAAAGCGCTTCTTGTCCCTACCAGGCCATCATCATCTTGCTTAAGAACTCTGGAACAGACATTCTAATGGTATCTTTAGATGGCCTTGTGGATTTTCTTTGTGAAAATGTATATTTTATTTATGTTTTAGTATATAAACTGTTCATTTTTAGAAAAGGATGGCTCATTGCTTAAGTTCTTTGATCCTTTCCATAGCCCCTGTTACTTAGTTAGACATCTGTGCTTCCTAGGAAACCAGTGCTATGTCTACTGATGCTTTTAAAAATCTACTTCTCCATGATAACCCAGCCCAGCTTGTGTCACTGAGACAGTAGGTAATATGTACTGAATAGTAACACATTCACAGGGACATGGCTTGCCCTTTGGAAAGTGTGTTCTGAAGTCTCAGCCAGAAGCATCCTCAGGAAGGAGCCGAAGCTCCCAGGAATCCAAGCCCTGACTCTGAGCCAGTATAAGGCTGGGCAAACAGGTTTCAAGTTTGACAGCCTGCACTTTAAGCATTGGCTTCCCCATTTGTTTGCTAAGTGTTCAAAGAACATATACTTACCTTTTCTTAACCCAATTTTCTCATATCTTAAAAAAATGAACACTATAGTTCCTGCCTAATATATGGGGTTATGAACAGGTTCATGTGATGGTCTTAGCAAAGCACATGTAGATAAGGCTTAGCGCACTGTGATGTTGCTTTCACCCTACGCTCTGTGGCAGGGCCAAGCGCTGCCCTTCATAAACCTGGAGCTCTTTGCCACTTATCCCAATTTTTTCCATGCTTCATGTGTTGGATGAAAGACCTTTTGAATTTACTTCTAGTTGGCTCTTGCTGAGTGTTAATTGATATAGCTAAGTGATGACTGATAAAGTCTTAGTTATGGCTTGTCATAACAATATTACCCCCTCCTAGAAGTTTCCACAACAGCAATAAAAACCTACCTAAGGGCCTTTCCAAGAAAGGCTACAGAATGGCAAGATGGGCCTTTCCTGTTTGCTCACGGCTGTGTTCATTCTCTTGTCCCCTACAGTGTGTGAGGCTCTAGCCAGTCTTCCTACAGACAGCCCCATTCTCCAGGACCCATAAAATCAAACTGCTCAGGAGACCTTGGGGATTATTTAGCCCTTCCTTATTTATAACTAAGGAAACCGGTCCCAGAGTAAATATCAGAACTCATGATCCCTGACACTCAGACCAACATCCACTCTAAAATCTTACTGGCCACATCTGGAATGTGGGGGGGGGGGTCTCAGAAACTTAGCCTTTCCATGAAAACAAGAAGCAGCAGCACACAGAACATCAGTGCTAGTCTAGTCTTATTAAACTACCTTTCTAAATCACAGTCTAACAAGAATGCTTCAAGCTAAATAAAAGAATCCTGGAATACTCTTTTTCACTGGAGAATATAATTTTGCTTCAGCCACAATTTAAATTGATTTAGTTGTGAGCACGGCGTCTCAAGTGTGGAGCGCATTCTGTTTTCACCATGATACTTGTTTTGACAGTGATGCATTTCAGTTGACATAGCTGAAATCCTCATGTAATAAATCTCTGCCTGAAAATTAATCATGTTTATAATATTCTGAGAATTAATAACACCCATTGCTCAAATCATTAACTTAAAAAAGGAGCTTCCAAAATCTGTTCTCGGCAGTAAGGGACCACAAATAAATGAATGTTTGATAAAATAATCCAAGTAGCAGTTTAACAAGCGTAAACTGGAATGTGGCTGCAATAACACAGAACTATTGTTTAAGGGTTGGCAGAGGCTGATGAGGTTCTTATTCCAGTTATGAAGCAGGCATCCACATGCATAATGAACTGCTCTCTGAATTATTAATGTGTTGCTTATTTAGCCTCATCTGTCTAGAAGATAATGTATCCTAACTCTAATGAGTGATCGGTTTTGTACATAATTACAGTAGCAGCAGTAGTGGGGAAATGTGTGCCTTCAACGAAGGAGTTCTAAAAATAAAGTCATCACATAAACTCTGATGTGGTTGCATTCTATCAAAATCAAACCCGAAGCATTTGAGAATTCATAATAAATTACAGGAGACAGAGTCATTATTAACATCATAATTTAACACAAAAGGTTTTACTTAATCATTCATTACAGATTGTATCTGTTCAAACGTGTATAAATGAGTTGGGTTGTTTTAAGACGTTAGCAAAGGCGACTGCTTTATGGCGGCTCAGCAACTGTGGTTTAGAAGGTCTGGGAAGGGAGAGGAAAAGTGAAGGTTGACAGAACAAGGTGATTATTTATGCCAACTTTGGAGTTAATTAAAAGTTTAAAAAAGAATCCTTTTGTGTGTATGTGTACATATGTACATATGTGTGCACATGTGTGTAGAGGCAGAGGGTGACACTGAATGTCTTCTTCAATCACTCGCTGTCTTATTTTTTTTGAGACAGGGGTTGTTTCTCACTGAACCAGGAGCTTACTGATTTATCTAGGCAGCACTGTACCCAGATTCTTACATGGGAACTTGGGATTGAACTCAGGTCTTGATGCTTGTGCAGCAAGCACTGTGCTTACTGACTCAGCACCCCAGTCCTTTTTATTTCTAAAATGTGCATATCTGGGATTTCTCAGACTTTGTTTTTATGCCTTCACGTGTATTTAGTTGGTTGGTTTTCTGGCTGTAAAAGAGTCTGGATCAGATCTACTCATCTGATGCAAAGGGTTCCAAATGGTCCTGACACCTGTTGCTGACAGTGGTCACCACTGAGCTCCCTGAGAGTCTAGAAAGGGGTCTTTGCTCATTTGTTCTTTGCTTTTCTTGTCTTAGCACAGCACATTATTAAAGGGATATAAGCAAACTTCCCAGTTATCAGTTCTGAATGTGCTGTCATTATCCTAGAAGCTATCCCTTTAGAGTGGCCACCTTGTATTTCCTCCTTCCTTCTTCAAAACGGGGCTGACTGTGAACCTATCACAGTGTGTTCATACTTGCTTGGGAAGTTTCAGGTTGGCTGAAAATTGTACTGTGTACACATGTACATGATTCTTTTTAAAGACCCTATTGCATATATGAGTATGTGTGGGGCCTGCGCGCGCGCGCGCGCACGCACGCACGCACGCACGCACACACACACACAGTGATTCAGCCTGGAAGAATCTATTGCGCTCTGAAACCTAAAGCACTTTAAGTTTATTCTCACACCAGAAACCCTGAATAGCTTTTCTGCCATAATTCTAGAAACACGTGATTTCTTGGGCGTTTCCTTTTTTGTGTAGGCAGTTCCTAAAAGTATACAATAGTCCTCATGGAATTCTCCTTCTTGGCCTGTAGCTAGGAATGACACCTAGAGGCAAGCGGGGGAAATGGAAGAACACTGCCGATTTGAGATACAACTACTGCTTATGGTCCCCAAAGCTACAGGCCTCTGCAGCAGTAGATTGTCTTTGGATGATTGTGCTGCTACTAACTCAGTTCTAGCTTCGTAGTGGCACGGAGCTTTACTATGTCTTTTCATCCAGCACCAGACCAACAGTTCCACAGATCCTTCTGGTGAAAATGGACACCTCATGTGGAGGCGATTTCCTCATATCCAGTTCGGCTTCTCAGAAAGCAAAAAGTGGGGTGATTCCTCAGAGCAAGGTCCTAGCTGGCACCTCACAGGAGAACTGGGTTGAAGGGGTAAGGAAGAAGCCGCATGAGCATTCAAGACATCAAGAACCTCTCTAGGATGGTAGGGGTATAGGGCAGAGTCAAACAGGCTCCGTTAAACCTTAGAGGCATCTAGTTCTGAAGATGTTCAGCAGAAAGGTAAAAGATGTTCCAAAAAGGTTCTGAGATAGAATCCAATTAAATAGCTATGGGTTGTAGACCAGGCTGGCCTTGAATTCACAGAGATTCTCTTGCCTCTGCCTCCCGAGTGCTAGAATTAAAGGTGTGTGCCACCATTCCCAGTTGGAATTCTTAATCTATTTAATATATTTGGATGTCAGGTGGAGCTTCATTTTCAAGGACAAAAAGCCACTGTTGGAAAAGGCAGAAGAAATCTTTAGCAGCAGTCAGGACAACTGGATGGATGCAGAGCCTCAAATACACTCTTATACCAAGGACCACCTTGCCCTGTTGACCTTTGTTCTTTTCCTCTGTGACCTGATTAGCTAGCTCCACAAGCACCCCCTGTCCCCATGGTGACCTTTTTATACCCATGGATGCTACAGTTGGTAAACCTCATTAGCAGCCGGTTTCAGGTGACAAAGGAGACTATGGTACAGAATGAGATATCATGGGAAGCTCCATTAACCAACCTAGGAAGAGCATAGTAGCCTGATCTTTTAAAATCCTGTGTAGGAAGTGAAGCCTGCAGTGCCAGAAATGGCTTACATCTAGTGGAGTTATTTGTCACAGGGCCCATGGAAACCCTTAAACATCTCAGGCTATTGTCAAGGCTATTGCTTACTTTCCACAACCTGATAGTAAGACCTTCTCTCACTGAACACACAGGAGTCAAGCTGTGCCCAACTACAGTCTTCACCCCCATTCACTAGTGTTCGTGGGACTGGAAGGTACCCTACATGCTACCAATAACCAACTACATACACAGCAGTCTATAACAGTGACCTGCCTGCGAGATGTGCTGGTTCAATGGTGACACAAACTTCGTGGGAATGGCCAGTCACTCTCTGATTGTATTTAAGGCTTACTCCACAAGATGGAACCCATACCTGATGGTGCTCAGGTGGCCAAGAACCTAAGACTGAATAAACTGTGGACCTAGGAAAAAAAAACAAATACTATTGTTTTGCTAAAGGGAAACAGCAATACAATGACTCCTTATGACATTCTGCTATATCCACAGATAAGTGTCTCATTCAGCCATCATCAGAGAAGCTTCTTCTTGCAGTAGGTGGGAACTAACGGAGACCCACAATGATCATATGCAGAGAATAAGAGATTTTGGAACACTAAGTCCTAAATAGTATTAAATTCCTTCCCTACAGGTTCAGGAAACTATGTAGAATAGGATGCAGAAAGGTCCTTAAGAGCCATAGGGAATGAATGATTCTAAGGAAACTGTCTTCTAGACACAAGACGACTAATATACATATGAACTCAGAGAGACTGGCAGCATGCACAGGCTCAATTCAGGCAGGACTCCAGTGCTAAAATGAGGAAGTGAACATGGACTTCTTAACCAAGAAGCCATCTCTAGTTGATAAACACTAGCAAAGGAAACATTAGTTTCTCCAATGGAGTCTCACTGGATACATTAACCACACTTAAGGGCAGGCTCCATGCCTAGCAGTAGATGGCCAATACAAAAATCTCAATGGTATTTTTGTAGATTTTTTTTTGGTCTCATGGCTTAGTTTGGACATTTTTTGTCTTACTGGTATTTTGCTAGTCTAGTATGGTATCTGATTTTGTGTTTTATGGGTTTTGCATGTGTGTGTTTGTATGTGTGTGTGAAGTTTATTTGGTTTTGTTTGCCTGTTTGTTTTCTAAAGAGAGAGAAAAAGAGGGCATGAAGTTGAGTGGGAAGGAGAGGAGGGTCTAAGAGGAGTTGGGGGAGGGGAAATAGTGAACAAAATACATCCTATGCTTGTCTTGTTTTTTTTTCAAGACATGGTTTCTCTGTGTAGTCCCAGCTGTCTGACTGGCCTCGAACTCAGAGATCCACCTGCTTCTGCCTCCAAGTGTTGGGATTAAAGGTGTGTGCCACCATGCCTGACTTAAAAAAGAATTACATTAAAAACAAACAAACAAACTCCTGGGTAGGGAAGTGGCATACTTAAATTTCATTTTTACTTTGCAGCTATCTTCACTGTAGTTTTTAGGCCAAGGGGAAAGAAGGGAGACAGGAAATCTTAAGGGAATTGCTACCATGCTAGTGTGAGATGATGGGGCAGAGTCCAACATGGCATCTTCATGGAAGTAGGGTACTGGTAAGATCTGAGGCATTTTAGCAGCTAGAAGAATTGCAGCCTGGTTGTGGCAGGGAATGGGGCTAAGGTAAGTCCTGCCCGCCTCTGGCCTCATCCCCCAAGAGGATGTAGGGGGAAGAGACTATACAGTTTAAATAACTTCACCTGAAGACTCAGAGCAGCCAGGTCTAGGAGTTTTTGGGTCTGGGAGTCTAAGCTCAAAATGGAAGCGAGGGCTAGAAAAACAGGGATGGAGGCTGTTAAAAATAGCTGCTCGCTGATGGACTGTGGAGAGAGCTGGGGAGAACTGGGAGGTACCCAACGGAAGGCCTGTGCCTCTGGACTTTCATACCCTGATTCCTCTTCTTGGGTGGCCTCCCCCTTTTTATGGCAGAGACTGTCTCATTTATGAACCTTGTTTTGAAATGGCTCAGTGACCTCTCTGATTCTTGATTCTCTTTTTGCTCACTTAGCAGTTGAGTATTGCCGAATGCCAGACCAACCAGAAAGAATCTGTTGCTTACCAGCTCTGCCTGGATGCTAAGGCGCTTTTTCTTCCTTTCTGTATCTTGATCAAAGCGGGGCACTTCCAGGGTGCTCAGACTACAATCCAGATGGCCATTTGTCAAGAACAGGGTGAGCTGAGTCATGGCTAGCTGATCACTGTATGAGAGGTTGAGGCCTGTTGTCCATACCTGGTTAAAACATGAGCCAGGGAAGTGAGGATATGATGAGACAGGAGAAGAAAGAGAGCCACACCAGTCCTAACTAGACCAAACCAGTGGCCAAGGAGATTCTTGGAGTAGAGATGTCTGTATTTCTGTTTCTGCATTACACAGCTGAGGATGGGGCTTGTTTCTCAGTAGAACATTCATGATGGTATAGGGAGTTTAAAACTGGCAATACCTGGCCAAAACAATCTAACAGAGATCTTGGTGATGTTTTTTGCTTGTGGTTTGTTATTTCAGAGGTGGACAGTGCAATGTTCTCTACTGTGATTGGATAAAAGCTAAAGAGGGTGGTAACTAAAGGAAATACTGAACATCTACCAAGTGTTTAACTAGCAGTGAGATAAGTAGGTCAGGAGCCACCTCCTCCTTCTCCTTTAAGTTTGTCATTTCAAATTCCCATGTGATCCCCAGTCCAACTTAGCTGAATGCTCAAGGCAAAGCCTACAAGTCACTAGAGTCAGAGATAGAGGCTATAAGCCATGCCATCAAGATAACCGATCCACATATGCCCAGTGAATCACAGCACAGTGTAATGTGTGCTATAGCAATGAATATGGAAGTAGAAAGGACAGACTGGGTTTGCTTGGTGGAATCAAAGCTGCCTATGAAGGTGACATTTGAGCCTTAAACTAGTAATCCAGTCATGGTATGCATGGACTAAGTACATATGCTATGCTAGGTACTTCACAGGTTTCTCTGATCTTTCTAGTTGTTTTTAAAACTGCAACACATACTCAGATAAAGAAACAGATGCAGGAGGTCCTTAAGTCCACATAATAAGGAAGGGTTAGCACTCAGATTTTAGTCTTATCTGTCTGGCTCCAAACCCACTCTCCTCCTGTGCACCTTCAAAGGAGATGCCATTGATGCTGTACCAATCCTCCAAATTAAACGTCAAAGTTGCAGAGGATCAGAACATGTTCTTGTTTAATACAGCCTATGCCATGGAAGTGTCTTGTGGAGAAAACATAAAATATTATATTTCTGCAGCATGCTGTAATTAGCAGTAATGCATTTTCACTGTAGGAAGTTGGAAACGAACACATTTTCATGAAGATTTGATTAAATATTTTTTCCTCTTAGAAGGCCTACAAGTGCCCCACTCACCAACTCTGTATGTTAAAATACATAACACATCTGCCCTAGAGTGGACTCCTCTCGAACAAATCTAGCATGAGTGACTTGAGTAAGCATTGAATGTAAATGGCATCATTATAAGAATATTAAGGGGTCAAGCTGTCAAGGCCCCTTGCTAAACTGAAGCTAATTTCAGGATCATATTCACACAGTAATCCTCTTTCATAACAGCAAATAAATCACATTTGCAACAATTGTTAAAAACTAACTGCCAAGTATCTGCTGCAGTTGTAAATATCCTATTTGTCAACTTAAATATTTACCGCTATATGGCAGTACATGTAAATCAGATGGGGACAGCTCCTGTTCCTCTGAGGAGGAAGTGAACTTTCTCTTCTTACACATCCTTCTCCGGAGTTTCTCTTTTCATGCTTTGGTGCTCTTGATCAAAGGCAGATGTATATACAAAAGATTGCTGATATTTATATTAATGATATTAATGTTTTTGTGGTAAGGCTTTTGGTAAGAAGGCAGCATTGTCTAGGGAAAAACAGAACCAAGGAGTGGGAGCACTGTATGTGTCCTCACAAGCAGCGTACCTTTAGACTAATACTGATGCTCTCTCCACCAGTGTCCTCAAGTGTCAAGAGCAAACAGTAATACCTCCCACATGGGGCTTATACACACATAAAATTGCCATATAAAGTTGAATACAAATGTTACTTACAATTATTAAGCATTCCCTTTAAGAGGACAGACTCCTCACTAAGCACAGTGGTGGAGCCCAAAATCTTAGCACTTAGAAGGCCGAATCAAATGGAATCACAAGTTCAAAGCCAGCCTGGACTAATGGCAGGAAATGCTGTATTTTAAAAAGTTAGATTCTTAGGTGGCACATTTTATGTGACTCTCAGACAGGTTTGCCCCATAGTGTCAGGCCTGGGGCAATGGTGCTGCCACTCTAGCCCCATTTTACTGGGGATCCTGAGAGCAAAGTCTGTTTCCTGCTTGCCTGAGATGATAGCGCATGGGCCAGAGCTCTGAATTTTCTAGGGGTCGGTATTTTTGCTTCTTGCTTCCCCAGGCTGCCCTAACTCCTTGGTTCACAAAGGAGATAGAATACATTTCCTTAAGCCTTTTACTCAACAGCAGGCTTGCCTGATTTGCTCAGATAATTGTTCCCGTTCTCCATCTGGTTTTCCCTGCTGAAAACATTGCCCAAGGCATGCTTGTTTGTGTACAGGGGTTCCAATATTCCCCTCTAGATTGTCAGCCCTTTAGGGGAAGCTGCTAAGCCTTTGTCTTCCTACAGTCCCCAGTGTGTGGGGTACGTTTAGTGAAGCAGGGTACATCTACTATTCTAGTCCCATACTGTGAATGCCTCTGGAGCCATTCAGTAGCAGGCACGTGGGGGCCCCTTAGGACGGAGTCCAGATTCAAACCAAGCAAATATTTCTCTGCACCTCCTTGGTGCTTGTCCCATGTTCTCATTGCCTCTTACTTAATCCTATTTTTAAATTTAAATTTCAGTGTTAACTTAAAAAATTTACAGATCCTTGCAGTGGATACTCCTGTCACAAGCAGGCCATGGCAGTGGCCTACACAAAAGCACTGTGAGAAGGGATAAGGACAGTGTGTAAGAGGTGACTTTGATATGACTTACTATGATGGCTTGTAATGATTGGCTTGCTGGATTAATTGATTAGATTTGAAGGTAAGACTAAGGGTTTACTTTTTTTTTTTTTTTTTTTTTTTTTTTTTTTTTTTTTTTTTTTTTTGTTTTTTTTTTTTTTTTTTTGTTTTTTCGAGACAGGGTTTCTCTGTGGTTTTGGAGCCTGTCCTGGAACTCGCTCTTGTAGACCAGGCTGGTCTCGAACTCACAGAGATCCGCCTGCCTCTGCCTCCCAAGTGCTGGGATTAAAGGCGTGCGCCACCATCGCGCGGCAATGTGTAGCCCAGGCTGGCCTCGAACTCGTGATCCTCCTGCCTCTGCCTCCTTCTGCAAATCCTACCGGCGTGCGCCACCACTACCGGCGGGTTTACTTTTAAAAAACAAAATACCCAATACAATCAGTTCACTTCATAAATGGACCAACTCTGGCATATGTGGTGGGGGTGCTTCTCCCTGGGTCACAGCTAAACATCAAAGGTGCACAAGAGCCTACAAATCCTGCTTCTCCGTCAGAAGTCATTTGATAACTGTTTGCTTGATGATTTTTAAAAATAATTTTTCTGAAAATAGCAAGAAGTGTAGGGAAACTCACAGCCTTAAGGACACAAAATTATTCACCTCAGCATTACCTGTAATACTGAAAAAGACAGGTGGTGGTGGTGCACGCCTTTAACCCCAGCACTCAAACAGGTGGGTCTATGTGAGTTCAAGGCCAGCCTGACTTGCAAAGGGAGTTCTAGGATAAACTCCAAAGCTACAGAGAAACCCTGTCTCGAAAAAACAAAACAAACAAACAAAAAAACCCCAAAACCAAACCAAAACAAAACATTTGGGCATTAGACAAAATTACAATGTATCCAAGTGATGGGATGCTGTGTGATATGTGATATTATCATAAGAGATGATGGTTGTGAATAACTTGATGATATAGTATGCACAAAAAAGAATAGGTAGCTATATGAGCAACATGACTTGATCTTTGCAAAAATAATATATACACAAAAGACTGGTTGAGAACATAACAACATGCTAATCATCGGTATCAATATTAGCAAGATTATAACTGCACTTTCATGGAGATTTTCAGACACATTCAGGATATACACTATCTAACATGGTAGCTGCCAGGCATGTAGCCACTAGGCACTTGAAATGTTGCTAGTGTAAACTGAGATGTGCTGTTAGTAGAAAATACATGCTATATCTCCAAGACTGAGGAGATAAGGAGTGTAAAATACCTCATTAATAATATCTGTACTGATTGAATATGGAAATGATATTACTCTGTTTATGATGGGTTAAGTAAAAATATTATTTTCATCTCTTCGTTCGCTTGTAAAAATGAGATTACTAGAAAATAAAAGTTATGTATGTGACTTAACATCCTTTAGTCCACTGCAGTTTTACCAAAGAGGTGGGTCCAGTGTGGGGAGCGGAGGCCCCAGCTCTCCACCTCCCTGAATGTACTCTGTCTGCATTCAGAGAACTAGCACAGGACAGAATTGTTCTGTTCTCAAGTTCTTTGGGATGGCAAGGCAATAACATGCTCCTGTGTGAAAAAGGGTGGGAGAGAGACCTAATGTAAAGCCCCCTTTGCCTTAGGTATTCTGGGCAGATGGAGGCCGCCTGCTCACCCCTGCTGCTTCTGCCTTTCTCTGGTGACAGGCAGGATGGATGGGTGATGGAGCATGCAGATGCGGGCAGCTGTGCCTTGGTCCTACATTCTGCAATTGTCTTAAAGTGCAAGTAAAGTTCCATGGCAAAGAGTTTTGTCTTGCTCCTTGCTTGCCTTCTTTTATGAACATCATTGTAAGAACGAGACGGAGGGACTAGTTTATAGATTGTATAGTAGTCATTGAAGAACCAGAATTTCTGAGCTTTAAGAATCCACAGAGGTTTTACAAATTCATCTTCATGTTTTCATCTACTTTTCTTTTCTATAGGGAAACTGAGGCCTGAGCAGTTAACAGGCTAGTGGTTCAAGTTTATGCTATCAGTGTCTGAGATACGTATTTGTAATCCACAATTAAGTCACCTCCCTGGGCCCCACTTCCCTTGACTAGTCACTGGAGATTATGTTCTGGATAGACCTTCCCTTCGTTGCCCCTAGATATATCTATGAGGCCAACTAGGAATTATGAAGATTTACCATCTGGTGATAATTTTTTAAAAAATATTTTATTATTCTCTAAATTGGCCAATCTTAAGAGATATCAAACTGAGAACTCACTCATTACAAGGCTGGCACCAGTCCTTCAGAGTCAACTGTGATGTACAGCCATTCTCCTCTGCAGCCTGCTTGACTGAGGGATATAGGAATGATCTCCCTACCCATGTTTTCATTCAGATTCACAGTTATAAATCTGATGGGAAATCTATTGTTGGACCATTTGATTCTTTCTAGAGAGAAGCCAAGCCATCTGTCAGACCAATGGGAAGCTCTTCTGGGAGTAGCATAATCAAGCTGTAGCTAGGCCAGGGTTCCGTATGCTCTTCTGGCTTGACTAAGAGGCAAGCAAAGGGCTTACTTCCCACATACAGTTTCAGAGGCTGGAAATTTGTTGGAGGTATTGAGCAGAGGGATGACATGCTCTGCTATCTATTTTTAAAGAGTTGATGTGCAGAAAGAGAAGGGACCATGAATGGCAAGGATAGAGACTGGGAGTGCAGTTAGTTTGGGTGACAGGTGACAATGGCAAGACCAGTATCAGAACCGTGAAGGGTGGCAGGAGTGGTTTTCTATAGACATATTACCATTGTAGGCTCAATGGACATAACAGATGACTGTGAGGTGGGACCTGAGTCAAAGATAAGAATCAAAAATATCTCTAAGCCTTTCCCCCAGAAAATGGAAGAATTGTGTCCTAGTAGAACAGATTGAAGACGAATTAGAGGGTAAAATCCAGGTTTGAGGCTTAGGTATGTTCAACTTGAGATACCTCTGTTGGACAATGTTTTTGTGGATAGGACGAGCGCAAATACCTCTTCTTTCTCACTCACTGTATGTCAGGAGCATGTGTTGGGCTTCACTCGAAGTTTAAAGATCGCTAGGCCCTGGTAAGGAGGCAGCTCTTCTCTGATGTCATTTTCGAGCATGGAGTACCAGGCTTTCCCTAACTGGGTGCGGCCCATAGGATCCGAGGTCTTAATCTAAGAGACTGTGGCAGAGATAGGTCATCCTGCTTCTCACCATGGTTGTGCCAAGATACACTAAGCTTGAAAAGGATAGAACAGAAGGATTGGAGGACATAAGAGCCAGCAGCAGAGGGTGAAGAGGCCTAAGAGGGGCTGAGGGAGACTTCTGAACCAGTTATAAGGACTTGCTGAGGATGCCAGCCTTGTCTCTGCTGTCTGTCTGGTCTTCAGTAATTTCCTTCCATATCTCTAGGCCTACTTCCTTGTCTAGTAACACAGGCCAAAGGCTGTGGCTGCATCTTAATAGTAGAGCACTTACTTAGCACATGTGAGGCCCTAGGTTCAATCTCAAGTATTGTCAAATCAAACCAGATACAATGGGCCTACTGGCATGGATCCCTGTGGTCTGTTGTGAGGTGACTACATGATGTAGCGTGTGAAGCTATTACTGCAGGGCTCTGGCCGACCCCAAGTCTGTTTGGACCCATAGGACTGTGGAGACAGTTAGGGCAGTGGGAGGACTCAGATGTTGGGCTCTGAATTGGATATACTTGCCCACGTCTCAGTGACAGGGAGCAGAACAGGCCCCAGCATCCCAGTAACCATGAAGACATGATCTCCTTGGCATAGCAAATGACATCTCTCCCCGTCTTGGATCATTAAAATGCCAGACTGCATTGAGCACGCCATGTGGTAGACACACCTGACACTTAGTTTTTAAATAAGTGGGTATACCACACTGAAAGAATTTCCAATTAGTAAAACAGTAATAGGATTGTGATATTTATAAGAATTGTTTGCATTACATTAAAAATAATAAGTAGACAGGCATAGGGAACAGCTGCCTCTTGGCCTGTTGCCACCTAGTGGCAATTGCTGGGATAGCCCAGTGTCTTCTACAAGTCTAAGAGAACAATCACCTAACTACCTGTTCAACAATTGAAACTTCTAGAATCCATCCTGGAGTCGTTCCCCATTTTCTACTAATGTTATTTATTCCCAGGAAATGGAAATTGCAGCCCAATAAGGCTGTCTTTAATCAGCTAGAACATCCATCCTTGAATACCACCTGCCTCTGGTTAGGGCCTTATTTTGATTCTTGAGTCTATGAGATCAGAGGCAACAAAGAATCTGGGTCCCTTCTCTTGGCAGTCAGGGCCAAGTAACCATCAGGCCTAGGGCCTCCCTGGTTTTCGCTTTCATATTTGGATTTAAAAATGTTTAGATTTTTTTAAAGTTAATGACTTTCAAGTATGAAAACTATTTAAAAAGTATACACAAAGTAAAATATGTCAGCCATGTGCAACAAAACTCTTAAGCAGTGATGTTTAAATCAGATTCCATTAGAGTGCATTTGTATACACTTGACATGACGAGGACAGGTGAAATACCTCTAAAACTGGAAATACTCTGAGTACCAGGGACCCTTAGACAGTTCTATCATGGAAACACAGAGCGACCCTCATCATCCCACCCCTTTACTATGTAAGAACTGTGGAGGTGGGCTGACCTGCTTGGGTCCTGTAACTAAGTGAAGAACTGGCTGGAGCGAAGCCCAAGTTCTTAGCCATTGGTCTAACACATCTGTGACACCCAGTTACCAACATTGATAAACTTGCTTTCTTTATGGGGCCAGAAGCTTCTCTGTTACTGTAGAAATTCTTTCCCGATATGCCAAAATCACACTAGAGATTATTTGGTTATCTAAAGTGAAAAAATTTTAAATTTAAACTTTCAGCAACAGCAGCAGCTACATTTGTTTTTCACTTAAAACAAAAACACAACTTTTAAGTACACTATTGCGTTTTCTGTTTTCTATTCCAAGCTTCTTCTGCCTTAACAATTTATAATCCTTCTTGTGTTATTAAAAACGGATGGCCTAAGTGGTATTACTTATAATCTTAGTGTACAGAATTACACACCCATTTTTCATTTTTTTCTGTTTAAGTATTTTCTTGCCTTTTTGTTTTTTGGAAGGCCATTTTCATATTTGAACATTGAGCACTAAATACTAATAAACATGAAAATCTAATTTTTGTAATCCATTTTTATAAGACCAGTGATTGTCTGCTCCTCCAATAGGAACCCCATATTATAGGTGGAGCTTTTTTACTTTCATGCTGTAAACATCAGGTCTGGTGGATGATCGGCTTTCGAGAAGAGCTCCTTATGGGGTACTATAAATGACTTCTAAAAGGCTTTTTTGGTGGGTGTTTTCAAAGCAAAAGAACTCTTGTGTAGCTCCCAACAGGGAGGGTCCCTGTGTGTAGTCCTTTTAGGCATGGAGGAGTTTTGTGCAAAGCAAGGTCTTCTCTGGGTGAGGATGAGCGCATGGAGCAGAGGCTTCAATCCCCCGCGGTGCAGATGCATTCCAGCAGTTCCCCTTTGCTCCCTAGGCTACTCAGCAGCTCTTGTAAACCATAATCTCTCATAAACAATAATTTTGGTGCAGACTACATAGGCAGGTAACATGCATTGTGAAAGTGAGGACTTTGGAGTTGGTCTAGTCCAGCTGCTTTAGATTCTAGGAGCAAGACTTTGAAAAGGAAGAGCGATGGTTGGGAGCAGAGTTCAGACTGCAGTTCAGAGTTCTTGGTGCCAAATCCAAGGTTAGTTTGTTTATGTTTGAGAAATTCCTAAAGAAGAAAATGAGGCCAAGAGCAAGAGCCTTCTTTCCATTCCTGTATCCTGACCAACACCTAGCATGACGTGGGGAAGAGATCTTAGCTAAATCCCAAAACTTAAACTTACACCATGCTTGTCCTATCGACTCCACTAGTGGGCATATAATCAAAAGAAAGGAAAAAATATTTCTGCATAAATGTGCATGGATGCTCAAAGCAAAGATCATTTGCTTTTAATCTCTGAGAAGCAGTCAAGAACAAGTCAAGAGCCAATAACTAAGCTATAGTGTCTGCCCCAACTCTGTCTATAGTTAAAAAGGATCAGGGCTCAAACAGCTCTATGTATGCCAGCTCTTTCAGTAAAAATTAGAAGTAGTTAATATCCTTTAACTGGTGGAAAAACAAAATGTGGTATAGCCATGCAATAGAATACTATTGAAACATAAAAAGAATGGTTGGTACAACCAACACCTGCTACCACATGACTGAACCTTGAAAACACTGTAAGTGAAAAGGCACAAAAGACCACCCATTGTATGATCCCACTTACATGAGATGCCTAAGATAATGAAATCCATGGAGACAGAAAATAGGTCACAGTGGCTAAGGGAAAAGGAATGGGAAATGACTGCTAATGGGTCTATACTCATTTCTTGGTGAGAAGGGGAATAAAATAAATGTAAATTTGATAATGGTAATGTTTGCACAAGTCTGAATTGATGTAAAACTACTAAATACTTTTTTTGAAGAAGTATCCTTTATGGCATAAAGTGTATCAATAGAGCTGTTACACATGCATCCCCACAACCCAGTCTCTAGAAAGCCCACTGTAGTACAGACAATTGCACAATCTGTGTGTCCCTTATTTGAATGTGCTTGAGTATAAATGATAGCTGAATGATGAGGTCTGTGTTACACCTCTTCTAAAACTGCCCTCTGGGTTTACTTTAGATACTCTTTAAAGTAGAACCTTATAAAGCTTTGATATGTTTAACAAATATGTCACATACACTAAAGCTAACTAGTGGCCAGCCGAGGCTAATACACAGAGCTTAATAAGCAGCCATGGGCTGGAGGAGATGACAGCCCATTAGCACATGGTCATATGCATAGTATCAGATAGACTCTGTGCACTCTAAGGACACAGTATCACTGTTCTAAAAGCCGGGCTGGTTCTTCCTGTTCTGCACACAGGCTTTCATTTTGGGTCAGCTTCTGGACTAAGTTGGGCTGACTGAAAGCCCTGGAGTTTCACTGTGTTCTAAGTGTGCTGAGTCTTGTTTTCCCAATTGCCTTCCCTGGGTCTGCCCATGGTAACCTGGCTGCTGAGTGGATTTCTAGCAAACAGCCAGAAGGTGAGGTCTTCCTCCCTCCCTTTTATTCTATCCATTTCCCTTCCTGTTCCTCTTCTACCCATGCACTGTCCTGTTTCTTAATGTGTTGTTTCATCTCAGGAGAATACACCAGAAGGCTCTACTATGGTGGCTAAGCATCAAATCTGAGGTTGTAACTGTTTGTGCCCACTAAATGTTTTACATTGAAAACAATTGTGAAATTCCTTTTTCATATTTCCTTTATTATTATTTTTGTTTATCCATTGACTTCCTCCCCAAAAGCTCTGGGGTGGCATATTCTTTAGTATACTCTAGGTCTTTAATGTGACTAGAAGTTTCACATACTTACTCCTTTGGAAACTGTCCTTGAGCTCTAGAAATGACTTCATCTTCTGCACATGTCTGTTGCAGAGGGTAAGGAACTTCACTGCAGTGCTACCCAGTGGGAGAGACTCAACACATGCTTGCCCGGTTAGGGAAGGGCTCCGTTGTCTGCCCTGGTCGTAGCTACTAGCCTTAGGAAAGTTTGGCATTCTTCAGCATCCTGCCTTCCTGTGCTTTCCTCAAGGAGGGGGTCAATGAATTTCATTGATCTGTTTGGGCTTGGTTTTTGTAAAGGTTCCTTATGCTGCCTGAGCAGATTTCAGTGGTTGGATTAATATCATTTATATCCTTAGGTATTGGTATAGAGACTTAAAGAGATTAAAAACAGACCTATATTAAGTAGGTCCTCCAGGTCAGTTAGACCTGTGGCGTGATGGGCAAGTCAGCTTCTCAAGAAGAGGTTCTTTGCATTTGCTCATAAGGATTTGGATTCAACAGTCAGTCGGTAAATCTTATGTTTAAGAAAATGAAGTATATGTTAAAAGGAATATACATATTGTTAAAACATTTCTATTTATGCAAAAGATTCATGTAATTTTATAAAGGATTTTAAGTGCTGTGTTAGACTGTACTAGTAACAGATGTTCAACCACATGTTTACATTGTTATTTTACTGAAAAGTCATGGACTACCTGATATTTTACTTTTAAAATATACCAATATCATCACATTTTAAATTAACTCAAGTTAGTTATTACTAGAAAAACACAATTTAAAATAATAGAAAGGCTCTTAAATACCACTAATAGAGTCAAAGATTTTGTTAAAGGAATTCCAGGCTCTTGTGCCACTTCTTGTTCTTTTTCTGCAAAGACAGATGGTGTCAGTAATTGCCTATATATTTAATTAAGTTAAAAAGCTACATAGTAAGGGCTTGGTTAAAAAAACAGGAAATTTTGTGTTATGAGCAAAGAAAGCAATAGAGCAGACACTGGTAACATAAGACAGCACCCCTAACCCTTAGATACTCAGATACCCACATGGTCTGGAGTATGGGCTGCATTTTATCCATCTAATTATATGAACAATAATAAACCCACACTTGAAACAGCAGCAGCGGTGCTGTTATGTCCTTTACCAATTGAAGAAGAATGACCCTACCTGTGGTGGCCCTACCATTTGACCTATTACTCAATCACTTTTGACATAATACTTGAGTGGCTACTCTAAACCCCTTTTATGCTATTTGCCTGGAATTTCTCACCTAGAAGACTGGATAATCATTGTGAAATTATTATGGGAGGTGGGGAGCAGGAGCTACTTGTAGAAAGTGGTTTGGAAAACTGATTTAACCATTCTTGTGGTGTCTGTTTTCAATGTTCCCATCCCATGAATTCACCTTCTGGCTTAATGACAATATGGTGTTTCCAGCTGTGGTATAGTATATAGGCTGCACATTTAAACTCTTAAAGCTTAAAAATGGCTACCACAACACTGATTTTATTCCATTTCTCTTAGTCATTAACATTTAACGATTACCTTATGTTCTGAGCACAAGGATGGAATATATTAACAAAAATAGGAGTTGTGTTTTTCTGGCTTTAAGCAGTTCAACTCAGTTCAACAAGCATATTGAGGAAATGCAAGAGAACAGACATTTTATCTGGTGTGGTCATGGTGAGCGGAGGGCATGGTGGTACAAAGGAGTCACCATCAAGCCTATGCAGTACCACAGTGTTGTTGGGAAAGATCATAGGCTTCGTAGTCACGTAAGCCATGGTAGGAACCCTGAGAATTAGCCACTACATAGCTGTGTGACCCAGAACATGGCACTGTAGCCTCAGTCTCCTCATTTGTAAGCTAGCGATAAGAATTTGCAGGGATTTGCCATGACCATTAGAACTACGCATCAGCCCAAAGAGACTAGAGGACTAAGCAGCAGCAGCTAAAGGGGGTTTAATTAAGGTAGGCTTCCATGTAGAGTTGAATTGCAAAGGAAGGGAATTTAAAATTTGCATATGCATATTAACAGACGGAAAATAAAGGAAAGACTAGTTGAGATGAAAGTAGCCTGTGAGAGGTAGGTAGTACAAGAATACATGTTGAAAATGGAGTCACTAACCCTGCTTTTTTTTAGAGAGTTACGTGGTGGATGTGATAAGTAAACCCCACAAACTGCCGTGTTAAGATCTGGAGCAAATCATCTTGTGTATAGTCACTCCAACATTATGGTACAGAAAAAGTTAAACTTTGAGAGTTAAGGGCAGTTTTGTGGAGCCCATTCAACTCAACTGCAATGGACAACTTGGCTTAAAAAATGGGTAGGGGGCCGGGCGATGGTGGCGCATGCCTTTAATCCCAGCACTCGGGAGGCAGAGGCAGGCGGATCTCTGGGAGTTCGAGACCAGCCTGGTCTACAGAGCTAGTTCCAGGACAGGCTCCAAAGCCACAGAGAAACCCTGTCTCGAAAACCAAAA
>NW_026067955.1:6467849-6516746 GCF_014885135.2 Alexandromys fortis
GGTCTGTAAGGTTGGCCAGTGGGGCTGTTTTACTATCTGATCTTCAAGCAAGCTTTATTTATTAAAATACAAATGAAATGTCACTACAGGAAGGGAAGGTATATTAACAGGCAAAAGAAGAAAGAAAGGGAAGGAAGGGAGGGAGGGAGGGAGGGAGGGAGGGAAGGAAGGAAGGAAGGAAGGAAGGAAGGAAGGAAGGAAGGATGGAAGGAAGAGAGAAAGGCAAGTTGAAATGAATGAAGATAACAGTAGGAGGTAGTAGCTGGGCAGTGGTGGTGCACACCTTTAATCCCAGTAGTCTGGAGGCAGAGGCAGGCAGATCTCTGTGAGTCTGAGGTCACACAGTGAGTTCAAGGACAGCCAGGACTGTTACACAGAGAAACCCTGTCTTGAAAACAACAACAACAAAAACCAGCCAATGAACAACAAAAACACAAGGGTAGTAGTAGTAAGAAAATGCATGTGCATCTGGATGTGCTTTTGGCCTTGAGATGTCATCCACCACGAGACCCTCACAGGCTAAGTTCGGCTCTTGAGCTTCTAGCATTGTTGACTGAGTAAGTCTCTTTATTCAGCCTCAGGCATTTTTATAGTAACACAGAACAGATAAATATAGCCATTTCAAGAACCAAAAGAGAAGGCTGGGTGGGGCAGCACCCGGAACCCAGGAAGCAAAGTAGGTGAATTGCTTTCAGTTCAAGACCAGCCTGGTCTGCATGACAAGTGGGGCCAACAGAGTTGCATAGTGAGATCACTATGTTATTATGACTAGTTGTAATACAACTCTAGCCAGTATTGAAAAATAGTATGGAAGCTCCTAAGAAGTAAAAAGAATAGGGGGAATAGAAAGATGTCTCAGTGGTTAAGAGCACTGGCTGCTCCTTCAGAGGACCTGGGGTCAATTGTCAGCACCCTTTTGGTGGATTCTAACTGTCTGTAATTCCCATTGCAGGAGACTTCTGGTCTTTGTGGACCCCAGGAACACATGTGGTACAAATACACACAGGCAGGCAAAACACAAACATAAAATAAAATAAACAAATCTTTAGAAATAAATAAAACGAATAAAATAAAAATAAATACCTTTTTTTTAAGAAATAAAAGAACAGAACTGTCATATGATTCAGCAGTTCTACTACTGGGTATGGACCCAAAGAAAACAAAGTCATTATTTTAATGAGCTGTGCACCACTATGCCATGACAGCATCATTCATAATAGCTGGATCTTGAGACAATCTTTCAATAGATTAATAGATAAAGAAATTGTGGTATATATACACACAGATACAGACACATAAAATGGAGTTTTAGTCAGCCATTGAAAAGGAAATCCTAACATTTGTGATAGCATGGGCAAGCCCAAAGGACACTATGATAAATGAGATAAGCTAGGTACAGGAAGACAGGCATACGTTGTTTTACCTGTATATAGCATCTAAAAATGTCTACGAGGGTCAGGAGGTAGAAGAATAAACGAATGCTGGTTAAAGGGCACAGATTTCCAATTAAAGATGAGAAAGAGAGACCTAGCATATGGCATGGTGAATATAGTTGAATGATACTTTATGCTACCAGAGAAGGCCCACATGCTCAGGAATTGTTGGCCAACACAGAACTCAATGTAGTTTTGTAGACTTTTTGTTTAATTTTGCTTTGTTTTGGCATTTTTGTCTAGTTGATCTTTTGTCTGTTTGTTTTGAATTTTAGTTTTATGTGTTTTTCTCTGTTTTTGTATTTTTCTGTTTTTTATTTGTTTGCATTTGAAAGAGAGAAAAAGAACATAAAGTTTTATGGGGAGAGAGGTAGGGAGGAAAAAATGAATCATATTGTATGAAAAATAATTTCTTCAATAAAAGCTTCAAATTTAATAAAGAATAAAAATACTATGTGATACTGTATGGCATTGTGACTGGAGTTGGTAATACTGTGTGCCTGAAGTCTGCCATATGGGAGTAGTTTCTCACAAGCAAGACAGATATATGAGGTGATGGATGTGTTACCTCCTTACAGTGTACATACACAGTAGAGTATCACAGTGTGCACCTTACACAGTAGAGTATCACAGTGTGCACCTTACAGTGTACATACACAGTAGAGTATCAGAGTGTGCGCCTTACAGTGTACATACACAGTAGAGTGTCACAGTGTGCGCCTTAAACACTTAGGATTTTTATTTGTCAGCTATACTTGATAAAGCTAGGAAGAAGGAAGGACAGCTTTGCAAGGGAGCACTCATTCTACAGAAAGCAAGATGACAGCTGAAGTGGGGGAGAGTGTCATCTTTGTTTCTGCCACACTAGAGGGCAAAGGGCACACCCTTGTGTGTAGCAGGAACATTTCCCTGCCCCCTGTTCACTGCCCTGCTGAATACTGCAAAAATGTGGATCTTCTGAGTAGTGCACAGACAGTGAGCATGCCCAGATCTTCTCTGCCCTGGAAGTGTTTCTGGAGAGAGAAGTGTCTTAGTTATTAAAGGGAACAAGGATGTTAGAGACACTGGAAAAGCAGCTAACAGAAACAAGGTTGCCGTGGTTTAGGATATGAAGTGTCCCCTCAAAATGTTCATACTCTGAAAGGTTGGTCCTCAGCTGGTGGTGATGTTTGGGGAGGTTCTGGGAACTTTAAATAGTGGAGTACAGCTGGAAGAAGCAAGTTGCTGAAGGCAAGCAAGCTCTTGAGAGCTCCATTTTTCCCAGGTCCCTGTCTATGTCTCTTTTCTTGTCCATCAGGAGGTAAAGAAACTCCTCTGACATATGAGCCCACAATAAGGTTCTGTCCAAGTAAATGGGGCAGAGAAACAGCTCCTGAAATATCTAAAACTACTCAAGTAAGTCTTTCCTCCCTTACACTGCTTCTCTATCAAATGACAGCAGTGACACAAAGGTACCTAAATGAGGTTCACTATGCATGGGTCCGCAGGCTGCTCACCTATATCTGAGGGTTAGGTGACTCAAATAGGTCACTATACATAAGTCCGCAGGCTGCTCACCTAATATCTGAGGTTTAGGTTTGAACTCAAGCTTCCTAAATTTCATGGTTTGTAACATAAGGAGGTTAATAAGACATTAAGAATAGCCACATATGGTAATATTGTACATATAGTAAAATTGGCCACTAGTTCACTAATCAATATAAATGTAATTTCACACTATAAAATTAGTATTCTATATGACCATTAATTTCATGATAAAAACTTGTGTTTATTGCTGTCATTCTCATCATCACCATTATCATCATCACTTGCATGTTGAAGGTCTTTATCGCTGACACAAAGACACACATTTAAAAGGGACAAGGCTTTTGTTTTACTGTTTCAGGATCCTCTGGGATCTACTTCCCCTTCACTAGGTAGTAAGTTGTGATTAACAATGCGACTATTATAGCATTTAGAAACACTGACTAATAGGCACTGCTGTTTATACCAAAGGCCTATTAAATTTTAATTTAGATATACACTATTAACCCTCTTATATATAAATAAAATACCTTCCCTAAAGAGGGAAAGTAAATCTCATTGAGCTCCCTTAGTGAATTCCTTATATATCTTGAAAACAAAGATAAGGAGCTGTTGCAAATGATATTACCAGAGGGGGACTGAGAGAGAAGTATTCATTCATTCATTTAATAAATATTTATTCAGCATCTATTATCTGCCAGACAGGATGCTAGGTGCTGGGTTTACAGAAATGAGCAAGAAGAAATTATGATGTTTCTGTAGACCTCGGGTTTTGCATCCTCTGAAATAAATGTATTCATTTTTGATGCTTATATATCACTTTGAGATGCTAATGCTCAGTGAGTTTTTTAAAATAATGCTAATTCGATTCAGATTCCACTCCCAGTCTGAGAACCTGCTGAGGGTCTCTGTGACAGTTTTGCATGTGCTTATGGCATTTGATTTAGTAACAATAGCACCTTGCATATATGTGCTCAGCCTGCCAGAACATCCTGTGAGAAACAGGGCAAGAATTCACTAACTAATGACAGACCAAAGGCTCATTGAGTGTCTTAAAGTATCACACTAGCCAGTGTGAAGAGAGAGGCTGACACTCATGGCATCACAGTGAGACAATTTTAGGTGATTTTTCTGTTGCAGGATGAGACGATACATTTAGGATCCCAGAGAAACACTTTTTAGAAAGTGTTTGATATGTCCATGTATTGAAAGGTCTCTGATACAACTTGCATTCAGAGTTGGGACTCTGAGGATATAATTGTGATATGGATGGATTTAAACCATCAGTGGATTAAAAATCTGAATGCACTATTGGAGGTATTAGAACTGTGGGCCTACTTGGGAGTCATTTGGGGATGGAGTTTGTCCTCTGCCCTTGTGCATGATATTAAACTTTGCTTCAGGCTCACAGCAATGGAGCCAGCTATCTCCAGATCAAAGCCTCTGAAACTGTAATCTAAGATAAATACTTCCTCCCTTTACGTTCTTTTTCACATATATCAGCTGCAAAAAGTCTAACCACTGCGATATGGCATATGGTCTGATATACATCAGGTACTCCATTTTGTCTTTCCTCAATTTTCATTTTGTAATAAGTTTTTTTTGATTACCCTATTGATGAAGGGCCATTACTAAGCACTTTTAGCCATTTTTCATCTCAACTCTTTTTTTTTTTAAAGATTGGATTTGGGTGGGAGCACAGTATAGTGATAGAATTCCTGCTGAGAATGAGAGGCTTTGGGTTCAATCCCCAACACAGCAAGAAATGAAATAAAAAGATTTAATATCCTATCCCTGTTTTATTTTTAAATATACCTATCAGCACTCATAAATGAGGTTTTTCCCCCACAAAGTTCACAATTAGTATGGCTGAAGAGATGGCTCAGTGGGTAAAGTGCTTGCTGCACAAGTATGAGAATCTGAGTTCAAATCCCCAGCCCCCATGTAAAAAGGTGTGGTGGTAAGTGTCTGTCATCTCATCACAACCTTTGAAAATTGAGACAGAAGATCCCTGAGGTTTATTGGCTAGGCAGTCAAGTTCCAGGTTCAGTGAGAGATCCTGTCTCAAAGTCACAGTGGTGCGTGCCTTTAAATCACTTGTGAGGAGGTGTGAGGATTGGCAGTGAGCCTGGTCTACACACTGAGTTCCAGGCCAGCGAGGACTATATGGACCCCATCTCAAAACAAAACAAGGGTGGAGAGTGATTGCAGAAGACAACTGATGCCAACCTCTTGCCTCCACACACAGGCAATGAGCACCCATGAATGAGCACACACACACATGGACATATACACATTCATACAGTTCACAGTTATCTACACGCAAAGAATTTTTAAATCTGGGATTTCAACAGCCAGTGTCTTTGACAGTTTGTTTAAACGTTATATAATTCATATTTATATAAGGTAAAATATGATATTTGTAAGACACAGATTATCATCTTTCTCCATATGTGTTCTGTATGTTGGTCTTGTTTTGTTTTGTACCACACCCTTTACAACCTCTTCCTACTTAGAGCACATTCTTTCTTACACTCCTTCAATCTTAATTATCCTTCAGCTCCCATCCCACCTCTTCTGTAAAAACCTCCCCGATTGCTCCAAACAGAAGGGACCTTGCTCTTATCTGAATGCACACAGCAAGTGTTGTGGCAGTTAAACTGACATTACCTTTCTGATGTCTCTTTTATTGTTCTTTCAAGTTGTCAGTTAAGCCTTTTCTTGTGATTCATTTTTCCAGATCAGCTTCCCAGCTAGACCGTGCACCCCCTCAAGGCGGCACTTTCCCATCTCTTTCTACCATCTCTGCAGCTTCTCTAGCACCTGCTATAATGGCATGTGCATAATAGATGCTCAATAAACACTTGTTTCATTAGTTTTCCCCATAAATGAGTAAACTCCAAATCTAAATTTCCTAGAAGTTTATCTTTGTTCACTCAACAAGGGACATCAGAATAGACCCCCAGAATGTGTTTGTTCAAAGAATATGCCAATCTCTCCCCAACCTAAAGCTTTTGGAGGTACTTGATGTTCCTGCTAGAACAGGGCTGCCACAAAGCTGTCTTCTGGACTATCATGTATTCAGCATGCAGTCTCTAAAGGCCTGGATTTCGCATTTCTAGTTTCCTGAAATCTCTGACCTATTACCCTGCTGGAGACTGAGCTGTGCTCCACCAGCTCCACTTTCCAGGGACCAGCTCCCTCCTTTTGTTCCCCTGCAATGCTGTGTTCTAGCTGACTTTCCCAGTTCTATTTATTTGTTGATTTATTTAGAAACAGAATCTCAGTATTTAGCCCAGGCTGAATGCCTGGTGTCTATTATTTAAATCCTACATTTCCAAAACCATTTTCACATTCTGCTGCTTTAGACCTTCATCTTTATCTCCTGAGGTTATGACAGAATCTTTACCTTCTGCTCTGGAGATTTTTTTTTTTAATAACTGTAGGCTTGTCCTTAGTGCACCCCTCTAATTTATTTGCTTTTCCTTGGTCCTAGTCCCCTTTGCTTCTCTCATGCCAGCATGGTAAATTATAGGTCCCAGCTGGAGCTACCTAGCAAAAATCTGAATGGATGTAGGCACCTCAGTTTCTCGTATCTATTCTAAGATGTGTGTATATAAATAAAACCATGTACGTGAATGTGCTTTGCAGACTAGAACCCTCTATACAAATCTATGATTATAATTATTCATTTCTTTCTCTGATTAGAAATTTAACACATCTTTGTTTACTCTTGAAAATGCAAATGCAGGGACTAGGGTGTAGTTTAGCATATACAAAGCCGTAGGTTCAACCGTAGTACCAAAACAAATGAACGGATATAAACACATACATTAATTAAACTATAAAGGGAAATGCAGAAAGCACAGAAAACAAAATAGCAGCCAATTTCTTTGTTACTTTCTTAGCCCTGTTGTAATGAATTGCCACAAGCTCACTGGTGTAAAGTGGCACAAATGACTGGTTCAAAGTCAGTAATGTAGTGTCCTTTCTCTCTCTCTCCCTCTCCCCCCCTCTCTCTCCAGCCTTCCTGCCTCCTTAAAATGAACCTGCGAGTATTTGGTCCCTAGACATTCCAAATTCCCATCTCACTGTTGAATTCAGAACAGTCATATCTGCAAAGTCCCTCTGCCATGTAAGGTACCATAAGGGACAATTGTTCTGTCTATCACAGCCTCAGTCCTCTCATACAGAACATTACAGATATTGTTTATGATTTGCTTTTTAACCTTCTATTACTATATTAACACTTAAACATCTTCAAAAACATGAGTTTTAATATCACAGTATTTGTTTCCATTTATATATGATACGTTCTTTAAATTTTTTCTATTATTACAATTTAGGCCATTTTGTGATTAATATATCTATATAAATCTTTGTGATTATTTGTCATAATTTTTCAAAAGTGTATTTTATTAAAATTTGAATTTGACAGCATAGAATGCAAGTATTATGAAAACATCATTAGAATAAATAATTTCTGAACTGAAAATTTACTTGGACATTAAGAAAACTAAGACCAGGGAAAAACAGTAAGTCCAAAGTAATACAACAGAAAATAGTGAAATTTGACTATTTGAATTAAAGTGTAATGGCAGATATCACAGAAATAGCACAAATGGCAGGCTTTGATGTCTGAGTCCATGAGGTATGGTGGGGAGCACACATGTGCTGAGTGAAGAAAATGGCAGAAGTGGTTGGGAGCCTGGATACAAATGACTACATTGAGTAAGTGAGATGTAGTGAGGCTGAAGAGACTCAAGTTCCTTACTGGTGGGTAAAGTGTTTATCCTTATTTTTAAGCATGGAAAAGGTGTAGTTTAGAAAGAATTTTGAGGCATTAGAGTATTATTGAAGATATTTGCAGGAATTCATAGTGTAGTATATGTTCTGATAGATTAATAAGTACTTACCTCTAAATGGGAGAGGACAGAAATGACAATTGGAGAAAAAGTATTTGCAACATGTAGATCGAATAATGAGTTTTTATATATAAAAATCAACATTTTCATGATAACTTAGTTTAAAGGGGACAAAAACTATAACCAGATAATTATTTTTATGACCAGAGGTTTAAGTGGAGATAAGTAGAAGGGCTGACAAACATGAGAAGCTGCTCATTATCAGTAATAAATACTGATTAAAATGAGATAATGTTCATTATCTGTTAAACATGCAAGAATTGAGAGGCTGAGAATATGTCCATCTCTTCACTGGCATCACGGGGAGACCAGTCAGAATATTAAGGTGCTATTTGATGTGATATCACTTGCAAAACTGTTGGAGAATATGCCTGCTTTGTAAGTATATATTTCCTTTGCTAATGTAGGAATACCCTTTGAGTGGCCACTGGGAACTTACTGCAGCACCTGTTACCATGTATTCAAATATTAGTGAAGGAAAACAAAACCCATAATATGATAAAATCAGAGAATCTTGGGTTTATATAAATCCATTTCATTCGTTTCAATGAGCTCTTCTAAACACCTGCTTGCATGTGCTTTGTGCTTACTCACCCAACAAGTATTTCCTAAACACCTGTCTGCTGACCCAGTACAGAGATACTGCGTAGCAAACAATAGGGAGCACAGGAGACATGCAGAGCTGTGTCCACCGAGGAAGACAGATAATCAGATGATCACACAAACAGGTCTAAATTGCCACTGAGACAAGTGATAGGAGAAGTATGGTAGATAATAATATGAGAAGCCAAAACAGTGATTTTGATGTTGCCCAGGAAGTCATGAAGTCTCTAGGTAAGTATGGCCTGTGCTGAAATATTATATGTGTTTAATATATAAATATATATATGGAAGAGGGGTTAACCCAGTCAGAAAAAAAAAAAGGCAAAACGCAGGAGCAGAGGGTGGTTCATGTCTGTAACTTTGGCGCTTAGGATGTCAAGACAGGAGGATCAAGTTTGAAGCCAGACTGGGGCTACATAGTGAGATCCCGACAAGAACATTTCAGGCTGAGGGCAGCATATTTTTGGCAGAGTGTGCTACAATGAACAAAAGAGATTGGGGGAGGTTGTGTGGTGGATTCAAGAAAAACAAAAGATCTGAGATGAGAGAGGGCTGGTCAGATGCACAGGACTGGTGTTAGGTATCGTTTCTCAGAAGTATATATAGGAGGTGAACTCAGGAAGGATCAACATTGTGTTAGGAGGAGACCCCTCTCCTGTGTGCATGTCTTCCTATATCAAACTCAAGTAAAAACTGTCAGTGAGCTGTGACCATAGTTTCATCTTCTCTACCACCCCAGGAACCTCAGACTTTATCCTTCTTCCTAGGACAGATGCTTGTGAAGGTACAGTCTCCTCCACACCCTTCCCTGCCAGTCTAGTCTTTCACCAGGGCTGTGGTTTCTTTCCTCCCTTTTCCCTAGGGAGGTTTCTGAATGCCTTTCAGTCTGTCCTTTATTCTGTCTTATGAATCTGGGAACAAAATAGAAACCCAATAGAGACAAGTGGAAAATGGTTATCCAGCAAACCCCCAACTACCCTAAACATAAACTCTTGCTGTTAAACCTTAATCTGACTGAAATAGCAGATAAAACTGAACGATGAATATAAAACACCCACAGCTTATTCACACTAAGGACACTGGAGGGTGGGAAACCTCAAGCTATTTCAACTTTAGCCACAAGTCTAGACACCCAACATGAAAAGCAGAGGAACCAAACATTACAAACTGAGTCTCATGAAGTAGTAAATTTAAATATTATTATTCTAGGGGAAAAAAGCATAGAAAAAAGCTTTAAAAGATTTATAAAAATCAAATATGCAGAGTCACAGACTATCACACATGTAATCTTGAATAAATAAAAGCATATTATGGAATATATGTATCTATAATCTCTAGGATGCTTAAAAACACAGAGTGGAACTATATATTGTTTCTGGTACCTCCGTGTGCACTAAAAGTATAAAGATGTATAAAACTGTCAACCCTCTAAATTTAAGATGGAAGTCTCCACCTGTTCACAAGGAGGAGGAAGAGCTCCATGTTCAGCAAGGGGTACCCAGGGCTGGAGGTGCTGCTGATGTCATTTTATCTTTCAAGTGAGGAGAGGGCATATGATATTGATTGCATGATTACTTAGATCTTTTTGTTTTTAAAGTATTTCCCAATATATGATTTAAAGAAAACATTGATAATCTGAGTTGTTAGTGAACTATTGGCAAAAAAAAGATCAGATATAAGACTCTTACCTCATTTCTGTTTATTCATTCTTCTATTTAAGAACACACTTTAGATAGGTTCAGTCCTTGGACAGTCTAAAATAGTTTCTCAATAAGATATAAGCATAGCAATAATAGACAAAAATGAGAGACCCAGCTAACAACTGTGTTGGATGAGTTTCAGTCATTCAAACTTCTACTTTGCACAAATGTTTTAACTCTGACCCTGTTTATAGACAGAAAGCCTGGTCTCCCTTAGGTCATCATGGATAGCAAAGATATAGATTTACAGTCAGCTCATCAGAGCATAGTGAGTACTGGGTGCTTCCTGATACTGTCTGCTGCACGGATGTGGAGTGTTTTAGTGTCATATATGCCAACTGTTCAACTTACCTGCTGCTCTAAGGTGTTTGGATCAATAAAAGTCACCAGATCTATAGAAAAGTAACCAATCACATCTTTCTTTCTGCAGGCATTTCCAATTTGGAGACACAAAGAACTGAGAACTCGGGGGTCCATTGAGGTCTGAGGCATGGTGGTACCAGAAGAAATAAAGGGGCCGTCAGCATGAAACTGGTCCCCCGTTGACAGTACCCTGACTTCTCCATCAGGCTCTATCAACATGTCTACGGTGAGGTTGGTGACACTGTCTGCAGGTGGGTATCCTTCAATCACGCCACCTGGTTGGAAAACCATGGAGCAGATAAAAGAACACAGTCAAGAGAAAGACCCGCTTGCAGGAGGAAGAAATAATCTATGTTTTGGCAGGGGGACTCAGGCTCAGACCTTGCACTTGTCATCTTGTGAAACTGAACAAGTAGCTTCAACCTTTGACTTGCTTTTCTTTACTTATAAAATGGGGGACATAATTCTACATCACCAAACTGTCCTAAAGTTTGAGAAATTGTGCCTATGGTATTTAGTCTGGTTCTTGACACATGGGAGGGCTCAGTGAACAGTAGTCTTGATTATGATCATGATTACAAATATCTTATAAATGCTATATTTGGAACCACTCATTACATTAATGAAGGATCCAAGGATTATGGGTCAAACCCCTCAAGGAATTAACTCTCCACCGCCCACTGTTGGTATCCTAATAACCAGTGCACTCTTTCTGTCTAGCATTATTACTTTTCTAAGGTTTGACAGTGTGGGCTTGTAATAGGCATAGAAAACACTGGCCGTCATGCTAGTCATAGGAATCCTGTAGAAAACCAAACATAGAGACTGGTGACATAGTCCAGTTGGTAAAGTGCTTGCCACAAAAGTATGAGGACTTGAATTTAAATCTCAGCACCCTTGTAAAAACTGGTGTGGTAACATATGCCTGTAGCCTCAGTGCTCGAGAGGCAGAGACAGGAAGATCATTGAGGTTTATTGGGTAGCGCATGTAATTGAATCAGCAAGTCCTACGTTTTGTGAGAGACCCTGTCTCAAAAGTAAGGTGGAAAGCAATCAAGGAAGACACTCAACATCAACCTCTGGCCTCACATGCATGCACATTCAACCTCCCGCCACACACACGTATGAAGAAAAAGTGAGCAAGTACCAGGACTTGCTGCTTTTGCTAAGTAATAGTTGGGTGGTGATTTCTGTCCATCTCTACAAACCACACTTGAAGCAGGATCATATATATANATTTTGAGATTTTGAGCTGTTCTCAAAGGCAGTCATTTAAGAAATATTTTCATTCAGTCCCTATAAATTTGATAAGGGGTAGCCTTAATGAATGCTAACTTTCAGAAGGAAAATGATTTTGGGGGGCTGCATATTCAATCTCTACTTTATCTGCTGGCTTGTTCAAGATGTTCTTCAAATGAGGTCTGCTAGAGTATATAACAACTGAATGCCAGTTGCTGGAGATTTAATAAGATGAACATAACCAAACCAAAAACAAGCAAACCAGTGAGTCTCTGTAGTTCAGGTAACTTGGTACTTTGGCTGTCACTGATGATAATGTATCAGTATCTTTTATGATTTACAATATCACTTTGGATACCATGGAGTTTTTAATGAGAAATATCTCTCAAGGCTCATATAGTTAAATACTTGGTCCTCTGTTGGTGGAGTTGTTTTGGGGCTTATGGAGCCTTGGAGAGAGACCGTCATTGGGGTAGGCTTTAAGAGATTATAGCCTTGCCCTACTTTCACTTTGATCTTTCTGCTTCCCTCTTGAGGTTGAAAATGTGATCTCTCAGTGTCCTATTCGATTGCCTGCTTCCATTCCTCCCTCACTATTATTGGCTCTCCCTCTGGTAGAAGCCAAAATAAACTCTTTCAGAAGTCATTTTTGATCATGGTGTTTTATTACACTGGTTACAAAAAGTAACCAATCTTGATATATTATTTCAAACATGCTTAATTGTGTTGTCTTCTTAGCATCAAGACTTCAGTCTTTTTCCTTTCAAAGCAATTAAATTTTTCCCAAGAATGTATTGTCTTTAATATAAATCTATGACAGTGTAGAAACCAAATCTGTAGCACATTTTGTGGCCATAAGCTCACTCAAAAGAATAGAAGTGGGATGAAATAGGCGGATGATGGAAGCTGGTGAGAGTCAGGAACATGGGGTGATGTCCTGCCCAAGTCAGAAAATACACAAGGCCTCCTGCATGCACTAGGGTTAGGGCTCGGGCCCATCCAGAACCTTACGTGTGACAATGGTTCTCAACCTTCCTAATGCTATTCTCCAATACAGTTCCTCATGTTGTGGTGACTCTCAGCCATGCAATTATTTTCTTTGCTACTTTGTAACTGTAGTTTTGTTACTGTTATGAATTGTAATGTAATATCTGATATGCACGATATCTAATATGTGACCTCTGTGAAAGGGTTGTTTGATCCAAAAGAGGTCATGACCCATAGACTGAGAACACTGACTTATAAGAACCATATTTTAAAATGTACTGAAATTATAGGATATAAATATGTTCCCATTCATTACTTATCTGGAGTGTTATTTTTTCCAACATCTCTAAGTCTCAGTTTCTTCCTCTGTGAAACTGGGTTAATAAAGCCTGTTCTGCTTCTTCTCCACAGTGTTTATGACATGACTGAGGAAGAAGGAGGGAGATGGACAGGGAGAGGTGAAGGTGAAGCCTTAGCTTGTGGCCATATAGCTCAGGGGAGGTAGAGCTAAGGGACTCACGTAAAAAGAAATGGTCAAGAGCAGTGGTTCTCAACCTGTGGGCCAAGACCCCCTTGGGAGCTGAACAATCTTTTTACACAGGGGTCGCATATCAGATATTACATTACAATTAATAACTGTAGCAAATTTACATGAAGTAGCAGTGAAAATAATTTTATGGCTGGGAGTCAGCACAAGAGGAACTGTATTAAAGGATTACAGTGTTAGGAAGGGTGAGAACCACTGCTCTAGAGGAAGGATTTTCAGGCTGATCTTTGATTATGTAAGCTTCCTAATACTCTGTCTGAGAGAGACTAGAGGTCTTCATGGTTTTACCTCTTAATTTAAATCCCTTCTAAACTTGTTTATTTGCTTGCTTGTGGAAGACACTGTTTTTTTTTTTTCAATTACAAATGGAGCTGACTTCTTTCTTTTCTCTTTTCTGTCCAGGGATCCATGTGGAAATTTGTTTATTCATATACTTATAGAGATGAGAGAACACTGAAGGTACCTTAACACACACACACACACACACACAGAGAGAGAGAGAGAGAGAGAGAGAGAGAGAGAGAGAGAGAGAGAGAGAGAGAGAATACCCCCTAGCATTCCTGTTAGATGGCTGGCATCCAACCTCTTATTTAAATAACTCATTAATAGGGCATCTGCTACACTCTTCCCAGCCAATGTATTATTCTACAGCCAACAGGCCTGTCCTTTCCGACAAACCCCTTTCATACATAGGGCTGAGTCCTGCTTCCAATGAACAGATTCACTGGCCCTGGCAAAGACTCCTGCAGAAACATAGGGTAGACTTTTATGGCCCTTTTATGTGTTGGCAGATTATCTGGGATGATCTAATCTTTCGTACTTTGGGCTCCCTGTGCTTCAAATAAGGGTGATAGCAGTACCCACTCCTAGGATTGACAGGAGGATGAAGTAAGTTAATGTGTGTCTACTTAGGATGATGTTGGCGTATAACAGCTACTGTGTGCTATTACCATTGTTCAGTTGTCATAACATGGCAGCATTACCAGTTTATCATTATATACTGAGGCCAGTGTACTGTTATCATCATCACATGACAGCAGTAAGTTAAGCAGATTATGTGCAACCTCCTAGAGAGGGGAAGCCTTTGCCTAACTGTGTCCTTGTGTGGCACCCCAGAGGCCTCTGGAATTGCACGTAAACTTAGGTCTGTTCATCCTCTCACTCATCATTGACTTCCCAAAATGAGGATGAGGAAGGAGAGGAATCTAAAAATAATGGAGGCTGGTTTTATTCCTAGTCTGTAGAGGATTCTGGTTTGAAAATGTTACCTTTCGGAGCTAGGGCATTTCTGCTCTCCTAGAAAATGAGAGAGAAAACTAGATCTAGTAAAGGCCTTTGTTCATCAGTCTGTGATAGAAATGTCCCTATTTCTAACCCCGAATTTTCCTAACTACTATATGCAATAAGTAACTGAGGAAACTGGGTCTCTGAGGATTGTCCAAGGTCACATGTGGTTCACTGGAGAGCTGCCCCTCAAGACAAGTCTGGTCTAAGAAATGCCCAGAGTACTGAGTTCTGCATGGCATGCCTGGCATGCTCAGTTCCTATTTACTTAAGAGGCTGGGTGCAAGATAAATATTTAGGCAGTGCTTGAAAAAGAACAAAGTCAGCTGCAGAAGCATTTTCCAAATCCACATCGACTGATGAAGAGTATTTGAATTGGCCCTGGCTTGACCCAGAACCAGAACCTCAGCTTGTAATACTGACCCTCAACAGAAACTTTACAGTCTTATTTACCTTGAGTGAGAAATGTTTGGAGGAATTTCCTCCACGTTGGGAACCGTTTCTCATTGACTGGCTGTACGTGCTGTGCTAAAATGCCCGCCAGCTCCTCGGAGATCTTCACCAGAGCTGGCTCCTGCAGAAACAAATTAAATAGAACCACAAGCAATTTTACTACAGAAATGAAAACTGCTTGTGGAGTGATTAAAAACCAGGCCTCCAACAGGCAAAAAAAATGTGGTTACTGTTTACCCAGAGCCAGAAAGCCATTTTGAGATTGTTCTATTTTTCCAGCCATTTCACTTTTCATATTTCAGTGTGAGTTCCCCTCCCTGAAATCGATGCTAATTGTGCATTATGTGTCCTAAAGGCACCCCGTACTGGTCGTGAGGAGTCCAGGCTTCAGACTCACTTCAGCCCCACCTGCAGAGTGGCCTCTGCGTCTCCACTCTGAGCCTCAGTTTCACATTCTGGAAAATGTAAAGCTGAATAGCTTGTCCCTTAACTCTTTTAGATGAGAATACTTTTTATTCTATGAATCTAACAGCATTTGAGCTTAGGAGGAACAACGGAGTTGGTGAGGTCTTTTTTTGATAATTCTGCCTCTTTAACGTGTGCCCACTCTGTTGTAAAAGCTGCCTTTTACAGTGTTGATAGGAAAGCCTAAACTTTTGGCTACAACTGTAAAGGTGGGATTTTAAGATGTTTCAGCTAGAGAACATGTTCTACGGTCAGCCTTAGTCAACCTGAAATCCCTGCAGATCACAGTGTCACCTGTCTAGTTACATAGCTATCATCGGTGAGATGATCCAAAGACAACAGAGCCTCCCATCAGGAGTGAGAACAGAAGGAAGCTCTTTAATCAATAGGAAGTCCATCTTTTTATGTAAAAGGTGTAGCTTGCTACAATAATTTCTTTTCTATCTAAGTTATAATGCTTTTAAGACTCATTAAAACTTTTCAAATGGAAGCCACAGTTTAGACACTCTGTCAGGTGCAGGGCAGGGCACTACATATAAACACTTTGGTGCTCAGTATTCATCATGTTCTAATGCAGAGCAGGGACAAGCAAAGCTTTAGCTTGCTCCAGGGTCCCAGGAAAACTCTGAATCTGAGCGAGAACTCTAAGTGATTTGCAAGCATCCGCTCTAGGGACAGGGCTGGCTGTAATGCTGGAAATCATCTGTATACTCATTTTTCCAATTTCCCTAACATTAAAAAGTGATTCTCCTCTATCCTCTGCCATCTCCCGATTCCTTAAAACATTTGCTTTATTGTTTTAATTCTCACTGAAAATCCAGACTAAAAGACAAATATCTTAGAGTTTATGATAGGCAGGTCCAAATAATCTGAATTGTTTCTAACTACCTGGAAACTCCTGGCTGTATCATTAGTTAATCTTAGTAAGTGATTGACATACAAAACAAAAACACACTCAGAAGCAGAGTGTTCTGGCCAACACAAGGTACAGAGTCCTGCTAGGAAGGGCTAGGGAAGTCTGCTCATGCAGTAAACCTCTGCCTTGACATGTGGAAGCAAGGAAGATGACAGTCGAAGCAACGGGCCTTCGCACTCCATACCTGTACATTGTACATTTACTCTCATTTTTACTGCAAATTCACTGATAGTGTCAAAGCTTCATGTGCAAATTATGAGCAAGCATCTCCAGCATAAGGAACCCCTCTGCTCTCTGAACACCCCACATTCTCTAGCCTCACACTTGTTTCAGTTCACATTCTGCCCCATGGAAGAAAACTGTCTCTTCAAAGGGGGCAGTGAAGGCTGGCTTTAGAGTCTGCCTCTTTCTGGAAAACTATCCCAGAGAAAAGAAACCTCGCAGCCCAAGCCTCTCTTGGACAGGTGGAAAATTCTCTTTTTATCCTGCCTTGATTAGAGAGACTCTTCTGTCTCTCCCACTTTTGAAGGCAAGTGGAGCCATCTACTCAGTTACATATGTGCTAGAGGGCTATTTTTACAAGGGGGAAATATGGAGAGGAAACAGTGAAGGAGCAGATGAAAGCCCTGCAGCTTGATTTAGACCAGGTGCCAGATCTTCAGCAGAACGCTAGAAAAGACTAAGTTACAGAATAGAAGAGGTGAATCTCTCAATAGACTTCCTCCTTACTTCCAAGGAACCACCTGAAGGACCGGCTACTTTAGAACCACGAATTCTTCCTGGGTGGATGTCACAGGATTCCCTGCCTCATTTATCAGAAAGATAAATGAGGTGACATATATGGAGTGTCACCTCAGCTGCAACATGTGTGAGAGTCAATAATTAACTTACAAGGCTTCTGGACACAGTGTCAGGCGCCACTACTACTTCTGCTTACAAAGTGAGTCATTCTACCACAATGCCTATCATTTTCACTGTGCACAAAACCACAACAAGGAGGTAGATTTCTAAAAGAACAATCTGCCTCGGGAGTCTGGAAGATGCTTCGTGTCCCATCAGCTGAAGGCACTGACAGGGTGGCATTCAGTGGAGATGCTGGGGCACTCAGAAGCAGCTTGGGGGTCATGATTAGCTCTCTAAAGACATAGTGAAGAAAAATGGGGTCGGAAGGGGTAATATTAACTATCTAATTTATTTCTAGTGGGATGTATAAGTCTTAAACTAATACCTTAGTACCTATGGCCTTCGTGTCAATGAAGAGAGACTTGCTCCCTCACCTCTACAGTGATGACAATGTGGGCCTTGCAGCTCACATATTCAAGTAAGGGAGGGTGTGCATGACAGGTCTATGTATGTCTGTTTATCATATGCCTGCCTGTCTTCCTATCATAATCCGGGAACAGAAGTACATCTTTACAAACTTAGGATGTGGAATTAAGTTCTGTCTAGTGAATAATGACAAGGTAATTAATGGGTAAAGAAGCAAAACTTGCTCCCAGTGTGCCATAGCAGAGTGGGATCTGTGCCTGTAACAGCCATCAGTGGCAGGAGGTGCTATGGTAAATATGGGGAAATGGTAGGATAGATAGCTTCTGTTGGCTACCCAGCATTTATGTCCCCTCCTTCCGGTTAAGTTCCTTTCAGGAACTGTTCTTCCCTGTTCTTTGCTACGGAAGAGTGGTTGAGGGGGATTTCCACTCTCACCTCCAAAGAAATGTAGCCTTGTCCTTGCACAATGGCTGGTTCAGTAGAGATGCAACCCAGTGAGGCCAGGCACTTGCTAGAAAATGCTTACTGGGGCCTCTGGAAAGAGTGTGTGATCTGAGTTGCTACCAGGTGAGGTGCTCTCTCTTTCTATTGCTTGTACCAAGAAAAAATTGTGGAAGCTAGCCTTAGAAAGAAACCAGCCTTATGCATAGTTCAAAGGAGAGACAGAAAACTGTGGAGCCAGTTGGAATTCCAGATAGCCAAGGCCAGTTTCTCTCTATTTGGAAATCTATTTGAGTTGAGGTTCTGTTAGTTGAAGCTTAAACATTTTAAATGGATGCAAAAAAAAATTGGTGGACCAAAGTATGTCCCCACAATCCACAATGGTAGTTTTAAGCCAGTGGATGCTCTGCTAACCACCTGGTGCTGACTTTCATTCTGCAGTCAGTAGTGAGGTTTTCACTCATTCCTTTCCACTGCAACCATTAGGAACAGTCCCTCTTTAGGGTGCAAAAATATGTTGAAAGGATGAAGAAAAAAAATGAAAATGTCTCCAGCAAGTCAGAAACAACTCTCTGTACTTACTTAAAGTTTAAGGACAGCTTTAATACTCCATGTTTAATTGTTAATGGAGAATTTAAAAATCAAAAATGCCAAGTTTGCCTTCGATGAGATGGAAAATTATGCTGCAGTAGAAGGTAACATAATGTAAAACAACCAGCATTACCAAAGCACACAAATGTTTTTGGTATGTAAAATTGCTTTGTAAAATATTTGCTCCATCTGCTAAAAGCAGCAAAGACAATTTTCCCTTGATAGCTAATGGCCCATTTCGGGTGTGTGGCAAGTGATTCGCTGCAGTGGCGGCTCTCATTAAGCAGAGTGTTGAGAACACGGTATATAATTCCATACTTATGTAGCATTATCCACTCACTGCTTCTTGAGGAGCCTGTCCCTCATTATCTAGGCCTCCACCTTGCACCAACATGCAGGCCTAGCAGTCGATTTGACTGGAGAATCATTTCGTCCAACTGAGGCACATATGTCGCTTCCATTCTGAAGCTCAGCACAACTGTTTCACTGCGACCACGAACGCTGGAGAAGTTCATTCCCTCTCCACTTTCCAGCAGGCAGACTGCTGCTTCCCTTTCCTCTCACCACAGGGAGCCAAGCTTTGTTTGTTTGTTTGTTTGTTTGTTTCTAGGTTCGTCCTGTCGCGCTGCATGCTGGGGGTTTCAATAGGTAAAGATTAAGTGTTTCTAGAAATTCTTAATTGAACTTTGCACATACACAAAAGGAGGAAAAAAAATTCTCCCTCCCCTGACAAAACTGCCATTATGAAAGCCTGATATACGCTGCCCTTTTTCCTGGTGTATCTGTGATTTCTCTCTTTAAAAGAGTTGTTTATATTACACCCCAGATTACTTCAACATCTGCTAAAGGGATGATTAGAAATAAATACAGTAATCCAGCGTGGTTTTAAAAGAGAAGAATATGTTCATGTTTGGGGAATGATACTGAAGAGTACTTACCGGAGCAAATGACTGTGATAGACAAATATTCTTACCATTGCAAAATAGTTCTCAAGGAAATTATACTGAACTGTAAGAATGACAATCAGTAAATACATATGACTGGTTAAAATATTATACAATATTTTAAAATGAAAACCATGTCATGTTTAAATCAACCATAAGTGGAATTAGTCATAACGGTTACTTCTGGAAATAGGTTTCTTCCTATCAATGTAGAGAAATTAAGCTGGTTGGGAAAACTGTGGACACTGATGGAAACTCTTTAATTGTAGATTGAAGACAAAAGGAAATACACGTGTCCTTTGGATTTGATTCTCGTTACTTTCTTTTTGTTTTGCTTTGTTTTTCTGTGTAGCCCTGTCTGTCCTGGTATTCTCTTTGTAGACCAGACTTTGATTCTCATTCAAGTATGGGAAAAGATTGAGTTCCAGAAATGAAACTGAGAGATTATCAAGAGACTTTGTATTTATCCTATACAAAAGGAACGGGCTAGCAACATCGTTTCTTAGTCAAGAGAAGAGCTGGACTATTTTAGATATTTCCACACGTCAGACACAAGGAGTCAGGAAGATGGAACAGCACTGCAAATTGACTATTCTCCTTCCACAGACCTTGCACAGGACGAGACCAGTGAATCCCACAGTAGGGGTCTGTCTTGAGTCTGGCTCAGTCACAGAAAGTCCTAGACTTCTCAAGGGCATCCCTGACTCACCAAGGGGCACGGAGGACAGATGACCAGAAGCACATGGCATTCAGAGAGCAAAAGCTCACTTTGAATCTATTCCAAAGCCTGAACCTGCTCTGTGTTTTTCACCAGAGCAGACAATTCCAAAAGGACTCCAGCAGGACCTTCCTAGATGTGAAAACACTAACCAATTTTCCTTCTTCTCATCTTCTGCTTTATTCCTTCCTTCCACGCTGTTATTGTGAAAAACTGGCAGTTAAATTCAATTGATTCAAATTTTTCTGGATCCATATGGCCGCCAACCCTGGTACTGAAGCAGCGGCAGTGCCTCGCCACTGTTTTCAAGCATTTGCCTCTCCTCCAGTCCCCAGATGGTGGGAGTAACATTTAAACCTCCTTTTCTCTGCCTTGTACAATAGACCTTGGCACCATTTCAACTGTTTACTCCGGTAATTAACAGCTCTGATACCACAACAATTACAACTCCTCCACTCTCCACAATAATGCTATGAATTAGTGAGAGCTAATGGCTGGAAGGTAGAGTGTTTCCAGACTGTGAGATCTGTGCATTTTTAGAATAAAATAAAAGGTACAAACAGCACGCTTGCAGTAGACAATGATTACCTAGTAATTAGTTTACACAAAGCTTCCTATTTAATGGCAAAACGCTGTAATTAACGTGTGACAGAAAATCAAAGGGTACTTTGTAAGCATATGAAAAATTAACACTGCAGGCCCATAGCTTTATGTACTGATTAGAAGCATATTAAATCAATAGGACACACAAGCCAACAGCTTGTATAGCTGATTATTATAGGTCCTCAGAAGGGGTACCCTGGCTTTCATTTAACTGGGGAGGCAATTTTCCTTCTCCTGTCATCATCCTCAGGCGCAGAGAAGTACCTCAAACTCAACCCTGGCAGCTCCATGAAAATAACCATTGAACTGGAAGAAAACGTTCTAAGTCATTCTCAGAGCTAAGAAAAATATGTAAATGATTAAGACTTTCCAACGATCATGGTGACGTGCTGCTACACTAATTAGAAAATATGCCAACTGGAACCAGAAAATGAAGCATCCAGACTCAGTGTTTTGGTCAGAATAATCTCTACTTTATTAAGCCTCTTTATTCAACATAGAGAAAGCTCTAATATACACATTGTTTTCTACTTTCAAATGGAAAGAGGCCAGACTGCTATCAAGGGCTATTCTTTTAAAGTCATTCACTGGGAAAATCATAGCATAGGGACAATTGGATCACTGTTCTGAATTTTTTGATAGGATCTTGTATAATGATAATTGAAGCATGCTACAATATTCTTTAAGGCTACAAAAGCCTCCTAAAGAACCTTCTTCTTAATTGCCAAAGAACAACTGATTTGTATTTACTCACTCAGTATTGCTTGTATTTTCTTATAATAGAAATTTAATTAATATGTGTAATAAAAAGCAACAATGTCTTAAACTTTCATATGCTAAGAATATTGCTAGCATTTTACAGGATTCATTTAATTCTCATCACCGCCCCATGAGACAGGTGAACTGCTATGTTTCCAGATAAAGAAATGGCAGCTTAGAGAGCCTGGTGATTTGGTTGTGGCTTATTCCCTCTTAAGATCTAAGGGAGGCAGAGCAATGGGACCTTGTGAAGCCAACTACCCCTCAGTTACCCTGAGTGTTCACTCAGTTGCTAACTTCTCAGCCTCAGACTGACCCATTTCAACTCTTTTTCTGCTTAAAAATGTTTAATGTGTAAACTTGAATTATGTCTAAAAAATAAGTAAAAACATAACCAAAATTTTTGGTGGCTTATGCAAAAAAAGAAAGTTGAATTGCTCATCATGTTTTTGTGCTACATCTGGTTGTGAAGGCAGGCTGTTCAACACTCTTTGATAATGTATAGGCAGACTCAAATGACTATGACAGTGTATTAAATTGAGAAAAATACCAAAGTGTATATCCCCATGACTGGGCAAATGGTAACATATAAAATGCTCTTTTGTGAACTCTGCTGTTAACAGGTTTGTATGTGTTGAGGCAGCTGGGTTTTCTAGGGGCTCCTGATCAGGCCCCTCCCTTCTGCAGCTGAGCTATGCATGCTGACAGCTTTCCTCACCTCCACCTGCCTCCTGGAAAAGGATGTACTCTAGAGTAGTGGTGGTGGTCTGGGGCCATCTGTGCTTTGAGAAAGTCTGCCAGAGAAGCAGGACAGACCTAAGGTAGGGCTGCTTCTCTAGGAATTTAAGGAAGTCTTTTTAGGTGCACTCAGCTCCTTGTTCTGCAGGCTCTGCTAATGGTTTGGGCAGCCATTAACACCTTCCTAAAAATGCAGCACATACAATAGAGTCGAAGCTCTCCTGCTTTGTACCTCATTCTATTCATGGGCTTTCTCCTAGAAAAGAATAACACAGGTTTTGTTTTGTTTTGCTTTTGCTTTTGGCACATTCTAAAAGTAAAAACAAAGCTTTTCTCTGGTCCACAATTGAAAACAAAACAAACCAGAGAAGAGTTTAAGTTTTCAGACAGGTGAATGATTTAGCATATTAGAATTAATCAATAAAATAGAATATCATGCAGCTGTTAATTGTGATGAATATGAATAAGCAGGGCAAATGGCTAAGATCCTATGTCTAATTAGCATATTTACAATTATTGTGGCAATGAGAGATGATACACATTTGAGAATTAATTCAGGAAAATGATGGCAATGGGAAACATGATTTCAAACTTATTTGGTTAGACATATTTTTAATATTGTTATATTTTAATGTTACATTATATTTTAACTTTACTTGACATTTGTGGTAACAAGTCAATGGCTTTTTGAGTTCACCTAATAAAGCCAGACCATGGTCTACATGAGGCACTTAGGTCAGCTGCCTGCAAGTGGCTCCCATTACTGCTTCCAAGGAAGGCTTCACAGAGGCCGTGGGAGTTGCTCTGAGCGCATAATGGAGGGCAGATCTCCTCTGTAATGGTTTGCTCCCTGACTTATTAGTTCTCTAAGAAAATGAAATAATAATTATGGTTTAGTCTGCCTTCTAAGTTTGGATACCCTGGATTAGGATCTTTCCCTTCAGGTGATGCTGAAATTAATACCAAATGTCTTAACACAGTAAAACAAAGGAGTGTACAAAGAAAGGTTTAAAAAAAAAAAACAAAAATACAACTATTCTTCCTGGCTAGAGAGATAGCTGAGCAGCTAAGAGCACTTGCTATACTTGCAGAGGACCAGAGTTTGGTTCTCAACATCCATAAGATGGCTCTAACTGCGACTCCAGGTTCAGGGTATCATCTTCTGGCTTCCACAGGCACCAGGTACACACACAGTACACAGGCAAATATGCACTTATACAGATAAAATTAAAAAATTAAATCTTTAAAAAACACGCTGTTCCTACAAACGGCCAAATAACAATGTGTAATAGTACTATTCAAGAGCCAGCCAGTTCAGTTTCCTTTCTCCCATTAAGTGGTAAAGTAGCAATGCCAAGATCCATATCCCAGACTCTCCAGGACAGCAGAGGTTCAATGAAGGGAGGCACAGAGAAAGCTGAGAGGAATCCAGTTTCACTCTTTACCCAGAGGAGCTGCTCCACAGAAAGCTGCTCTCTGAGTACCATCACCAGTGACATTATTGCCACCATAGGGCCCCAGAATTGAGAGAGGGAAGATTTGCCCATAAACAAACTAGAAAACAGTCACAAGAAAGACGGGTAGCACAGAAAGCAGAGCTGGGTTTCACAGACTGTGGCAGGGGAATGGGTCAGGAGGCTTCTCTCCTGCAAGTGTGCCTTTGTTTAAGTCTTCCTTCCTACTAACTGAAACAAATACCCTGACTCAGAGGCAAAAAAAAATCTGCATTTGTGCAAGTGGATTCAGAGACCTTAGCAAGCACTGTGTACTCCACAACTGAGATTATGGGGATCCAGTGGGTGGAGCAAGGAGAGCTGGTGCCATTAGCCAATAGGATGAAAAGCAGAGCCTTGTTACCAGCCTCCAAGAAAATATGAAAATTCGTGTTTTGTTTCCATTGTGGCCTTTCTGCTTTTCCAGAGGTTCCTACATCTTGATACTGAATTTTCAAAGGTGACTATGGCTTTTTAGCATCTGGTGACCCCTGTGACTTTGCTTCAAGTCTCGGCTGCAGCCAGCCAAAGCTCATGTCAAAATTAGAGTGGACAAAGAGGTGATCTGTGTTATATATCAATGCCTACACCGAATCCTGCCTACCTCTAAGACTCCAGAGTAGCTCCCACCCTGTACACTGCACTGCTTTCATATGTCGCCATGATATACCAATAACGAAACCACAGCATCGTGTCACAAACTGCTATGCAAATGATGCTATTTGTAAGTATTAACATAATTTAGTGCTTACAGTCATAGCCTCATTTCTAGTAATTCTTCCAGAATGCAGTATTTCTCTGGACTCTTAGCCTGCAGGATAGTCTTTCATCAAAAAGCTGAAATTTTTAATAACCTGCCAGCATATGTTTTGTATGTGCCCGGCTAGGCTTGATAACACAACATCTTCATTATCGAAAGGAGCAGGTCTACAGACTGTAATAGGACATTAAAACGCGCCTGTGCTCATAAAATAACGCTTTGATGTCTAAATGTGCACTGTTACAATGGTCTTCTGGAACAAAGGTGGATTCCAACCCTAACTTCTCAGCAGATACCCGCAGCTCACCTCCACTCTGAGGAGGGCTTCCCTGTGCAGGTATAAGCTGTCCTTAGTCCCTGAGCCAGGGAAGGGAGCTCACGGGGGCTTATCTTCATTTTCAGCTTTGGCTTCTCATACATCATAGCTAAGCATGAAGCCTGCATTCTAACAGAATTACTGAATAATTATTTTCCCTGTTTAAGATTTTTTAAATGATTTAAATAGACCATTAATTATTTAAGAATTTCAAATTTAATAACATTAACAACAGTGCCAAATGTATTTGGTAACAATTTAAAATGGCATAGTTTAAAATAATTGAAATTAAATAATCCACAGTGAGGTTTCTAACCACAATTCAGCCAACTGTCAGTACTGTAAATATTTTTAAAACTCAAAGTCAAACATTTCAAATTTATCATAGTCTAATATCAGGGGATTTCTTTAAAAATGATTGGTTTGAAATGCTGAGGCCAGCAAACACTGTACACACTGGTATTTTAAGTCTTTAAAATAAAAGTACTAGCCTTTTCCATGGTTTAAACTCGACAGCTTTGCTTCAAGAAGATAAAATCCAGTTCAAAGAGAACATAAGAGAAGCCTCTATTGGCCTCAAAATTAAATACATTTTCTTTGGTTTATTTTTTTTCTAGAAGAGTAATTCACTTTAGTATCCTTTAAATAATATGTAAAGAGCTAGCCATGACAGGTACTGCATTTAGTCCGTTCACTGTTGGAGGGGGAAGAAAGCCCGAAATAGATCATGGGGAGAACCGACCCATTTGTCAAAGGGAACTCTCCCTCCTGACTGTTCTCTAGACTTATTCATCATTTTACTTGCCCAGGAATAATGTGGCTCCCACCAGTGTGCCCTGCCTTTCCATCACTTGCGACTTGATTCATAGACTTCCATAGTGGGATGCGCAAAGCAGATGCAAATCACTGCAAGGCCCGCCGCTTTGCATGCTGGGAGGAAAGAGACTATATAAGGAGTTTGCCTGCCAATTTTTCTTTTTTTCTAATAGGTCAGGTAGAACAGATGTGATAAAGAGAAGCTGGTGTAAGGATACAAAGTGGGACAGTGCTTAGTACAACTCTTAAGCAAAGTAGGAACAGACTGAGGTTGTATAATTCATTTCAACAACATATGTGGAAAGGTTTACACACCTCCACACCTAGCCCAAGATCCTGAGCCTACTACTCAGTTTTTGCTGGAAGTTTTCTTCTGGGTTTTTTTCTTCTCTCAGCCTCTCACAGGGACTTGTAGTTACATAGATTTCTTTAGAGTATCTTCAGGAACATGGCTTCTGACAGAATGCTATTTTACATTAGCTGACAGGGACCTCCATTTGCTAGTAGAAACACACACATGCGCATGTACACATGCACACATACGCACGCGCGCGCGCGCACACACACACACACACACACAAACACACGGCTAGCTTAATCACGATAGTTGGCAGAAGCACAGGATCTGCCCAGGGCAAATGCTAAGATTTGCAATGCTACTTGAATATGGCTTTTTAGTCATTTCTTAGGTATCATAAACAGTTTGAAGGTGTGAAAAATGTTTTGGACCCCCAAATAGACAGTTAAGTGACCCAGTACGTCCATTCATGTTGTATGTTAGGACAAAGGCCCAGGAAAGGCTCTGCCATAGACGACAGTTGAGTCTGGGAGAAAGGGTCGCATCTCCTAACTGTTCACAGTTGTGGCCTAAGTCGCCACTGAACACTCACTTGTGCCCACTTCTTCTTCCAGTCTTCATGGCCATATCTGTCACTCTCCTTTAGCGCCCACTTGTAGCACTGGAGGTGGGAAGGGATGTCACAAAATGCTGTCCCGTTTCCTCCAAATTCCATGTTCATTTTAAAGACCCAGCGTCGGATTTGCAGGTGATCAGTCACCAGTTGGCTCAACTGTTCTAACATCTGTGGGCAAAGGTACAGAGCAGCAATAAAGCATGTTTCCTTTCTGTCATAGCAGCTTGGCTGTGCTGCTGAGTGCATCTTTACGTAGTCTGTTCATTAGGTGCCCTCGACTCACTAGACAAATTCAAGAAGTTGGAAGTGATGTGTGATATAAAGAAATCACTAGCCAATGGGATAAAGGTCATGTTTAAAATGCATTTGTATTTGTGAGAAATTGAAAGACTATTATTATGTGGACTAATGAGGAAAAGAAAAGAACCTTTAGACATCTGTAATTGAACCCTGGAATTGTCACCTTTCTTTCTCAGCAACTTAGGTGTTTAGTTACTGATTCTTCAAATGATTTTTTAATAATGTCAAGACTATAAAAATATAGTCCTGAAATCTCGGTTGAGCTTTTAAATACTGTAACCTAAAATAAATAAGTACTGTAATGTCTAAAATATTTTTTCCTCATCAACATACATTTGTTTGGCCAATTGGCCAAGTGACACAATGAATGTGTACAGAGAAAGAGATAAATGAGGTAAAAACACTTGCAGATCACAATGGGGAGGGTGGACCTGGGAGGACGAGGAAGTAAAGGTGATCAGGGTACATTATGTGAAACTCCCAAATAATCAAGAAAACAGTATGTTGGGGAATAAAGATTCTATTTTTAGGATTTAAAAAGGAATAAAAACCTACAACTTAAAACAACAACAACAAAAACACTTGTAGAAACAGCCTTCCTGGAATGTCAGCTGCGTGGCATTTGATATGAAACAATAAATACTTTCAACAACTGGACTTAAATGGATGAAAAATTAAGGAATAGAAGTCCATACTTTAGGGCTGGAGAGATGGCTCAGAGGTTAAGAGCACTAGCTGCTCTTCCAGAAGTCCTGAGTTCAATTCCCAGCAACCGCATAGTGGCTCACAACCATCTATGAGATCTGGTGCCCTCTTCTGGTGGGCAGGCATACATGCAGACAGAACATATTATACATAATAAATACATTAATTAATTAAAAATCCATACTTTAATTTAAAAATGATAATAAAAACAATAATAACTAACATTATTGAACACTCAGTAGGAACTGGCCTTGTCACATATATCTTTAATACATAAGTAGAGGCTGACTAATTTAAGTGACTTGTCCGTGATCATACAGCACTGAGTGGCAGAGCAAGGCTTCTCTTGGGTGGCTCTGACTCCAAACCCTACACTCATTCCCTTCTCATGTGGCCGTGTATCCAAGCCTGCAGATAGCTGGAGAAGGAGGAAGTGTAGAAAGAGGCCAGAGGAGACGGAGAAACAACTTACTTCCAAGTCAGTAAGTCATTTGTGTTGCATTTGAATCAGACAAAAGTCTTTGTAGCAAGACTACTAATTCTATGTAAGAACATTCTATTATAGTTTTGAGGAACACAAGCTCATTAGATCACAACATGACTTTGTTGTCTGTACTTCCCAGAAAGCAACAAAACAACACTAATGACTGTGTGTCCTGTACCTACCTATGCTATTCTTGACTGTGAAACCCATACTTGACAATAATATTCTTATTCTCTATTGTCTTAGTTAGGGTAATTATTGCTGTGATGAAGCACCATAACCAAAATAACTTGGGGAGGAAAGTTACACTATCCATAATGGAAGGAAGTCAGGACAAGAACTCCAACAGGGCAGGAACCTGGAGGCAGAACCTGATGCAGAGGCCAAGGAGGGGTGTGGCTTACTGGCTTGTTCCTAATTTCTTACACAACCCAGGACTAGCAGCATGGGGTAGCCCCACCCACAATGGGCTGGGTACTCCCATATCAATCACTAATTAAGAAAATGCCTAACAGGGTTGATTACAGCTCAATCTTATAGAGGCATTTTCTCAGTTGAGTTCCCTCTTCTCGGATGACTGTAGTTTGTGTCAAGCTGACATAAAATTATGCATCTATTCTTTTAACTACCAAATGGACTTTTTTTTTAACTAAAGAGTTTGAAAGCATTGAAGACTAATGGTTTAGCTGAGGTTAGGAATTGCAAAGTTAGAATGGTTTTGTTTAAAGGCACAATGTTGTCCTGAACTGTGTCTATTTAGCAAATGATTTGGGGGATGCTACATGACATGGCAGTGTAGAAGAGACACCGAAATAGCCACACTTGGGGTTTCCAGAAAGCTCATGCAACTATGGCTTATTCAATAAAGGTAAAAATGAAATTGTCTCAGCCCTCTGATTATCAAGTAGTATTTATTGATAATTTGGATGTTTAAATGGTAAGTGCTCTGGTCTATATACCATATGGCTAATGAGCACAGCCAAAGGAGGAGGTTCCTACTGCGTCTTCCAAGGTTGCATCCTCCTTTCTCCAATTAGCTATGTTCTACATTGAATCATATTTTGCTGTGATCTGTGTGTACTGTGTATAAATTATAAAAGTAGAAGTGCTGTTTAGTCTCTTAATATTGGCCAAAAGTTATTTTGCTAGTTTAAGGAAACGTATTCCAGCACAGCCTTTAAAAAATGTATATTTAGATATACTGTATACTTGGAGGCTTCCAATACTAACAGAATTAGTATGTATTTCCTCCAAATCCTATTATTTGTTGCATCCGAGAGTCCTATAAATGGGTGCCTGTGGCAGGATCCCTACAGTCACGAAAACGATCAATAGTATTGTAAAGACTACACCGCTGGAAGAATTATGTGCTATCTTTAAGTGAAAATTGAACAGTGCTTTAAAAAAGCATTGCCATTTTTGATTATTTAACCAAAGCTGTCAATATTTCATACAGAACACATGCCAGAAAAAGTCTTACATGGTTATTTTATGGATCAAAACAGGAAATGCTCACTGTGCTTGTGCTAGATTAAAAAACCCAGTCATAAACCACATGACTTTATGCTACTTCCAAACATTTATCATTTTTTGTTTGAATCTGTTTTTAAAAAATGTAATATAATTTTAGTTGTGATTCATTTTATATTGGCGAAGAGCAGAACCAGAAAAATTACTACTGTAAAAATCCAACTAAGACCCAAGAATACTTATTAACCTAAGTTAAAATAATCACAGCTTTCACCCACTTTAAATTTGCAATGCACATCGATAAAAAGTCAGGATTGATTCATCACCATCTGCAGATTCAAAATACTGATACACTCGGATTGATTAGGTAGAGCCATTACTATCGGGAAAAGCCTCAGTGGGGTGCTTTAGTTCTTGCTGACCTCAGATGCATGTCTTCCAAACAAGCATAGAACTCAGATACAACTTGACTTACTGCTATGCCATTGATACATACTCTGTGTCAAATAACATCCCTCAAATCTGAGGGCCTATGAGAAGGGTTGTAGTCCTACTTCTAAATACTAGAACTAGACAGTTTGTACAGTATTAAATGTGCCCATACTTTTAACTACAATTAATATATAAAGTTCTAAAATATTTCAGAGCATAGATTGCCTGTGTTATTATCAATGAAGATGGAACTAAGACTCAATACAAACATTACACCTGCATTTTAAAGACATGAAGATTGTTTAGTGTGGTATGTGCATTCAGTTGTATCATTTAAAAATCTATTTCTCCCATATTAAGTCTGTCAGCCAAAACATTCTATTAGGAAGCAAAATTAAGCAATCCACCTAGGTACCTTCAAATTCCAGTGGAAGTTAATGACAGTGGAAGTCTCTCCACTAAAATCTCCTCAACTAAAATCCCAGACTGTGTTTCTGCTATAAGCCAATTGTTGGCCAGTAACTTTCTATAGCAAGACTCAAACACTTCAAGGAAGCTTGATGAATTCATAGTGTCTTTAAAATAGACTTTCTAATGAATGATTTGCTCAAAGGCTTCATTTTGTTCTTAGTGGCTCTTCTGTGAGGAGCATCCTGACCAAGCAACCGAAGTCAAGAGAGATCCCCAAGTCTGACCCTTATATTTGCTACCTCAATGTTTATGGCTCCTTAAATTTCCAAGAAAAAGGGAAAGGAGATAATTTGTGGTTGGCACAGGGAACCAGTCAAGAGAAATTCAGAAATAGAGGTTAGGAAATGTTAACAGTTTGTCTTTTGATTTTCTTTATTATGTAAACAGATGGCATTTAAATGGGAGAATACTTGCTAGAGCCAACTCAGAAGGAAACTATTTCTAGAGGCTAAGGGAGAAGTGCAGGGCAACAGACTGGGTCCAAGGTAAAATGGGAAGTAGTTTTATTCTTGAGGGCATTTCACTTCCTGTTTCCGGCTAGGTTCTCTACTCTCTTCAGAGCCATTCCTGAAGAGCCAGAGCATTTATGAGAGTCAAGGATGTATTCAGTACTCTGCAGTCTCGCCAAGCACTCTGCAAAGCTTTCAAACCCACTTCTTTGCCAAAACGGACTCTTGTGTTCTTAGGGTCCTATTAAATGACTGGATGGCAAATGTGATGATGAACCAATAGATATTAAAGCATTAAATACTGATAGATTAGTCCTGATTATTATTTTACCAGCACTTAGTAACTTAATCCAAAAGGTAGACATTTTGAAAATTTTAATAATTTCTATAATAAGGCCTCTGGGCCTGGTAGTTCAGACATGTAATCAAAGATTCTTGGGAACCACAAGTTTAAGATCAGCATGTGTAATTTAGTAAAACTTTATCTCGAAAGTTAAAAGACAGCTGAGGATAAAACCTCATAGTACTTACCAACCATGTGAAAAGCTCTGGGTTGAGCTCACAGTATGAGAAACAAACAAACATGAAGGTATAATGTAGCCCTCTTCAGAGCAACTCATAGTCTTCTTGGGCAGGGCTGGACCCAGATTACCTGTAGTTGTACAATGTCAAGGGGATAGAAGAAATTTGAACAGAGCCACCCTACATACCTGTTGGTAAGTGTAGATGTCATATATTCCAGGAGGCATTGGCACATTGGCACTGTCAAAAATCTGTTTGCTTCCAGACTTGGCACTGTAAAGGTGAACCAGCTCAGGCTCTGAGCCCAGGATGGGTACATTCAGCATGTCAGCCACAGCTAAATCATCTCTGTGGAGGACCCCACCCACGATGTAGGCCTCTTTTCCTTGGATGAGATTTTTGATTCTTTTGATTGCTTTGGGACTGTACATCAGGTGAGTGGCCAAGCACATGTGATGCTTCTGGAGGAAAATCAAATCACCCCTCTTAAAATGTGTCTTTTTCTAGCCCCTACCCCAATTTATAATGTTGTACATACTAAATACATTATTAATAGCAGGCTGGGTTATGACCTATCCTGTTGTTTAGCGGTTTAAATTGATAAAAGCTGCTGGGGTGAGGTTCCATAATCGCTCACATCTTTAGTGTGTTGGAAATAGGCTCACTGGGAATAGAACTAATTACCACACATCTGTATTTATTTGATCCACGTGGAATTATCCTTCTGTCAGAAGGAACAGAGGCTGGCGGCCTTTGGATAATAGTGATTCATCTCCACAACACTTCTGGCATGGTTTAACACTAAAGCGTCTGGAAAATCAATACAAAAAAATGAAGGAAAAAGCCCCATAGTGTTCTCTTCTATATAGACCCTGTATAGACTCCCAATCTGGCAATGCTTTCAGTATTTTTTCCAAAGGAAAAGGGCATTTTATTTGATTCCCCTCCCCAAACCTCCCCCCAGATCCTTTTCTGGGAACATATGCTTTACGGTGATTACCAGGGTTCCTGCCAACACCTTGGAAAGCATTCAGGAACAGAAAATATTTGAAAATTACAGCAAGATTCAAATTTCTTTTCCAATTCAAACTTTTTAAAAATCCTATTTTGACTAGGCAGACCTGGCTCTACAGTGCCTATGATGGTCTCATTCAATTAAACAAGTAATTCTATTCATATCTAGCAGGGTAGAAAGGAGCCAGATGGTCAGCACACACCAAGCCTCATACACCATGTTTCAGCTTTCAAGGAGTGGGAACAGCACCTACAGGACATACTCATTCTCTCTCTCCTTTCTTTCTCACTCTCCCGTCTCTTCTCTTTTTCACCCTTCCTTCCCTCTCCTCTCTCTCTCCTCTCTTTCCACCTATTTTAATCATATTTAATTATTTTTTAGAAGCTTCCATTTCCTCATCAGTAAGATAAGTGTAACAGTACCAGCCTTAGGAATGTTGTGAGGATTGAATGAGATAATGCACTGTGAAGTACTTGTGATAGTACGCAGGGCATGGTAAGCATTTAATAAATGCCAGAATAATTATCGTGAAAAGAAGTGGGGGATGAAGTGCATTTCGAGGCATGGGAGGGTTTTATAAGGTGAAGATGGGTATGGAAAAGCCATTGCCTAAGGATGGGATATTAGAACCTTAGACTAAGTCTACTGTTATATAGCTACACTGAGTTTACATTCTATTAAAGAGACGATGGCATGGAACCCAAGAAAGTGTTGGAAGTTGGTAGTCAAGTACTTCTGGCTTTGAATCCAGTTCTATTATTTATATGTGTGTATATAAATATATATATATATGAACTTGTATATAACATAGATTCCATGAGCCCATTTCTTTATGTGTCAAACTAGAGTTAAAAAAAAAAAAAAAAAAGACCTGTATGCTGGAGTTGCTCCAAGGCTGAAATAAGATCATGAACATGAATAACATTGGTCCTGTAATTTATAAATGATAGTAACTATTTTTATAGGGAAAATCCTCTTTTAAAAATAAAACCATTAGAGCCAGGCATGGTAGCACACACCTTTAATCCCAGCACTCAGCAGGGAGGCAGAGGCAGGTGGATCTCTGTAAGTTTGAGACTACAAAGAGAATTAGAGGACAGCCAGGGCTGTTACACAAAGAAACCTGTTTTGAAAAAACAAGAAAGAGAGAGAGAGAGAGAGAGAGAGAGAGAGAGAGAGAGAGAGAAAGAGAGAGAGAAAGAGAGAAACAATTAAAATGTCATGTAAATAAAACAGTGCAAAGGTACTGGATGCTTGAAGAATTCAAGGGGTTTTAGAAGGTAGCACCTTGTACAACTTTAAGGAAAATTTATCTAAACACAAAAATGTGAAGAAAAGTGAATGACCGTGTTTAAGAATATCCAATGCACCTGTTCAAAAATGGTTGCAGGGTATAACTTGGAAGCGTGCAAGCAAGGAAGAGATTTGAACTATGAAAGATCTTAGCTCTCAGCCTTAAATGGATCTGCAATATGCTGGGTGATTTAGAACAGGGTGGCTTAAAGTTTTTCCTGCTTGTCACCCCTATTCCCATGAGAAATTTTTATATAACTCTAAGTATTTATAAAATAGTTATACAAATCAAACTTTTATTCATAATAAATCACAAATTTGTTTTAAAACAATTCTTTGGTATATGAATAATTGTATCACTTACTAAAGATGAAAGCAAATTCATATACTAATGAGATTATATGCTTGTTCATTTTTTATAGAATAATTAAGTCCTTGAATATTGATACTGTAGGGCATAGAACATGTCAATATTTTCTTGGAGTTGATCAGTATTTTTATTTTATAGTTATCAATGTTGAAAATGCTACTTTGCATCAATACATAATACAAAATGCCTAAAGTGTGTTTAGGGACATTTTAGAAATTACTGGAAATTATGTTCTAATCTCAAGCCAAAATTAATTGAACAGTTTTAAAAACTATAACTCAGTCAGAAACTCAACAGCATTTTAGATATATTTTTATTTATGTGTATGGTTGTATGGCCATATGAGCTTATGTGCACCATGTTTGTTTATGCAAGGACCCAAGGAAGGCAGAAGAGTGCATGAGAGCCCTCCAGCTGGAGTTACAGATGGCTATGAGCAACCTAACCCAGGTTCTCTGGAAGAGCACTAAGTGCTCTTAACAGTTAAGCCATCTTTCCAGTCCCTCAAACAGCAAGTTTTAAAAATCAAACAGTCTTAACAGAATGTAATGCAAAGACACAAATTTGATACTTACTTGCTGGGAAATGATGGAAGGAAAATATCAAATGTCTGATTTCTATAATTAAACCATACTCCTATAAAAGCAGAAAAGTATGTATGCACAGTGTTTGTTAGGTTTTGTTGACTTAACACAAGCTAGAGTCATCTGGGAAGAGGAACCTCAGTTGAGAAAATGCCCCCATTAGATTGGCCTGCAAGTAAGCCTAAGAAGCCTTTTATTGTTTGACGACTGATGTGAGAGGTCATATTGCTGCTGTTGCAGGGGACCTGGTTTAGGTTTCCAGCAATCACATGGTGGGACACAACTGCCTCACTGTGGTGATGCCACCCCTGGGCAGGTGGTCCTGAGGTGTATAAAAAAAAAAAACAAAACAAGTTGAGCAAGTCATTGAAAGCAAGCCAGTAACCAGCAGTCCTCTATGGTCTTTGTTTCAAATTCCTCTCTCCAGGTTCCTCCTTTCAGTTTCTGCACTGACTTTCCTTTGTGATAGATTACAAGCTCTAAGATGAAATAAACCCTCTCCTCTCCAAGTTGCTTGTGGACATGGTGTTCATCATAGCAATAGGAACCCTAAGACATGAAGTAAAAACACTACAATTCATAATACGCCATAGTCTCCAGCTCAGCAGAGGTGTTTTAGGCAGTATTAGTTGGCACTGTTTGGGGCTAGAGGATGGCTAAGTGGTTAAGAACACTCGCTGCTCTTGCAGAGGCCTTGGGTTAGGTTCCAGCAATCACGTGGTGGCTCACACGTGCCTGAAACTCTAGTTTCAGTGGGTCTGATGCCCTCTTCTGGCTTCAGTGGACATCAGGCACAGATGTGGTGCAGAGACATACATACAGGTAAAACATTCATACACATAAATAAAAACAACATTTCCGTTGACATTTGTTTGCCATGAAGGCATGTACAGTGCAGAGTGTTATGATCAGAACTGAGGCATTTGTGTCAAGTGACATAAATAAGTGTCACCAAAACCACATTGAATTCATTGGGATTTGATGTTGAATTAGCTATTGGTTATAGAACATTTAGAAACATTTTCACAGCCTTCACATTCACTTTGCAGCCCAGAGTTAAGAAGCTGGGGCATAGAACACTCTGCCTTTCTGAAACTCAGCTCCTTCTATTCAAGTGAGAGGTTGGACAGGAAGTCTCTAAGGTCCTTCCATCTCTGAAGGACTTCCTAAGTAAAGCCAGAGCATGTCACGTGTACGGAGCTTCTACTGGGATGATGAAAGTTCTGAGATATTAGGTGGTAGTAACGTTTGTACACTAGCAATGCACTGAACACTTCTCAACTGTCCCCTTAAAAGCATCGGAAATGGTTTTACCTTGTACACAGTTTAGTACAGTAAGAAAGGGAGAAACCCAGAGCTCCTCTGAGAAAAATCAGATAATTTACCATTGGGCCACTCCTCCAAGTGAGGAGTCTAAACCTCTCAGATCTGTATAATAGGACTTTTCTAACGTAATTAAAATTCACCTTCCACATGCACTTCTGAGAGCACATTTTAGGAAAGCTGCTGTTCCATTAGACAACAGCTAATGCCAGCACTCGGGAGATGTGTTCAGCCGCGGTTGGTGATCACCTGTCCTCCTGCTCACTTGGGAGATGTGTTCAGCCGTGGTTGGTGATCACCTATCTTCCTGTTCACTTAATTGCCTTCCTTTTGCCACAGACTACTTCAGTGTGGACATGCGAAACAAATGAAGCACACCCAGAACTGCTGACTTGAGTTACAATAGGGAGTTTGATGATTGATGAAGAAGCACAGAGCTGGATCTGGAAAGAGAGCTCATTGGGTAAGAGCTGCTTTTCCAGACTACTCAAGTTCAGCTCCCAGCACCCACACCAGGTAGCTCACAACAACTCTAGCTCTGAGGAATCCAACAACCCCTTCTGGTCTCAGTAAGTGCCTACACATGCATACATATACAATTAAAAATAAAATAAACCTTTAAAACAGAAGTTTGAAGTCTTTGTCACACCATATTTGATCCATACAACCGTCCTTGCTGTGGAGATGAATGATTTGCCCAAAGTTCCAGAGCTCTGACCATGAAGTAAGTAGAGGATTTGAACCCAGTTAGCACAGTTGGCATGCTACAGTGACCGTACTTTGCTCATCTTACAAAGTGAGACGTGAAGGTCTGTGGGTTAATGAACTGTGAAGATGGAAAAGCAGATATTTCAGTCAAATTCAAGATCTGAGTACCTGTCCAGCCAGGTACAGTTCTATCTCCTCTAGATATATGTATCTCTGTCGACAAGTATTCTCTCTAGCTCCATGTCTTTCTGGGCATGTCTGAGTCTTCAGGCATGATGGCACCATAGTATTATGTTCAGTAGGTGTTTAATAAAGATTCAGATGTGAGTGAGGATGGCAGAGCACATGCTGTTGACCTCAGGTCTTGTGAGATTGTTTAGAGAAAGTCAGCATCCTCAGTTCCAGATAGCAAAAAACCATGGATGACAAAGATCTAGAATGTTCCCAATGCCCTTCCTTATGGCTACGTTCATTTTTACCATCACTTATTTCTTATTTTTGACTTGAGACAAAGATAGTTGTTTAGAATGTCCTCATAAACATTAAAATGCTTCAAAATAGACACAATGCCTTTTATACAAGCACACTTCCCATGACAAATTCTAGTTTATACAAGCACACTTACCATGACAAATTCTAGTTTTACATAGTAACTTGGAGAGATTCACAAACAGATTTTTGGCACGCTTTAAAAAATCTCCTCAAAGCCATCCATTTGGATGAAAATCAGCACTGACAATTTCTCAGACCCATTAAAAAGAAATAAAGCAATAGCTAAACAGAAACAGAACTGATTTGAAAGCGAGAGTTTAATTTTTGTGTTTTAAAAAGTTGATTGCCTATGAATGATTAATCACTCAAATAATTTGAATTTAAGCTCCAAACAGCAATATTGAGTACTTCAACCCTTACCTACCTGTTTCTGCTCACAACAATGCAGACCTGCACTGGCCTGAGCTCAGGTTGTCAAGGGTGCCAGCTGCCTGGCTCTAGCCTGGAAACGGGAAAGGGCACGGCTAGGGCAACCTTTCCGGAGATGAGGACTATGAACTTGGAGAGGACTTTGGAATTACCCAATCCATCACTCCCTTTCATAGCTGAAGAACAGAGGACAAGGAAGCTAAGGAGGCTTGCCCAAGGCCACTGAGTCATGCACAAACAAAACATCATTCCCATGTGTAGTAGTGACCTAGAGGAGACAGATTTTGGTTCACAATCTGGCCCTACCACGAACATTGAAGTAGAAAATGAATTTTGGTTTTTGCAGCAATAAAAGAAAAGCATTGATTTCTGTGTTGCCGCACTGTATGAGGCTCAAATGAGAAAATGCATGCTAAGAATCTGATAAATGTTACTTTATCCACTGTCCTTATCCTTGCCCATGCCTCTTCAGTGTCTACAAATATTTCAGATATGTGCATACTCTACTGGCAGCTACCAGTGTTAGCTTGAGTTTCTGGCTCTGAGACTATCAACAGTTTAACTAAACAAAAACAGGTTTTGGTGTTGTTCTTCTTTGCTTCCTAACATTTACATCAGCTGTGCCATTGAGGGCATGGGATCTTACGTTTGATGGAGGGTATGAAAGACCCCAAGAGTATAAGTAAGTTGTGATCGTTGGTACTTGTCCTCCGTCCTCCCCTCCACAGCCACATGTGCCAATGAAGCAGAGCTGAGCAAGCACTCTCAGGAATACTGAGGTGTCCTCTGCGTGAATGCCGTGAATGCCAATGCCGAAGGTGCTTCACTAAGCAGACACAAAGCCAAAAAAATGCTCCAAGCACTCCTCCCTGCAGCCTGGGCAAGTTTACTTTTTCTCAGTTTAACCCCTTCCCTGCCACTACCTTCTCTGATGATATGAAGAGAGCTGGCTGTGGTGTTCCTCATCTGTAAATGGAGGTGCTATCCATTAGCAAATGCAGAGTCTTTCTTTTTTAAAACAAACTTCAAAATTGTATGGCCCATTAGATAATAAAATGTGTGTGTGGGGGGATTAGATGCTGTTTAAAATGTAGAGAAACCCCTTTCAAGTCATTTGTTGTACTGCCTTGGACTAGAACTCTTGTGCAGATGTGAGTTCATTCTCACACTAAAAATCAGTACGTTCAGATGTGAACCTTGTTCATACAGAACCGTGTGCTGTGGAACATCCGTTTCTAAAGAAACCAAAGTATGGAGTTACAAGGAATACCTGTGTGAAAGTCAGAAATTGAGGCCCTGGTCCAGTTTCTCTTCCTGAGTCGTTTTATGCCAACATAGGCCTGGCCAGCCTTCCACTGTCCCGGTAAACTCCACGTAAATTAAGAAAAAGGGTGATGAATGTTATAAATCTACCTATTTGATTGGACCTCCCTGTATCTGCAATTAGGCTTCAGCCACAGAGAAACTGGGCAGGGGCAGCTCAGCTAAGTCTGAAAGTTAAACTGTGGTATTTATTTCCTACAGTCCAACTAGTAGTCTAATCAGCAAAGCTGTTAAACTTGCAATAATATTTCACTGATGTGTACCAGAGCGTTGCAAGTTATAAAATTTCCAATTTAATTTTACTGCATCCCTGAAGCCATAGTAATTAGAAGACAAACTCACAGTGAAGATGTTTACAGCTTCAGGGGTGATGATTCTGAACCTGTTCTGCAGGTCACTCCTATCCTCGTAGAACCCCGATTTGACAGCTGCTTGTAGACTCAGGAGCTTTCTGTAGTACAGCCTTAACTCATCATTCATAGGATGGGAGCAGATGTAGATGACACTGACGTTGGCATCTAGGAAATAATGGCCACAATGTTAATTACTGATATAAAGGTAAATGACATGATCAACTCTGGCATCCAGTTGCTGTTACAGTAGTTTAAAACAAAGAGCGTATCCAAAAGCCAGGCCAGAGTTAATTTAGATTGGCTTCGCATGCATCTCAGCAATCTAAAGCCGCCCTTCTGTACTGTCATTTCTCTAAAGAAAAGAAGATACCATCAACAAAATATGGAAGACTGTGTGAGGGAACATGGAATAAACTTTCAGATAACACACAGGGATCTAACTAAACCATTTCCTTTAGCATTATTGGGAATGTTCCATTCAGGCCAGCAAATTATAAAGCAGAGCTATTAGCTTTAAAAAGCCAATGAAATTTCAGTGGCATTCTCTGCTTGGATTAGACGGGGACAGTTCAGGGAAGGTCTTGACAGAATAAATGGGCTGATTATGACCAGCAGTGATTCCTTCAGGAAGCCACCCTGTCCTGGCTCCGGTCCCAGAGAGGAATATATTTCTTCAGCAGCACATCTGGTGATTCCTGATCCAGAGAAAGCACCGCCCCAACTGCTTTCTTCCTCAAAATGTTCTTAGCACACACATATAAAAAGTCCTAATTGAATATCTGGTCCAAATGGGATACTGAGATGAGATTACTCACTCTGTGCTGCAGAACATTTTAAGGGCATATGGATGGAAATTTGCATCTGATGGAGCCATTAATTCATTCATAAAATAACTAACTAATGTAGATAACAATAGGAACAAAGCACTTGGCTCAACACTCCAGGAAATCTAGAGATGAAAGTGACTGAGAAATGCTTTTGGGAAGCAACCATTTCAAACACACAGGTCAGACCAGTTTCTCAGGGAAGTTCAGAGGAGGGAGAGCTGGAAGTGTCACCTTGGCTGGCTGGCAAGGTCAGAAGGATGTTTCCAGACTGCTTTGTTTAGTCTGGCAGAGTACACAGCACACAGGCTGATTAAATTCTAGTTTAGCTTTCTAGGGCCCTGGGCACATTATTTTAACTTTTCTAAGCATTGGTTTCTTCATTTGTAAATGTGGGGTTGAATCACCGAAGCATAGAGATCTGGAGTATTAAATGAAAAAAAAATATTCTTGGTACAGTATCAGGCACACAGGAAGGGTTGACCGAATGGCACAGCCAACAGTGACTCTCTGCCATGCCCTCTGTGCCTGGCTCATTTTGATCAATCCCTTGATTTAATATGAAGAAGTAGTGTCATCTGCAGTCTCTGATAATTTTTCCATCTATCAATCCAAGCTTTTTCATATTTTTTTTCCTGAAATGGGGGTCTTATGTAGCCCAGGCTGACCTTTAACTCACTATGTAATAGAGTCTAGCCTCAAACTCCTGATCCTCCATCTTCACCTCCTAAGTAGTGGTGTTGTAGGTTTGTATGGCCAGGTCAGGTTTATTCAGTGCTGGGGATCAAGCCCAAGGGTTTACACATGCTAGGCAAGCACTCTCCCAACTGAACTACATCCTCAGCATTCGCCAAGCTCCTTAAATTCTCTATATATTTATCCAGGTCACAGTACAGTAGACTACATAGGAATTACTCAATAAGCACTCATGGTTGGCTGGGGTTGGCTGAGGTTCAGAAGAATGAAGAGGTTTAGACGGTTGACTGTTCTCCTCACTTAATGACATGGCAGGTACAAGTCTCTCCTTGTGGAGACAGTGTCTTTTAAACTGGCCCAAGAAAAGGCTGGTAGAGGTGCTAAATAGTTAAGGGCTCCAATTTTATTTTGAAACTAGATTGCCATATAAACATCAAAATAAATTAGCTGAACAGAAAGTAATTGAATACCTTGTATCCAATTGCTGACTGATCACATTAGTTATTGCTAGTCTTGTATTTGGGGGAAGAAACTAGTGTCTTACCAAACTAGTAAGTCTAAAAACCAAATACAAATATGTGTTGTTATTGTGTGTGTTTAAGAAAAGCATAAAGGAATAGGATATAAACAGAAAAAACAGCTATAGTAGCAGAAAATGAATTTTACTGGGAAAGAAATCTCTAGGGTTCAAATAATAAGGAAATCAGGTCGATAGTGTCATTTTTCTTGTTCATTTCTGTGAGAGCTATATGTATCCCTAACTCTACTACCCAGTGGAGTGGGAGTTCACTGTGAATACAAACACAATTAATTGACAGGTAGTTATGGAAAGCAGCTGCTATGAAGATGGAACTTTCTTTGATTGGTAGGGAAAGTACTATCTGTGGGGCCTCTACCTGGCCATCCTGACATCACAGCCGATATCCAGTGGCAAGTCCCAGCGGTCTGATCAGATTATCTTTATTTCCCTCCTGAATAAGCAGGAAAACCAATACTTCTTATTAGTAATTAACAGAATAAAAGAAGTTTTAATTTTCCTCCCAGGTCATTTATCATTTCTCCTTTCTTTTTCTACTTTTATTTAAAGCACCTGTACCTTCACTAGCCCCCTCTACCCTGAACTCTTCCTGAAGAGGCTGTGTGGTCGCACTGCTGCGTCAGAATGATAATGTGCCAGAAAAAGGCACACTCGCCCAGAAATGGCCGGAGTTGCAAATTTTTCTTTGTAGGCACAAACTGAATTATTGGATTATCAAAAATAGTAGCCTAATACTTTTTCTCTATAATGAGGACCTTTTATAAAGATACTCCTTTGTGGTGGCTTGTACTATATATAGAAGGGTATATAAAAAGCTAAGGAAAAAAATTAATTCAAATAAATCAGAGTAAAGTCTGCCCTCTGCTGCACCTCAGTGGTCCCAGCCAGCCAGGCTTTTAGTTGAAGAGCTCAGCACTAACAAATCAATCTCACATCACTGAAGGGCTTGTTGCTGTGTAATGCGGAAGCGCAGCCTGGGCGCCTAGATAACAGATGAAAGCAATTATGCTATTATTATTTTAGGACACTGGAAATTTCTAGTACTGATGTATTTTTGTTACCAAATGGCATTTATAAAATAATAATGATGTTGAAATATCTATGAATCATATAAAGTATGTCATTCCAGGGATCCAGCTCAGCTGGTCATTGATAATATAAAATTCTTCCTCCTATTGCTTAAATAAGGGCCAAAACAATTATATTTTAACAAAACAAAGAAGTCCTTGTTAACTTCTAAAAACTCAATTTTTATTTAACTCTTAATTTGGGGTCAGTTCCTCACAAACTGACTGATGTTATTGCATGTGCTTTGTAATCTGTATCTTTTCTTTCAGCCAGGTTTGCAACCTGGCCTTAGCAGTCATCTATTTTCTCTCCTGGACCCAGTCTGAGGCTGAGGGCTGACTAAAACAGTACCAGTTTAACTTTTGCGAGGACATTTCCACCTGCCTAGGGCCTGGATTTCTAAGAACTCCCCACAAGGCACTCCATGTTTTCTGAATCTGTCTTCGCTTCTCTCTTACTCTTATAATGAAAACAATCTTCAGTCTTCCTACTGCTTGCACAGAAGACAGGCTAGACAATATTGACAAATAGAGAGTTTTGACCCAATTTGCTGGAAGGAATCAATACATCAAAATGATTTGAGTCTATCAGGGAGAAACTGTTATTCAAAAAAGAATTTAGAAAACTATCCAAATAGTAATTGTTTAAACATTTTAAAATTCAAGTTGACTTCACTGTAAACCCATTACTAAAACAAAATAATTATTTACCTTGCAAGTAGGTTAGAAAGCTAAGTTCTTTCCTTGTAGAGGGAGGGGAAAAAAGAAATATTTACTAATATCTACCCAAAAGTTGCAGACAGTCATTGATGTAAAACTCTTTACTGTACCTAGGATGTCACACAGCCTCCCCAGCTGCATGTTCTGCTGTATGTCCAAATCAGAAATGTGTTTTCGCACAGGCTGGGCATATCCTAAAAGGCAAAGTGTCAAAATAGAAACAGTACATCAATATAGCACACATGGGAATTTCAAAATGTCACAGTCTGCAAAATGTCTCCTCTGAAGCATCTTGCAGAAACAATAAAATCCTAAGAATGTAGTCTGCGTTTCTCAAGGACTCAGCCTGGAAGATGTGCTACACGGCATCTTCTGCAACAGAGGTTGCTATTCTTCCAATACCAATCAAGCCCCCGCGAATCAAGATCACAAAAAATGCATGGAGCAAACGTCTGACATTTAACAGAATGTTCAGAAGGACGTCTGAAAATGTTAGGGTCGGGTTTAAGGGATTGTTTTGGCTTTAAAATCATGCAGCACTTTGAAGTTGGGTCCCAGAATCATTCTACACAGCTCAGTCAAACCCCTTGCTGTCAGAAGCATGTGTTTAAGAACTCACATATCAAAAAAAGCACCCTCTGCTCCCAGTCAGAACTTTTAACCTTCAAAGGGCAAGAAAGGTCAAGGCATTTACTCTGTCGGTACTAAGAAAGTCCTATGGTTCTTTTTGTTTTCACTGGAGATGGAACAGAGGGAAAACACATAAGTGTTACCACTGCCCAGAAATACTCACAAAATAAGTAATAACTTCTGCTTTAATGTCAGGCCTTAAAACAGTGGATCCAGACATGAACTCGAACGACATGTATCCTCACAGGTAGGCACAGTTGCTTGTTAGGAATTCAAGAACCAAAGGTAGAACTCTTTTAACAACTAAAATAACTTGGCAGATTTTGAGAGATGCTTCCATGCCTCCTTGTGGTTACTGAGCCCAAACACATGTCTGTGTAACTGCTTTAGAAAAAGGCACTTTATAGACAAATGCAAGATGTGACACACAGTTCTCTTTCAGCATAAGGAAAACTATAGCAATTCAGGCAACAGGGTTCCAGACCAAATGAACACTGATAATTGCCTCTTTGCTTTGATGTCAGTGTTTAAACACCAGACAACATCTGAAAAGCAAATGAGTTTACGACTCATCTGAAAGTCTTTGTTTTATGCGTATGAACCTAAGAATCAGAGAGACAGAAGGACCAATGGGTGGCTGGAGTCATTTTAGAAAATAGAAAATGACTATTAATTCTCTAATAATTTAGAGAACCACTGGACATATGAAAGTGAACAGAGGTATATACAATTTCAATGTTGTTAATATGCATTGATGTGATATTGTAATGCTTAAAATTTTGTGTATCTATAATTGCACTGTCTACACATATCTATATTCAGGAAAATGTCTTAAAAGACATATTAGCAAATAACATATATTGAGGTCATAAGAAGAAAAGGGAAATGCTTAAGGAATAAAGTGTAATTTAAAAACATATCTGAGACCATTCCATGACCATATCTCTTTCAAGGTCAAGAGGCAGCATGAGATTTCTAGTTAAGATGATGTCCAATGTAAAATGTAAAAGATGTTTGATCACTTGGTAGCCATATGTGCAGTGTGTGAGTAGGTGTGTTTCATTCACATGTCTGAGGTCAGTCTTCCAACAAATAACCTGGCACCTCTTTTACCACTGATCAAAGATGCATATTAAACATATATACAGAGCTTTGAGAACTTGTTACTTATCCTTTTGCATACACCCATTTTCTGTTAGCAATCTCACATTATTATAGAGAACCACATGAAGTAACAGATATGTAGACATTTTGGAAATTTCAAAGTAGGTATTTTAATGTTATGAAGTACGAGCACTTCCAAAGCACAGGACATGTTCTGTGATAAGCAACGTGGACATTCTGTGACATGTAGTGTACACACCAGCAATAAAACAAAAGTTGGGAAGCAATTTTTCAGATTTATTTTTATTTACATATATGTATGCATATGTGTGTCTGTGTATGTTACATATATGCAGGTACCCACAGAAGCCAGGAGAGAGCATTGTATCCTTGGGAGTTACAGTCACAGGCGGTTATGAGCTCCCTGCTGAGAACTGAACTTGAGTCCTGTGCAGAGCAGCAAAGAGCTCTCTAACTACTGAGCCATCTCCCCAGCCCCAGGGAATCAGTTTTTGGTTTTTGTTTTGTTTTGAAGCTAAGTTTATTTTTATATTTTGTATATACATGAAGTAAATGTGTTGATAAGGTGAAAACTCTTAACAATGCTGGGAGCATAGGTTAAGTACAATGGTGACTTTAACCAGACAACAATCAGCAAGGATTCTGGGACTTCTGGGAGTTGAGCAGCATGTCCTGTGTCTGAGACATCATACTTCAGAATATAATGGTAAAGGTATAGTTAGGTAAAGGTCATTAGGAAAACCAGGGTCTGATAAGCCATCAGCTTCAACCTTCCCCTGTTACAGAGGAGGAAGTCAGGGATTAGTGCTCTGTCCAGGATCACCTAAATCTATAAATTCTTATGTATTTCAGCCACTTCATGTTTTGCTCTTATGACCAATTTAAATAACATACAAGAAAAGATTCCCAAATAGTAGCAGAAATAGACTTTTTATAATTTTTCCATGTTAATTTTCTATTTTTGTGATAGGCACCTTAATGCCAGAACATTTGGATATGCTAGGGTTCATGCTAAGTGAAATACAGTTGTTAACCATTGACCTCAAAATAAAGAGACAAATCTGCATTTTCTGGCTACACCTGGTGTCCTTAAGACTGAAGGAGGGGGTGGAGAGATGGTTCAGAGGTTAAGAGCACTGACTGCTCTTCTAGAGGTCCTGAGTTCAATTCCCAGCAACCACATGGTGGCTCACAGCCATCCATAATGAGATCTGGTGCCCTCTTCTGGCCTGCAAGCATACATACAGACAGAACACTGTATACATAATAAATAAATAAATCTTAAAAAAAAAAAAAAAGAGTAGGGAGGGGGGCAGAAGAGTAAAAAGTTAGGGATGCCATAATTCAAGAAAGGCACAGGGCATTACAATATACTGTCAGCCTTAAAGATCAAGAACCTTTGTGAATTCCTCTGTGGGTAATGTCTACAAGTTTGAAAGGAGCCCTATTTTCTCATCAGGCCTCCAACAAAAACCACAGCTCTGTTGGAACTTTTATTTTATTCCCCTTTAGACCTCTGAACCACTGCTCAGCATGTGTGCAGGGAACTGAGCCCGCTCTATGGAGCAGGAAACACTCCTAACTGCTGAGCTGTCTCTCCCGGTTCTATTTGCACTGGTTTTGGACACCAATTCTACACACTATCTATCTCCCTTTGCTTCCACTAAGATCCACCCTTCTCAGGCATCCTGCCTTCCTTTCCACCTTTGACTGAAAGATGAAAGGGCCAAGATCTCTGGCACATGCTATGAAATCATAAATGTCCCCATCATTAATATGTATTAATATGTATTTCCTAACCTCAGCTGAGCCAAACTAAAATTCTCAAAAGGAACTTAATTTAAATGTGAGAGCATTATTATTACTATAAGCACAAAACTATCCAAATACAGCTTCTTTTTATGATAGGCCCTGTGTCTCACTACCCTTTCCTTTTCTTTCTTCCTTTCTCTCCCCAGTCCTTCCCTCCTTCCTTTCTTTTCTTTTTCTTTGTATATGGTGTATATGTGTGTGTGATATGTGTGTGCCTATGGGAGGGCATAGGCCAGAGGTTAATGTTTGACTGCCTTCTTCTGTTGTTCTCTATTTTATAAGACAGGGTCTCACTGGCCCTGTGGCTCACAGTTTTGGCTAGATTGGTGGTCAGTGAACCCCTAGGCATCCTCTGTCTCCACCATCTCTCCCCTAGTGCTTGAGTTGCAGGTATGTGCTAGTGGGTCTGGTTTTTCATGGATGCTGGGATTGCAGACTTAGGTCTTTATGCAGGAAGCCTTTAGATGCTGAGCTATCTCCCCCCCCCCCCGCCACCACCACCACTCTGCTGTGTTCTTGGCCTCTTTTTGCTGTCATTCTCTTGTATGCTTCATCTTCACTTTTTAAATTCTACCATTGTAGGTAAAAATTTTAATTTTACCATAGTAGGCTCCTTTGATTTCTTATTTACTCATATAATCTGTCTCTTCCCCATCACTCTAGCTCCTGTAACCAGACCACAGCCCAGAGAGCAGACACTTGAGGAATCTATAGCCAACCGAGTGAACAAGATGTGCCTGAAGATCTTGCTTGAAGAGTTAGTCACGTAAGCCTCAGCCCTTTCCTCATGTGTTTTCTTCACCCCCATCCTTTCAACTCTTCAATTGTGTTCTCTAGTCTAGAGAATTTGTGGTAAGTTCAAAGAATGACAAGGCAGTTGTGTAAGATTTTCAGGGTCTTTCCCATAGAAAACCCAGAAGTGGCAGAGAGGGCCCTGTTTCCCTCTTCATTCTGGAGAAGCCTGCTTCCTTTCCTTATGGCTCCTGTGATCACCTGCAAACCTTTCCCAGCTGTTTTTGTTGTAGTTGTTATGTTTAAACAGGGTCTTTCTACATATACCTGGTTGGCCCGTGCAGACTGGGGTGGTATTGAACTCACAGAGATTTGCCTGCCTCTGCTTCCAGAAAGCTGGGATAAAAGGTGTGCACCACCATGGCCAAGTATTTCCAGATTTCCAGAATGTTCCATCTTGCCCCAAGTAAGTACTTGAGCACGACTGTCCCACTCCACATCAAAGGACGACACTGGTAAGCTGCCTCTAAGTCATTCTGCTATTTTGATCTTTCAGTAAATCTATGATGTTCATTGTTGGTTTCTCTGTACCCGCTTCTGCTTTCCCCAATGCTGTGCTTTCACAAACACCGGACAGGTGATGCAAACTGCTTCTTGGCAACGAGAAGACTAGTTCTTCTAGCACTGGCTTTTCTTTTGGCGCAACCACTGAAATTAAGAATGCAGCCAAAGGCGGCTGAGACAAACTGGCTTGCCTCCCTGGAAGGCCTCCACTGAAGGAGCCTGTCACATGATGTTGATTGCCCTGTGGTTGACTCTAAGCTCCTCCTTTCTTTAAGCACTCTCCCTTACAGTGGTACTCAAAGCAGAGGCGTTGAAGATGGCTCCTGGTGACCAGCTACTTGCTTACCCATCCACATAAGTAAGATGGTCTGATGCAGTAGTTCCCAGCCTTTTTCCCATTTTGAACCATAACTGGTGATGTGGAACACATCACATCCTACCAGTGGCTCACATTGTTATAACAGCTGTACTAGTAACTCCATCCCTTCTTTTCTCTCAAGAAAGCATGTTGAGAGCCGGGCGATGGTGGCGCACGCCTTTAATCCCAGCACTCGGGAGGCAGAGGCAGGCGGATCTCTGTGAGTTCGAGACCAGCCTGGTCTACAGAGCTAGTTCCAGGACAGGCTCCAAAGCCACAGAGAAACCCTGTCTCGAAAAACCAAAAA
>NW_026067955.1:6518611-6521111 GCF_014885135.2 Alexandromys fortis
TTTTTTTTTTTTTTTTTTTTTTTTTTTTTTGAGACAGGATTTCTCTGTGTATCTCTGGCTGTCCTGGAACTCACTCTGTAGACCAGTCTGGCCTCGAACTCACAGAGATCCTCCTGCCTTTGCCTCCCTGAGTGCTGGGATTAAAGGCTCAACCTTCAATATTTTAATGACAATTGTAAAGAAGATTTCAAAGTTTAGATTTTAATTTAGTGTATTAAACTTATTTTAAAGTCTATCCTAATATTAATCCACTTAATGAAAAGTGTATGAGCTTGTGACACTTAGAACCCTCTTCGGTGCCACTTCTATGTCTTATGGTTCAGTGTTGGGCAAGACCACCCGGTTATCTTCATATTCTGAAATCACTGGGCCAAGACTGATCAAACCTGTGGATGAGTGTTGACTTAAATTGCCTGTTTGAATACAACATGGAATAATATAAATGTGTTTTAATTTTAGTTTGTGGTATGAAGAAAACAAGTTTGTCTCTGTCTTATGTTAAAAGACCTAGCTATCTCTAGGAAGAGCCATCAGGGAGATCGTGACTGCACACTTTCTGACATGAAGATCTAGTGTGGCATCTCTATAGCTGATCTATAGACTCCATACTCTCTGCCAGTGTAGACTGAGTGGGAAGGCCCAACTTCTTGCCCCAAAGTATAAGGAACAGACTCTATTGGATCTTTGAGCTGGTCACTGAAGAGCGAGAGTGGAGAGTGTGAGCGAGTGTGCTGAGCGGCTCTGCTTTCCACTCCTGGGGTGCGAAGGAGAGCAACTACAGTTAGGAAGCACCCTTCCCATCAGCCTTTGGGGTATCCTATGGTCATGTGCACACCAAAGCCTTCCTATCTTTTCCTTCAGGCTTTTGCAGTAGCACAGGCCAGCTGAAGAACGTTGTCTATGAACATTACCAAAACAGTATTCACAACTTTTATGGACTGGAATATTTTGGAGACCTCTAATTGTGTTAAAGCCAAGAATAGTTTGCTGAACTAATAATGCCCAGAGGAAAAAATAAAATTATGTGCGTTGGCTTTATCCATTAAATCAGTTGGGCAGTTGGCAATGAAGTAAAATATTACACGGAGGAAAGCACAAAACAAAGCGCTTCAGTGTGTCTTCCGTGTGCTTTCAAAGAGAGGGAGAGAAGAGACTCACTGCTGAGAGCTAACTGGCCTATGCTGGCCCCCAAATTCGGCTGGAACCTCAGAGCTCAATATGTGGCGCATCCCACTTCATTGCAATATATTTTTTAAATGCCATGGATTTAGGAACAGCAACAACTGATGTACTGTAACAAAGAGGTGCAGGGGATAAGTTAAAAGTGGAGGAAATAACCTAACTAAAAAAACCACAAGCAGGGTAAGTTGGCAGGCTTTATTTAGACCATTTTTTTTTTCTAGAGAAATTAGGATTCTTTGTTGCAGTTCTTCTTTGACTGATAGATTATGCTTAAAATAGACCCTAGTTTTCTGTTCCTGGTATGAAGCATAGAAGATTATTTTGTTATAATTATATTTCATTAATAAAAATGATGAAAATAAGCAATATCCAATTTAGAGATCAGCCTACATTTTTATCTTAATGAAATTACAAGGTCAATCAGTTTCTATGGACAATTAGTCATTTGCGATCCACCTTCCTTGCAGGTTAAAAATAGCTACAAATATTTGTCACTTCTAGGAATACTACCTGAAATTCTAACAGTCAATCAAATTTGTAACTCCCCTTTTCAAGGAGACTGCTCTGCAATACATAATGTCATAATATTACTATTTTCAAATTACAGATTTAAAAATACATTCTAGTATTTTACAGTAAAAATATCGCTGACAAGCCATCTTTTTCTGTATTTGGAGAATGCAATTACTGCTAGAGGTGCAAAACCAGAGCCCATAGTCAAATGTCTCCAACAGTAGTCTGTTATACACCTTTTGGTACTGCACCTTAAGGCCAAGTAAGTGAGTCTAGCCCCACCTGGCTGGTAGCATGATGTAATTACCTCGATGAGTGCCCCATTGGAAGGAGAAGTCACACAGTCTAGAGAGGCTGGAAGTGTCTGCCTGAGCCTGACACCCTCCCTACTGATGGTGACTAGTGAATTAATCCACCTGCACTCTGGAAGCAAAATTATTATGTTGAATAGGATGGGGTGGGTTTTTTGTTATTGTTGTTTTGACTTTTTTTTTTCAACGTACTTTGAAAAGAAATAGCTTCCCTTTCATTTCTAAGAACTGTTGCAGTGAGTATCTGGCCTGTAAGACAAAGAAGCCATGCTTTATTTGTCTGAAATCTGTGTATTCCCACAGGAAAGTGACAAACAACCAAACAAAAAGGTACCTCATATTATTAAAAAGGAAAAAAGTATATAGTTTAAGAATTCTGCCTGTAAAGTAGGTGAGACAACTGTTTAAGATTAGTAACGGACTTTTAGGGAAACCTGAAGCACAGGCTGTGGAAACGAGCTCCCCACAAGGTGGGGGTGCAGTTGGCCTCTGTG
>NW_026067955.1:6523611-6684254 GCF_014885135.2 Alexandromys fortis
TAAAACATTGACTTTCCAACACCACTACCATAGTCAAAACAAAAAGAATTTTCTTTTATAGAAAAATTGCAGCAGATTTTGCAGGCATATAAGCCAGACTCTGAGTTAAGACTAAAAATATGCTGCACAAACAAACAGGGTTTGTGCATCTTATACCGAGGAGACTTATAGATGAAGGATGCTGGGCGGGCGGGCGACTGGAGAGGGAAGGGGAGATAAAGAGACAAGTTACTGCAGTTGTTCAAGCAGGAAATGTTTAGAAAAAGAGGTCTGCTTTAACAGCTGGCAGCCTGGTGCACCTTGGCTCGAATGCGGAAATTCTCCAGGTGTCTCTGACGAGATTCCTTTAGTATCTTCTTTAGTCTTGTCTTGTGGCAATGTAAAAGCCACGCAAGGGCAATCACACCTGAGGCCCACTTCTTCTGGCGATAACAAATGAAGAATTTTCTCGCCTTATAACACTTCCATGTGGCTTGGATCTTGATGGCAGCCTCGTTCTTTCCATCTTGGCCCTGATACCTCCGTCCCGGCAGGTTTAGCAGCATCTGGATGTGAAGCGGGTTCTCTAACACAGACAAAACGTCATTTCTGGTGAGCTTATTCTTCAGCTCAAATTCTGGAAGCAGGGCCACCAAACTCTTCCCTTTTACTTTGGCTTCCGTTATTGCATAGTCCTTGAGAAACTTCTCGATTTGTTGCAGGAGAGAAAAAATACTTCCCCAGGTTAAGCTATAATGTGCCTTGAAGGCTAAGAAGTCTGGAGCGGTCTTATCTATGGTACCATCATAAATGATAAAGTCATAATCCCATGATGACTTCACAGATTTAGCTGGTGTAGTAATTTTCATGGCCTGGGGAAAGAAAGTTTGCCAGAAGTGAAATATCTTCTGATTTTTTTAAGAGTGTGATCAACACATATGTACTAACACTTTGCAATTACCACTTAGTGATGGGAAAATATGGCTGCTAGGATTGATTTTACATATGTACATCAGGATGTCAAATACTGTCATTAAACTCGTTACCAGGGATATCTGAGAGATCAGGAAGGGCCATTAAACTGCTACAAAAGTATTTCTACATATATAATAAAAATTTATATATTTTTATATATTATATGGTGATATGTTCCTGTTTATAATATATAATTATCTCTTTCCTTGAGTCATTTATAACAGTTATATATAAAACACATCTTTACATATAATGATATATGTAAGATATATTTATCTTTATATATATGGTCACTGACCATACCAAAGGAAACTAAAAGCAGAAACTTTTATGATCTGTTTCCTTAAGTCATTTTACAAATTATATATACAATACAGATATTTATCTTTATTATTATATATTAGTATAGTTATTTATATCAGTGTATAATATCTCACAATTATTTTATCTATGCACCCATAGTCTTAAATAGCTATGTTGCTGATCCCTTTTTCTTAACTCGTCATCAAACCTAAAACAGGGAAGTACCCTATTTTATGTGTAAATGTCCAGAGAAATCTTCTAGGAGTGCGGTGGGGGGGGATATTTCTTTTAAATATTTTTCTATATTAAAAACATCATGAATTATAAGTTCAATAAAATCAGAATAGATTTGGATGACAAAAGTAAAACATAATATTATCCTCACTTAAAATAAAGAAAACCAAACCTGTCTTCCAACTGCCTGGAGTGCTGAGGAATAAGAACCCTAAGTTTGAGACTTGCCTAAACTACAGAGTGATTTGCCCATCATGCACAACCTAGCGAGAGACTTTTGTCTTAATATAAAAAATGAGAAAGCACTAAAGATAGGTTCCATTGTAGTGTTTGCCTAACAAACATGAGGTCAGATATTCAAACCTTAGTACTAAAAAGGAAATTTTGCCAATAAAAAAAACCACTGTATTTTAACTACTGATACTTGTTACATGAGAAAAAGAGACATTTTGCACCAGGATCCAAAAGTCCTGGTGACTAGGAAAGTAGGGAGGGAGGACACAAGAAGGCATGGTGTTTTTGCCTTGAGTTCTCCATGATGACTGTTTCTGCCTTCTCGGGGATTTAAGAGGTTGATTACCTTCAGCATATCCATTGAACATACATTTGTATCAAATCACAGGGTTATACTTTTCTCTGTAATTTTAAGAGCTTCCACAAAACTCAAGGGGGAAAATCAATGGATTTGTCAAGAACTGTTGTGCCATGGCTTAGGTTGGTTCATGCTCTGTCTCAAATACTGTTAACTGTGAACAATCAATAGGTTCAAGGCCAAAACCCTCAAAGTCTGAGAGTCTCAGACAAAAGAATAAGGCAAGATATTTGTTTATACTAAGGACACAGTAACCAAACACAGCAAAATAAAAACCTTCAAATTCCGTCCTTGGGTTCCAAGGAGAATAATAAACTGTCACCTCAAGTCAAAATACTAAGTGCAGAAGGGGGAAGTCCCCTTAGCATTAGATGCCAACTCCAAACAGCAATGAGCTTTTGCATGCTTTTAACTGAAGAAACTGTTATAAAGCATAAAAGCAATGGAAAAAAATTTTTTTTTGCCAAGATTATCTCTCTTTCTAATCTAATCAGGACAGCAAGAGAATGTAAATTGTTTTACAGATGGAAGTAAATTTCTTCTTCCTGAGTGGGCAAGAGAGAGTTTGACAAGGAATGTTCCCATTAGCAGACGTTAGTGCTGGCAGGATGAACCGTGAGTCCAGGCAGAGGATGGCAGGTGGCACATGTTCCCGAAGAAGTAGCCCATGGCTACATTTTCACCTCCCTGCAAGGATGGGTTCTGATGGCGGGAGGTTAGAATTCAGAGAAGAATGGCAGGGCTCCATCAGCAAGAAACAGACATGCGGAATGGCCACAGATGGCCATGCGTGGAGCTGGCTAGTCTTGCTAGTCACATGTTTGATTCAGTCATGAAGACTCAGACCCCTGTAGGAAGCAAAGGCTATGGATGGGTGGTTTGCCAGCGAATCCTGTATCCTTAAAGATGTTCAGATATTTTCAAAATTCCTTTTCTTAGGGAGAACAGTAAGGAAATGGGTCTGTTTGTGAAACAGAACAGTCTGGGGCAGGGGTTCAGAAGGGGAAGAACCTCCATCTCTCTTAAGACAATGCCCTTCTGCAGGCTGGGTCTAGGATATCTGTGTACATCAACAAACATGGGTTAGACCTTCCAATAGAATCACCTAGGGTGGACTGGAGTTGTAGACTTTAACAGGGGTTGTTTTAGAACAAAAGGATTACACCTTTTTACCTTCTTGGATGAGAAACCTGCTCTCAAAGGAAACATGCTCCTGGACATCAAATAGACTACTCAAGTGCCAAGAAGCTATGGGCCTGCAGTCAGCTAAAGCATAGCTGTAGTACATCTGTCACAGAGAATGCCACACACGGGAGCACTTCAGACTTAGAGCAAGAAAAGACATGCCTCTCAAGAGGAAGGCTTCCCAAATTAAAGCAGTGTATCAGCATTGTGAGATGCACTGAGCAGGTGAAGACGGAGCAGCTTCACAGCCTGCTGGGAACGAGAGCCCTGATTAAAGGTCATGCCATGCTTCAGGTGCTGCCTTCTTCTGTTGTTCTTCCTTTCGTCTCCACAAACTTGTCGAGTGTCATTTGTAGGTGTCCCCCATGTCCTTCCTTTTCTCCCTCTTTTGTTTACAATGCCTTGCTCTCCCAGAGTGAGATCACTAAGCAGCCAAATGGGGTGCTGTGCTGAGCCATCTGCATTTCTCACCCTCTTCTTTCTTGGGAGCAGGGCTATACCCATCCTCTGTGAATCCAGCCCTCCCGCTGCAGCTCAGACCTGTAGCTGTGGCCTAATTATTAGCATCCTGCTCTAACTGACTGAGTCAACTAGCTGGGAAATGCTCTTTTTGATTTGCAAAGTGTAATCACTAATTAGGTAACTTTCAGAGTTTCTGGAGCAGTTATTTAGGGGAAATTCTAAATCTAAAGCAAAGCAGAGGAAGGCAGGATGATGACGTGTGTTAGTTAAGACCCAATGAGAAGCAACATAGATAGGCCCAGGATTGCAGCTGTACTAGAAGATTTAGGAATAACGTCTGCAAAGATGAAAAGAACACATTCAGGAGAAAGAACTCACTTCTAAGTGATTTTTTTTTTGGTAGCAGGTATCAAACCCAGGACTTCATGCATGCTAAGTAAGCACTCTCTCTACCTCGGGCTACATTGCCAGCCCTAGGCTACTTTCTTTATCATTATTGTTGCTGTTGTTTTTGAGACAGGATCTCACTATATAGCCCAGGCTGCCCTCAAACTTAACCCTCCTGCCTCAGCCTCTTGATTGCTACTAAAATTGTAAGCATGCAGGCCTGTGTTAAGGTCCCTGGCTGTTCTTTTAGATTCTAAAGAAATCTAAAATTTAGAAGATCTGGGTTCAATTCTCAGCTCTCATAGGGTGGCCCATATCTATCTGTAACTCTAGGTCCAATGGATCCAACTCTCTCTTCTGATCTCTGTAGGTACTAGAAATACATGCAAGAAAGACATATATGGGATCTAGTCTATACTGCCTTCCTCTGTGATTTCTGCAAGTCACTTCCTCGGCAAGACTTGAATTTCTATTAAGAAACCACTTAGTCAAAGCTTAACAAATACGTGTAATTTTCCACCCTATGTCCTCCCTGGCTTCACATTTCACCGCCTCTAGATGTGTTGGCTTTTATTTTTTTTTTTTCTTATTTTTCTGTTTGGGACAGCGGCTTCAAACTTGCTATATAGCTTGCTGAAGGTAGCCTTGAACTTCTGGTCCTGCTGTCGTCGCCTTCTGAGTGCTGAGCTTGCAGGCAATTTGTCACCATGTCTGGTTTTATGCAGTACTGGGGAGCAATCCAGGGACCTGTGCATTCCCGACAGGCACTGTGCCTCCTGAGCCACATCCTCAACCTGGTACCCTTTTAAACAAACTGCTGGAGCGAGTAAAACCACAAAACCAATGACCTCAGCACTGTCACTTTCTGACCATGTCAAAGACCGGAGAGACTTTTCTTCTCCAGTTTTTATATATAAAATTATTTGTAGCAACTTCCTGACCAAAATGGATGACAAATTACCCACACTACATGCTGTACAGAACTGAGAAAACCCCAAAGAGTAATATTCTAGAATTCTGAGGTTTGTGGATGAGCAGGACAGTCCTTAGATGGCAAGACATGGAAGCTACCTAAGATTGGACTGTCGGAGTACACAGCCCACACAAAGGGCATAAAAGGCAGAGGAACAGAAACGCACAAAGGGAAGGGATGGAGTATAAAGGGCACCTGTGTCAGCAGCAGTTTTCTAGAATAACCTCAGCCATTCCTTTGAAAGGTGCCATATTCAACCAGGCCTTCCTCAACTCTGAAACTGTTCTGAAAAGTGCCCATGCTTAGGTGAACTCTCATGGAACAGAAACACCCAGTACATCAAGTCCATATGAAAGATCAAACAGCTGGACCAGAGAAGCATTTTAAATAGACGGGGTCTGTTTTCAGTCAAATGTGAAATTCCCTTTTCTGGAGGCACATTTTACTTCACTACAGCATTGATTCCATCTTTTCTGATACCCTTCAAATGCTCGCTGAGAAAATGTGGCACAGTTAAGGACCACTTGGGACAATTATGATGGATGAGTTGAGCCTGCTGGGGATATGCACAGACAGCATGACAAGCTGGGGATCAAAAGCAGCTTCATTCTCAGGTCCCTAAGCAAAAGCACATCATTTTCTCTTTAGATACAGGAGAAAGAACTGGGCTCAGAAAGGATCACCATTATCACAGAAGTGAAACTTAGCATTCCCGTTTTCCTCAAGAAAAGGTGTGTGCAGAGGAAGTCTGTTGGTCACAGACTACTAAAGAATGTCTACAGAATTCTCACAATGCTCTACATGGGCGCATTCTTTTTTCTTTTTCTTTCCTTTTTTTTTTTATTTTTATTTTTCGAGACAGGGTTTCTCTGTAGCTTTTGGTTCCTGTCCTGGAACTAGCTCTTGTAGTCCAGGCTGGCCTCGAACTCACAGAGATCTGCCTTCCTCTGCCTCCCGAGTGCTGGGATTAAAGGCGTGTGCCACCACCGTCCAATGGGCGCATTCTTCATAGCTATGTGAGTATTCAGCTTTAATGTTCTTCCAAGTATGGATCATTCTAGGACATTACAGTAGTTGTCTGTTATCTGCCTTTCTCAGTAAAAGAGGAGTCTCAAGAGGGCAAGAAGTTAAGTTTGCTTCATTCACTGTTGTGTTTTGCTGCCACTGTGGTCCACTGCTTGATGCATAGTCAAAAGTCAGTGAGGATTTGATGAGTGAGTATATGTATGTTTAATTTGAACTTCAAGTCATTTGGGTCAATGAACTTCAAGCTCTGTGCTATAAACCAGTTTTTGTGATCAGGTAAGATGTCTAGCATTTGTAATTTAATGTTGATCAATATGATAGCTGTTAAATCTATGGGATATCTTTAATTGTGGAATATTATGTAGTAAGTTTTTAACAGCATTGTACAAGCTCATGATAAAGTATTAAAATAAACTCAGAGTTAAAGGCACAGTGGAAAATCAGGAACATGACAAGGAACATAAATATTGTCAAAGGGTTATAATGTCATCAGGAGATTCTCCCATACTTGTTATTTTTCTCCTTTCTGGACTTTATTTTTTTTTCCTGAGTAATCATTTAAAAAATGTGTTAAGTGAAATACATAAGGGAAAATATTACTTTGTGGATCACTGATAAGTTAACCTCTTTTCTGATGTGTATAAATAGTCATTTACATGCAACAAGTATATGCAGTAGGCAATGTTGACAATCTTAATAATACTTGAACTTTCTTCTCTCAATTGTTTTTACATGAAAAAAACTACTTTTCAAATAAAAACCATATAATTAAGTTTACTTTGAAAGTTTAATGGCAAAATGATTAGGTGGGAGGGACGATTTAATAGAGAAAATTAAAACAGCTTCTAAAATATTCTGCAATCTCCTTTTTTGGGATTTTCCCCCTTTCTTAAATAAGGTCTTATGAGAGAGACAGAGAGAGGCATAGAGACATAGAAGCAGAGAGACAAGGAGACAAAAAGCAGAGAAGTAAAGAGAAAGAGAACCAGACACAGAGAGACAGGGAGACAGAGAGGCAGACACACACGCACACACAGAGACAGACCCAGAGACAGAGAGATAGAGGGGCAGAGAGGTAGACCTTGACTGACTTTTGAACATATATATATATATATATAATATTAGATAAATGGTCAAATATACATATTTATGAGAACAGATGAGGGCTGTGACAGATCCAATGCTGTACAAGTTGTCTAATTAAAATGGTTTAGCTGACTCATCTATACAATATTAAGTTTTCCACTGAGGTGATCACAAGAATATATTGGAAATACTAAAGAAACTAACACTATAATTGTGATAAATAAACAAATAATCTTCACCCCGGCTTTCCTATCGCTGGGATTACAGACATGCTTCACCACACCCAGTGATTTTTGACTATTTAATTAATCTAGAAGACAGAAAAGGCTATCTATAGTGAAGCTGATAAAAGCAGACATGACAGCAGAGATGACAACTGCTGTCTGGTAGGGAAGGACGCAAAGGCACAAACTTATTATATAAGCATATGGCACTGGAAAGGGGAAGCATTAAATATGCTGGATAGGAGACGTAATATATTTTAAAAGGATTATCATTGCGAATGATTGGGATTTGTAGCTTTCTAATGCTTTAGGGGTCTGGGTGTCATGCAATCCACTTTCCTGTACCAGCTTTGTTATTTATTTACCTTGGATGACTTACTTCTCTCTGTCTGATTCCTCCTAGTAATAAGGGAATAATAATAGCACCTACCTCCTAAAGATGTGAAAACAAGGGAGGCAACCCACTGAAGATGTTAGGAACAGAGCCCAGTGCAGAGTGGGCACCCAGTACAGGCTAGCATAGCAGTTATACCAGGAGTAATATTTGGAGGACTAGCCCCTAGGAAAGAGCTCCTAACCTGGTTTATAAGCCTCACACTGCCCTTTTGCCTCTGGCTGGCCAGGGGCAGTGACAGCACAGAGGTTCCTCCATCATCACAAGGGTTCAGTGAGCATGGGAAGTGCATTGAGCCACATACACAGGGCATGCTGAAGTCACATTAGCAGTTCCTAACTGTGTCAGGTAAATAAAGCCTTGGGGTTCTTCAAGCACATTCTCTTTTTGAGGTAGAGAGTAAAACTCACAGTTTCTACATAGTGAAGTCATGGGAATGAGAAGAAAGATCTAATTGCACTGATGAGTTATCTGGGAGCAATGCACTCAGGTTTAGAAGGATTGTCTGCAACCACTATTGTAAATCCAGCCTAGGCACCACTGCTGGGAAGGAGCGGAAGGGGGTTCCTTCCTTGAAAGGATGTACTCCTCGATGTGCCGGGGAGTCCAGTATATTTCACGTGCAAAGGTTTTACTGCCAGTGCACAGCCTGGTGGAATAAGCCTTACCAGAATGTCCCTGCCATATTGTGGGGACAATTTCATTTTTCCTTTTTTGTTGTTGTTGTTGTTGCTGTTGCCTTGACTGTCATGAACAGCTTAACTCTAAATTCTGCTTCCTCAGCCTACTTTACAAACACAGTATATGTACATACACTTGCACCTACATATTTGTACATGTAAGCACAAGTGCGCATGTGTACACTGTAAGTAAATGCCAAGAAATTACTACATTAATTTCTAACATCCTGCTTCTTTGTAATATATTCTCAAATGATAAAAATCTTTGACACTAAAGACACACATGATTTAACCACATTTTGAGGATGAAAATCATTTGTTTGGATTGAAGACAGTGCCATGATTCAGTCCTGACAGAGATCAAAGCAATGCTTTTCACTTTAAGTGAACCACAATTATTTTTTTAACTATGACCTAATTTCTTTTGTAAAGGAAGCATGAAAGAACTTTCGTTGCCAACTCCAGCTGTCAAGTGGCCTCCCATACTTTTGCCCTAAAGCAAAAGGAAGGGACATCAGGTGACAGATCCCAAATTCCAACTAGTCACACAAATTACAGACCTTCCTATCGAGGAGTCCTCTTGACCTTTTGCTTTTCCCCTACAATGAAGAATGAGACACAGTTTAAATCAAAATGACTCTCATGGGCAGTTTTACAAAACAAATAGAAGGATGGGAGTTCTGTTCACACACCCCCACCCCATGCTTCTTCCCTTCCCCTGCTGGGTGACCTGTCTTCTACCCACACAGGCAGTAGCTAATAATTAGAAGGGCCTTTCCCTCCCCAGACATCCATACTGCCCCATTTTGTTTTGAGTAAAGAGTTTGAGAAAGTAAATATTCACACACAGTTATAATCCCTACTTTCAGGGAACAACACTCTGAAAGGCATTAGTAAGTAAGAAAGGGCTTGCTGTGCTATCAGGCGTGGGGTTGGAGCCCAGCAGAGGGTCTGCAAGGGTTTCAGTATGGAGCTCGGCACCTAGTGTCTTTCTTCTCTTCACTGCTAACATCCATGCCCAGTTTACCATCTACCACTATTAAAAGTCAGCTCAGAAATGTACCAGTCTGGGGTCACAGCCTTAAAATATTACTAATTTTAAAAGTAGAGGAAACCTTTGCAAGTCAACTGAGGAAAATGATGCCAGGGATAATCAGCATTTAGAAAACAGATTGTCATTTATTTTATTTTATTTTAAAGATAAACTGCTTACTGGCTAAAACCTCACTCTGACATGTGTATTACCTGTAGATCTGTTCTCTATAGAACAGGGGGAGCCGAGAAGGCTCTTGGAGTGAGAATCGAAACAGGTGCCTGGGCCCATCGCATTATGCACATTAGCCCATGGCCTCCTCCCAGCCTGTTAAACAGCTGAGTCTGAAACAATAATGGAGCAGGCCAAGCACCCGCCTGAAGGCCTGTCTGCCTTGGGATTTGGCCATTTGCACTGATTTTCTTTCTTTCTTTTTTTTTAATCACGTTTTTCATGAAACGCAAATATTTGCCATGGCAACTGGGGTGTCACATGACATGCTGTTCCATAAGCAGCCTTGCAATCTCTTAGGAGGAAATGACCCACCAATGCTGAAAATGCACCCTACACCTCTTGAGGGTGTTTGGTCTGGGAGAGCAGGGAGCATTCTGTAGGCACAGTGGGGTGGGTGGCTCTGGAGTTGCTCTCCAGTTCTTCTTTCTTTTATTCATGAGGGCAGTTAAAGACATGACTAAACAAGGCATACCAGAAAAGTACTGCCAGATGTCTCCTTTCTATGGAGAAAAGTTTCAATTATCCTAAATCTGTCAGTGGTCCTTAAAATGAGAAAGCAACCTATAAAAAGTCCAGTATCTTTAAACTGGGGCTATCGTCAGAGGGTGAAATATATTGTACTATAAGGGACTAATGTTAAAGAACTTATTTATTACACTTGTTTATTAGTTTATTATAAATTTATTATATATAAATCTATTTATTAAAGTTTAGTTCTTTTAACTAATGTTAGTTAATTAAATGTTAGTTAAAGGAACCCCTTCCTCCTCCCCATCATGATTTTCTATGCAAACTTGGAGGCTTGTCTTTCCTATGCTTAAAGACAAATGAGATGTGGTAAGGGCCTCCCAATAGCACCCCTTGTACAGCACAGATGTAGATGTAAAGCAGAGTTACTGTACCCCAGACTCTTGGCCCCTGACCAGCTGCTAGCATAGATCTCACAAGAATGCAATGGCTCTGGCTATCTTAGACACATGGTCATGGAGTCCATTTATGCATTCATCTCCCCTTTTTAAAACAGGCGCTGACTATGTGCTCAGTAGTGAGCAGAGTGTGGGAGGCTCTGCCTTTGACCCATTGCACCACAGAGAAGAGTCATAACAATAGTAGCTGCAATGCTCCCAGGAGCTGCTGAAAAGATGCTATTGCAGAGCCCAGCTTTCTTTCTGTGTTAGAAACATGAGTACCTTCGTCTTTTGTTTCTTGTGAGGCTCTTCCACATCTTCTGCAATTTGGTATGACTTCTGACCTAGAGCAAAGGGGACTGTGGAGGGAGGTAGGGCAAAGTTATTTCTTTTAGAAAGAGAGGCTGAGCCATTTGGTGGTTGCTGTGGAGTTCAGCTCACAAGTCCTGTGGCTCTGTCACCACTGTTTGCTTCCTCCCTGCATTTCCTGTACCCAAATCATGACACCTCTGTGACTGCTAACTCCAAAGCCAAATCTATGGGAGGACAACTACTTCCTTAGAACACATGGTCAGGCCAGGTGGTGGTGGCGCATGCCTTTAATCCCAGCACTCAGGAGGCAGAGGCAGGCGGATCTCTGTGAGTTCGAGACCAGCCTGGTCTACAAGAGCTAGTTCCAGGACAGGCTCCAAAACCACAGAGAAACCCTGTCCGAAAAACCAAAAAAAAAAAGACATGGTCAGCCCACCACATGCAAAATGCCTGGACAAAAATTAGACCTGTAAAGCACAAGGATTAGAGAGGAAACTTTGTTTCTTAAAACGAAGACTCCTTTAAATTGCCACATTTCCAAGTTTATGGACAAGATAATTAATATAGTTGCATATGATGGACTATTTTATTGGGTAGCTATTAAAAAAAGATGACTAGAAATTAAAATGTTAAAATGCCCTGAGGGAACTGATTTGGTGAATAACACCATAAAGATTATTTTTGGAATTATTAATCTACAAGCAACAACTCTCTCAGTCATTTCTTTCCTGCCAGCTGGCTGCAAACTCAACTGCCCTCTGCAGATAGGCCAAGCTTGGCCTTCTAGGGAGAAAACCCTTCCATTATTCTTACCAAGGAAGAAAAGGATTATTTGAATGGCTGTTGAATACAAACATCCCAAGTCCTTCAACTCAGCCCTCTTTTCTGTCTGTTCTGTAACAGCAGTCTTTGAAAGAACTGACATTGATCAAATGTAACAAATGATAGCAGTGCACAACTTAGGCTCACTCGGAGGACTCAGTTAACTCAGCCTCAACTTGGGCATCTCTTTAGAAGTAACAAGAATTTCAGAGCATCAAAACTTGCCACACGAGGAATTTGTTTGTTACATCTGGCCTAGTCTTACCCACTCTCTGATTACTGGCTTCTAGCGAGTCCCTCTGTGACTCCTCCCCATTCTGTAGTCCAGTACACCACACAGAGTCAGCAGACCCCATTAGAAGCCTACAAGTTCTTGCCTTGACCTCTGCACTCTTCTTTCTGGTGCTCACTTGGAACTCTGCTGTCCTCCTCTGCCCCATCCTGGGTGTCTTGAATTCATACATTTACAAGCAGAACTTGTTTTTCCTAATGTCTGCAGACTCAGTACAGTTTTTGTTTACCTTTTAGGCTCCTAAAGACAAGTGAGCTTTGAGGCTAAATTCCTGTGCTTAGACAACATAGTACTTGACAAGTTTTCAACTTTTTTTCTCTACTCTTTTATTATTATTATTATTATTATTATTATTACAAATTTTCACCTCCTCACCTCCTCCCATTTTCCTCCCCCTTCCCTCAATTCCCCTCCCCCTCCCTCTTCAGTCCAAAGAGCAGTCAGGGTTCCCTGCCCTGTGGGAAGTCCAAGGTCCTCCCCCCTCCATCCAGGTCTAGGAAGGTGAGGATCCAAACAGACTAGGCTCCCACAAAGCCAGTACATGGAGTAGAATAAAAACCCAGTGCCATTGTCCTTGGCTTCTCAGCAGCCCTCCTTGTCAGCCACGTTCAGAGAGTCCGGTTTGATCACATGCTCCATCAGTCCCATTCCAGCTGGCCTTGGTGAGTTCCCATTAGATCGGCCCCACCGTCACAGTGGGTGGGTGCACCCCTCTCAGCCCTGACTTCCTTGCTCATGTTCTCTCTCCTTCTGCTCCTCATTTGGACCTCGAGAGTTCAGTCAACTTTTAAAGAATTTTGGTTAAATTTAGAGAAGAGGTTGCAAAGTCTTATCCATTTTGCACAGATAAGGCACAGCCAATGGGACCTACGGACTCTCGGGTGCGGCTTTGCTGCACTTACTCTCTGGCCATGGACTTTATGGGACACACACAACTGAGCAGTATGCCTGTATCTTTATAAAGTTGTATTCCTAGGATTGCCTGATTTCAAAGTCAGGTTCCCTTCTGGAAAGTTTCTAAGACAAACATTTCTAGGAGAGACATTGGCCATTTCAGAAGGGGAAAAAAATCATTCATTTGTAAAGTAAAAAAATAAATAATTTTATGTGTAAAATTATATTTTTGCTGCATGTATGTCTGTATGCCTGGTGGCAACAGAATTCAGAAGAGGGCATTGGATCCCTTGGAACCAGAGTTTCAGACAGTTGTGAGCTGTCACGTGGGTGCTGAGACCTGCAGCTGGATCCTCTGCAAGTGCTCTTAACCACCGAGCCATCTCTCCGGCCCGTTGGTATTTTTCTTGACAAATCTGTATGCTTCTGTGGTCATTACTGATGCCTGCATACAAATGGCCTCCTCCTTTCTTCCTGAATAATTTAACACCTGTTTTTCTTTAGGGTGAGAATATACCCAGTTCCTAAGGTTGTCAGATTTATCAAGAAATAAAGAATATGTAATTTAAAAGTTTAATTTTGGAAGTCAGTTTTAAATATATCTCAATTATTAACTATATTTAGGTAAGCCAATAAAGGACAGAATGCTTACTGATGGATTGGACTGATCACAACTCATCATGCTATGTATTCAGTCTAAGCAGTCTAAATAAAAACACTGACCCTATCCCTGGATATTTCCCTGTCTCCCCTGTGGCTAATGGTCATGTACTGATAGATTTAAAAGGAAACATGCCCATCACCACTGTTTCCCCCCCCCCTTTCCTACCTAGAATGTGTATGGAAGGCCCAGGTTTGCAAGAGGGATCTTACAGCCGAGACATGATGAACTTGAGGATGGGAGCAAACTTGCTGGAGGTCAATTAGACGAAGCACCTGCCAGTCCTCTCACCCCAACGTGAAGAACTATTGCTAAAAAGACTAAACTCACAAAGTTCCGGCAAGGATGTGGATAAAATGAACACGCCCCTGCACACTCTGCCAGGAGAAACGTGCTATAGCAGCAGAAACGAAGCAGGTGTTTGTAGTCAGGGTGAGGAGACAGTGCAGCCAAAGAGTTACAGAAGTGAGCTTTATGGGGGGAGGACAGGGGTGTGCATGAGGTTGGCTGGGCAGGCCCTGACTGGCTGCAGGAAGGACATTTCCCAATAGGAGAGTGAAAGGAGCAGGCTGTCTAATGCAACCGGGTGCAAAACTGCAAATTCAGAAGACTTTAATGGTAGGTTTCTTTTTCCTGGGTGAGGGGTGTGTCCATTGGAGGAATTGAAACCCACTGCAACCTTGTAAGCAACTCATTGGTGGACTGAGACAAAATGGTGTCACCAGTGTTAAGCCATATCAATGGGAACATAAATTATGGAAAACGGAGATCCCACAAGAACTAATAATAGAACACAATGATTGCCACATATGTGAAATCTAGATAGGTTAATTTCATAGAAGTTGACAGTAGAATGGTAGCTAACAAAGGCTTGGAGAGTAAGGGGGAAGGAGAGAGATGGGGAGATATTGCTCATGGTGTTGAATCACAGTGTCTTAGATTTCTATTGCTATGAATGAACACCCTGCCCAAAAGCAATCTGGGAGGAAGGAGTTTATTTCAGCTTACAGGCTGTAGTCCATTATCCAGGGAAGTCAGAGAAGGAACTCAAAGCAGGAAGCTGGAGACAGGAAATGATACAGAGGCCATGGAGGAGTGCTTCTTCTCAGTTTGCTCCCCAGGCTTGCTCAGTCTAATTAAGTATACACCTAGGTTGCCAAGGGTGGCGCTATCTAAAATGGCTGGGTCCGCCTATATCAGTCACTAAACAAAAAAATGTCCCATAGACTTGCCCACAGGCAGATATTATGAAGGCATTTTCTCAATTTAGAGTCCCTTTTCCCAAATGATTCTAGCCCATGTCAAGTTAATGGAAAATTAGCCAGCACAGAATCAGAAAAGAACAAGAAGTTTTGGTGTGCTATTTCAACGAGTATAGTGACAGTTGATAATAATGTCCCACATATGTCAAAAGTTCCTACCATATAGAAATGATAGATATTTGAGATGAATTTGTTCACATTGGTTTAAATATTATGCAATACATATATGTATAAAAATATAACATAACCCATTAGCCATGTGACATTTTATATATTTGCTAAATAAAAATGTAAGAAAACATTACAAAGGAGTATAGGTCAGCCTCACACATGAACAAAAAAAATCATTCATGAACATTAAAGCAATCATATATATATGCATATATATGATAAAGCAGTCATCATAAAATGCCCCTTAAGCAATTACAAACACACTTAAAACAAATTAAAAATTATAAAATCTTTACAATGAATTAGAATGTATGAAAAGAAACAAAATGAAAAAAAACTAAAAATGCAATAACATAAGTTCAAAAGTACAGAGAATGACTCAAAATTAAAATGAAAGACACAAAGGAATCAGTGATTTGGAAGACAGAAAAGCAGAAATCACTCAATCTGAGTAACAGACACGAGGCAGAATGAAGAGAAGTGAGCAGAGCCTAAGGACTTATGGGACAAGAGAGTCTGCGTCTGTGCCATTGCAGTCGATACAGAGGGAGAAAAGATACAGAGGGAGGCTGTAAGAGAAACAATGGCTGTGAGCAATCCACACCTGGTAAATAAAAGCCACAGGTTTAAGAAACTAAGCCAAGTGGAAGTGGGCAAAAGCTGAGGAATATCATGCTAAAAACTGAAAACTAAAAATGCAAAATAAAATATCAAAAGCAGACAGAGAAAAGTCATATCTTACCTACTGGAGAAAAACTTCACTGTCAATAGGTTTCTAATCAGAGGCTGAAAAAAGACATGGCATGACTTTTTTTCCTCAAGTGCTAAAACAAAGACATGGCAACCAGAATCATATGCTTAATGAAAAGTTTTTGAGGGGCTGGAGAGATATCTCAGTGGTTAGGAGCACTAACCGCTCTTTCAGAGGACCCAGGTTCAATTTCCAGCACCCACATGGCAGCTCACCCACTTCTCTGTAATTCTAGGTCCAGGGAATCACACACACACATACACACACAAGCAAAACACTAATGTACATTTTAAAAAAATCATGCTTTTTTAAAGCAGCTTTGAAAAAGTTTTTCTTTTGGGAAAAAAAGATGGGAACTCAACGCATTCCCAGATGAAAGAAAATCAAAATAATCTATCATCCATATACAGACTCTAAGAGAATGACTAAACAGGAAGGAAATGATCAAAGAAGAATGCTTGCAAGACGAGAAAGTGAAGAACACAGACAGCAAATTATCAGCAGAAATAAAAGACATTCTTTTTCCTTTTGCATCTAGACATTATTTTTGATGGTTGAGCCAAAAATCTTTTACACTTCCTGGTATGAATCTAAATGTAGGCAGATGAAGCAGACATAAAAGCACCTTAAGACACAGGGATCGCATGTCTACACATTCATCCAAAAGAGGAGAGCACGCATGCAATCACACACCTAAGGATTCATCCAGAGAGTGAGTTCACTCACTCCATACAACGCCTGCACACTCATGTTTATAGGCGCTGACTCAGAACTGCAGAAAGCTTGAAACGACCGTTTCCTTCAACAGGTGCACAGCTTAACAGCTGCAGCATGCTAACATGGAACATTACTTAGCAGCTGCAGCATGCTAACATGGAACATTACTTAGCAGTACATGGGTAATTATCGCAACGAGCTTCAACTGAATTCAACAAAATATTAAAAAGAATCCATATCATGACCAAGACAGATTCATTCTGAATGCAAAGAGGGGACAACATATGTGTTAGTTAAAAGTAATACAGCACATAAACATAATCAGATAAAAGTCCTGTAGTTATTTCAATACACACACAAAAAGTCTTTGACAAAGTTCACAATCTTTTCATGATAAAAAAAAAAAAAACTCTGAAGAAACTAGGAAGAGAATGAGCATACCTCACCATAATAGAGGCTACATGTGGGCTACATAACCTAATGATACAAGGAGTGTGAGAAAACTAAAATCAGGGAAGAGACAAGGTGATCAACTCTTCCCATTCTCACTCTGTATAGTTCTTGAATTCTTACTCAATGCAGTAAGGCAAGAAGAAATAAAAGGGTTGTTGTTAGGAAATAAAAAGTCAAATAATCATGTTTTCAGATTTGAGCATATACATAAAGGACTCTATCAGAAGATTCTTGTTCTGATTTTAAAAAAAAACTTTCGACAAGTAGAATGGTACTAAATCAACACACAAAACCTAGTAGATTTTCTTTCCTTTGCGGGGGATGGGGTTTGAGACAGGGTTTCTCTGTAGTTTTTTTTTTTTTTTTTTTTTTGGTTCCTGTCCTGGAACTAGCTCTTGTAAACCAGGCTGGCCTCGATCTCACAGAGATCCGCCTGCCTCTGCCTCCCGAGTGCTGGGATTAAAGGCATGCACCACCACCGCCCGGCTATATTTTTAAAATAGAAAAGAAGAGCAAGAAATAAGCCTAAGAAGTTATGACTATGTGATTCTTGACAAAGATACCAAAAAATATGTATTGGAAAAAAAAGACAACCTGTTTACCAAATGATGGGAAAACCAGATGTCCATATATAGAAGACTGAAACTAAAGCCTCACCTCTCATGCTGTTCAATAACTAAACCAAAATGGACCAAAGACTTTAAGGTAGTACCTGAAACTCTGAGAATTCTAGAGAAAAACAGGAAAAACAGTTCAAGATCTAAGCATGGGCAAAGGCTTTTTAAATAGCCAATATTTCAAGAAATAATAACAAAACATTAATGTGATTACATAAAATTGAAAAGCCTTGTCCCTGAAGAAGAAACCTTTTAGAACAGGAGAAAGGCTTTGCTGGCTGTCCAACCATGTTTAGAGTATATAAAGGACTCCAAGGATTAACCAAAGAGTAAATACTCAAGTCAATAAATAGGAAATTAAGCTGAAAAGATGATCTCCAAAGAAGTACCAGTGTCCCACTAATAAAGAAAAGAATGCTCAGTGTCTCACAATGAATGCTATAGAGGATCCAGGGAGGAAAAGGGAACACTGATTCACAATTGTTTCCACACTAGTTTCCATAGAGTGGACTAATTTACATCACCATATGATTCAGCCATATCACATCTTGGCATATAAATAAAGGACTCAAAATCAGTTTACTGTAGATATGCCTGTTTCTCCTTGAATCCTTGAATCAGCTTGGCTTCTTATCCAGAGATAATAATTTAAATAAATAAATAAGAACACACAGACAATGGGGTCTATTAAGACAATCACACCATTTGCTGGAAAATTCATGGGACCTGCCTATTTTCCATAAACACAAGTATTTTCTAATTTTCTCATATGTAGGAGTAGTTAGGAGAAGGGAAAGATAGGAAGATCAAAGGGAGATAACTATTGGTGTAGAAAGGGAAGGAGAAGGGGGTGGGAACAACAGAGTAATAAAAGAAGTGAATATGGCTAAAGTATATTGTATTCATGGAAATGTCAGAATGTATCCCCCCCAAAAAAAAAACTACAACCTGGAGGATTCTCCTGAAAATTGCCCTTAGTGGAGAAATACCCAACCCAAAGGTTACATACTCCTATGAGTGCATTTATGTGACAGTTTTGAAATGACAAAATTATACAATGAAGAACAGATTTTTGGATGGCAGGGATTAAAGGGGTTTAGAGAGAAGTTGATAGGGCTGTAGCCTTTGGTGATAAAAATATTCCGGTCTTGACGGAATCAGTATCCTGACTGAGGGTTAGCACATAGCTTAGTGATAGAGTGCTTGCCGACCATGGACAATGCCCTATGTCTGGTCCTCAGTACAAGCAATATATATCCTGATGGTGATATCATACTATAATATTTCACTTTGTTATTATTTGGGGAAAGCATGCAAATAATTCTATTAGTTCTTATAAATACATGTGGGGTATATACTCATCTCAATAAAACTTTCATCTTAAAAAGATATTATAAAGGATAATAAAACATCAAGTCACAGAGTAGGAAAATTATACATAGAACTCATAAAAAATTTGTACTGTGAATATATAAGTAATATCTTTACTAAAAACAGAAGGACAAAACAGTTGCAAATAAAAAAACCCAACATCCTAGATCACTTCATAAAAGGACATTCAAACAACAAATAATACATCATTTTTTCAAACTTGTTCTACTTTGTATTTTAATTTTTTACTATTTTGCCTTGTTTCCCCAAGCAAACTTAAATCCTCTTGAAAGCACCAACTCTCTAACACACCTTGCAGAGACTCTCAACTCCCCAACACAGTGCACAGGTTCCCAGGCTCTCAACTCCCCAACACAGTGCACAGGTTCTCAACTCCCTAACACAGTGCACAGGTTCTCAACTCCCTAACACAGTGTACTGGTTCTCAACTCTCTAACACAGTCCACAGGCTCTCAACTCCCTAACATACTGGCACAGGCTCTCGACTCTCTAACACACCGGCACAGGCTCTCTGTGGATATTCTGAGCTGCTTTGTTTACTCAGATAATCTCAAGATGCTTTAAACTCTCATCCTGTGTATTATTGATGATTAAAGCTGTCCACTGGCAGAGTCTGGGTTTGGGAGAGAGAGACCATTCCTGCAGAACCCCCAGCTAAACCCACAGGCATGATGTCTTACCTTCTGGTGGAATCTTACGTGGCTCATCAAAACTATGCAGATGAATTGCGTGGGGTTTAATGGGTGGATTCTGAAAGGTAATCCTTGCTGTTGGGGGAATCAGCCCTCGTTCTATCATACTTAAGATCCCTAAAAGGAAGGTTAAGAGAACAACAAAACACTAGTTTAAGCAATTCCGAAGTCTGAGCTCTGTGAATTTCACAATGGTAACTTGACATCATTTATCATCTTATTTGTAAAGGTACATTCTAGTGCCTTAATCTTTTGCATGAAAAATAGCTACAGTACACTTTAAGCTTAATATCCTAACCCAAGGGGAAAATCATTTCCAATTGCAGTAATATAAAATCAAATCACACCAAGATAATTTCATTTTTAGGTAGAAATATAATTTCAAGACAACTAAAACTTCCTTACACTTAGAGAATTTTCAATCACTGGTGATTTTATTGTTCTTTTTGAAATTCAGGGATGTGAGGCACACATTCTTAAAGCAAAGATGATCTTTTGTTCTGAAAGAAATCAAGTCTATATACTTGAACCTGTGTGCCTGCTGTTCTAATCACTCATATTTTGTAAATGAAGGAATTACCTTTAGATATGATCATATCATCAGCAGTTATGAAAGCCAGATTGGATATTTGATTCTATTAGGGCAACATGTTCATGAACCATTGGGCAGTTTCTTGTCATCAGTAAGGCTGCAGCCAGGTCTTTCTAAGGACAAGGCACCTTGTTAAACAAGTAAATGGACAAACAATTGAACAAAGCCTGCTGTCAAGGACAGAGCTTTCCTCAGAGTGCATCTACTATTTCGACGTCAAAAACCCAGAACTTTGGGGACTACCTGCAACAAACTTGGGCTGGAACTTCTGATTCTTGCTGTGCCCTTGCCCAATAGAAAGAAAAGTGAACAACTTTCACTTCCAACAAATACCTAGTATACAAACTAAAACCAAGCTGGACTAAGCTGAAGAAATTGGCACTCCTAGGAAGGAATACTGTTTGCTCTTGCTTCAGGAACCTCATGGAGACAGTATATTGTTATTAGAAATGTTAGCTCGGTGTCACAGGAAGTCAGAAGGACCACTGATGGGCTGGAAAACTGAAGACTCCACCTATAAAAGAGTCATTCCAAAGAAAACTCTCCGTTTACATACAACACAGTCATTTGTGGGAGGTTTTTTGTTGTTTTTTTTTTCTTATTGAAGGTGGAGATTTCTGATCCTTGACCCAGACCTGTCCGAAAACTCAAAAGCAGAGCTTGAGGATATGAAGTCTTGAGGCTTCTACATGACAAGTATGTGCCCTGACGTGTGAGCATGACGATCCGTGTTAGCCAGCACTCCAGTCCATCCTCTGTTCTATGCTTACAACTTTAAACCCTCTATGAAGTCAGTCAGGTTTCAACTTTCTTATCATTAGAACTGAAGGATCTCTGTATTTGAAAATAGTAAGAAAAAGAATTTGTCCTCCCTAATATTTTCCATAATTCATCCCAAATCCCATGTGTAAGAGCTATGCCTGCCTTCCAGGTATGAAACTAGATTCTGGTCTGTGTACCAAGAAACTTGTATTCTCACCCACTGACTCTGTGGGGAGCTTTATTTCTTAGAGTTTGCCAGACAATTCTAGAAAAACTAGGAAATCTTTTTCATGTGGATATTGTTCATCTTTCATCTCATGCTGGACTTGTGCAGACCTGGAGTGGCTCATAAATGTCACTTAAGAGCACCAAAATACCTGAAAATTCCACACATATTTCTGTGACTTGTGCTTTCCCGACACTAATATCTTGTTGTACAATAACTAGACATATGGCAAGTACTCCGTGAGGACTAATTGGTTGACTAATTACATATATGATAGGCCATGTGTTCTTTGGTTGCTTTAGAAATAAAAATGTAACTTCTGTCTATCTGCATAAATGGCCTTGATCCTAGATTCAGCTTGGTCTTGGTTATTTTCATCTGCTAAAGCAAGGATCATTCGTTCACTCATACTAATTCCATCCAGGCAGGAGATGACACTGAAGCAAGAAATGCCAGGTTATTTCTGTTACTTAGTGCTCCTGGGGCATCAGCAGTACGTAAGCTACCATAAGGTGGATGCCACAAGACTTCTTGCTGCTAAAAAAGAAATAATTAAAGCTATGGGAAGCTTAACAAATTCAGAGACTCATTACATTCTGGGGTATTCACCACCAGCAGACAGAGGTCAGTAGGCAAGACACAAGAGCTAGACACGAGAGGATCTTGAATCTCTAGGTATCACAAGAATGGTTTGAAAACAACTCTGGGTCCTGAATATTCCAAACAGACAGGGAGTGAGACTACAAATAACTCACGGCCATCTTACTCCACTATAGTTGAGATAGAAAAGGGGATCCACTTAGCCATTCTTCAACACTTTAGCCAATCAAATGATCTAGGGAAAACTAAGGATTATAGTGGATATCCAACCCTCATTCATCTATGTAGTCCTTTCATTTGTCTATTTATTCATTCAAGTCACATTTTTACCTACAGAACTCTAATACAGTCCTGGGCACTGTGAATCCTGAGGTAAAGATGATACAATCTTTTTTTATTATTAAAAACCCAATAGTTTGTAATAGTAGACTTTAAATTAAAACTCACATAGAGGGGTGGCTCTGTGGCTAAGAGTAGTAGCTGCTTTCAGACAACTCATGTTTAATTCCTAGTACCACTTGGAACTCCAGTTCCAGGAGATCTGATGCCCTCTTCTAGCCTCCAAGAGTTTAATCATGCATACATATAAACTGATAAGTAGTAAAAATTAAAAAACGATAGTTATATTATCTCTGGCTTTGTGGTTCTGCACAGCAGTATTCTGTAATAACATTAAAGACAATCAGAAGAGCATCAGAAACCACTTAGAAAACAGTAACTTTTAATAATATCACGTCAGCAATATAACAATCTTAATACATAGCACCAATATATACATCAATAATAAAATCATGAAATGGTGGATCTAGAAGTGGAAGAAGCTCTGGTGAGCGCTTAGTCCAGGGTGAAACTAAGCCCAGGTGAGGTCTGACTTGTCTGGGGTCACTTAGGAAAATTAGTGACTGAGCTAGTATCCAACTTAGGGCCCTGATCATGCTCAAGGCTCTAACTTTCGCATCCCTAAACGTAACACGCTGCACAATCACTAACCTTTACTAGCATCCTTTTGCAAGATGGGAATGGGAATGAAATGGGGATCAGTGCGATGAGAAGATGGCAGAACCGTGAGGTTGGATATTGTGGACCCTTTTATTAACCGCTGAACCTTCTCCTAGGTGAAAAAAAAAAAGCTGTTGTTAGCTGACATTTTTGCCTTCACAATGAACACAGTTTTTTTTTCTTGTGAACAATAAATTAGATTATGAATAGTTTCATTAAGTTTTAATAAAGTAGCAATACCATCTCCAATTTTATTGCTCATGAGTACCCTGTGCTACTGTCTACTGTCAGGATTTTGTGTAATTTAAAATAGTTAATTAAATCCAATTAACATGTGGTGATTTCCACTATGCAAATGCGGTGTAGTAGTTAATAAAGGAACTATTAAGATTTTGTTCAATTTTAATGACTACAATATAAAAGTACTAAATCTTTACATAGGAGGTTTTGAATACAGCAAAGTTGTGCAAAGCAGATTTCCCAGGAAATAAATAAGAGTCTGGAGGTTATAAAAGCAAACTGGAAGGATTTAAAGAAAAGCACTTCAGCCATAGTACCAGGTTAAGTCTGAACACTGAGCAAACTGTTGAAAACTCATCAAAGGACAAAGGTGCAATGTCACACAGATAATCAGTCACACAGATAACCACTGTTCTTGGGGTCAGAAATGTTCTTATTGTAGTTATAAAACAGGAATTGATTCTGTTTAGTGGGGTTTAGATTTTAAAGCTCATATGAGCTGCATATAAGTCATGCTTAATTGTATAGCTCAAGTACATTTTTTTTTACCTTGATCATGAGAGGTTGTGGATTACTGGACCCCTCAGCAGGAAGAATTCCTCTCTCCGCTGTTTATAAAAACATTTACATTTCAAGTCATTTTCCAAGCATTAGTTAATTTGCATAGCTTCCAGGGGAACAAGGTAATGGTTTACTACTTAACTTATGAAGAGCTCAAAGTATAAAAGTTAGTAGATTTGCTTCAGGACACACATATACCAAACATGCAGTTTGTCTATTTAAAATGAATCTGGGTTTTCAACAGTGGACGATGTCATTGGTCTCAGCTGTATTACACTTCTTGCCCACCAAGCTTAAGAAAAGAAAATGGAAAGTTTCTTCTGAGTGCAGAGATAGAAAAATCTTATGGATTAAATATTAGCTGAGCTAAGTATTAGTGTCCCCAGCCAGGATGTGGTACTAAGGGGCAACCACAAAGCAGCATCTCCCACCGCACTCTTCATGATGCTCAGCAAATAGGAGCAAGAATTGTTCTCTTGGTGGTGTGGATAGAACCCAAGGTCTTGTACATGTTAGGCAAGTACTGTACCACAGTGCTGAACCCCATTGCTACACATATTATTTAAGAAAAAAAGCGTGTGTATACATGTGCAGGTCTGGGGCTAATATTGGGTATCTCCCTGGATTACTCTCTTCTTTACTCATTGAGGCAGAGCCTCTTGCTGAACCCAGAGCTCACTGATTTGGCTTGCTAACAGCTTGTCCAGAGGATCCTATTTCTGCCTTCCTGGGATGATAGGCTACCTCTGCAACTGCTCAGTTTTTCTAGGGATCCCATCTCCAGTGCTTACACTTGGGAAGGCTTGTATTTCATCTATTGGGCAATCTCCCTGGCCCTTAATAGCATTTCAAGAGGGAAAAGTAGACAGGAAGTGCTCTCTGTTGCCTTTCATGTGAGTTGGAATGGGAAGAGCAGGTGCAAATAGCCTTGCCTCAGTTGCAGTGGGGGACTATGTGGGAGGGTCATGCAGAACTCCAGGCTTGCTGAGATAGTGGGGTTGCTCACCCTTGTCCTTAGCTCTCTTCTCTCCTCCTCTAGACCTGAGTTGCTTCTGGAATCTCCTAATATGAGAGACAGAACTAATCACCCATTGTATTGTGACTAGACTGGCATATGTGTTACAATGGGTTAAAGCTAGAGTTAGCATAGATGTTGCAATGTATAAACTAGAGCTGGCATATATGTGACTGAGGAGACCCAGCATCAAAAGGGACAAGGTCTCTTACTTGTCTGGCTAGTATCAAGGTCAGTGAAGTAGATGTAAATTGAAGAAAGAGGGAGAGAGATTCCTCTTCAACAAAACTGTCAAGCTCTGTGTAGAAGTGAAATACAGGTTTGGTAGTTTGGAGGCACAGAGCATAATTTATCTGGATTTTCTGAAAGCCTTTGATAAAGAACACCTGACAAGTGGCTTTTGAAAGCTAAAGCAAAAGGATCCAGTATAAAATACATCATTAAGAATGACACCGAGGAGAGGCTGAGGGCGGGGAACAGCGTCTGTACTAAACGCTGCAGCTTCAGAATGCTGCTTTCTTCAGTTCCTCACACCACGCCAAACAACACACCGCGCATGCTGAAGAAGTGGGCGAATGGATGGGATGCAGGAGAGGGCTACAGGTTACAGAAAATAAACCCCTTACTGTGGCTAAATAAGAAACATCTGCCTACTCTGCTGTCCCTTTCCAGGACAAGGATAAACACTTCTGTATGAGTTCAGCTAGAGAGAGAATGTAGCAAACTCCAGCATTTACTGAGCACTTACTATGTAACACTAACTTTAATACAATGATCATTAAATTTCATGAGCAATGGGAAAGCTAAGAGCTAAGAGTGTAGACTCGGGAGCAGTTAAGTCTGCCTGTTGGTATTATGGGGAATGTTGCAGCAACTCAATCCTGACTGTATATTGGAACCACTCAGGGAGTCTCTTGAAAACACTATTGCCCAGGCCCCTGATCCTACACAATTAAATCAGAACCGTTTAGTTCAGGCTTGGGCATTGATATTTCTCTAAGGCTCCCTGGGCAACTGTGATGTGTAGCCAAGGTTATGATGTAGTTCAGCGGATGATATTTAAATGTCATCTTAAAAGAACACTGAGTTACAGGAGAAGGGCTAGAAGATACAGTTATAGGTGGGGAGAATGGTGGCAAACCGAAGCAGCACACCGAAGCACAGAGGTGTTGCCAACCAGGAGAGGTCTGTGTGGCTGGACAAGTGTGGGCCTGTTGGGGGAGGGGGGGAAGAGTGGCAGGAGAAATTGCCTGGCTGAGAGAATCGCCAGTTCAGAAGCTGGCTTTGAGAATGTGCTGATCCTCTAGCAACTTCTATGCCAACTGCTTCTGGATTCTCTTCTATACTGTGAATAGAGTACATATTACAAGAGTACCGTGCTTTGCCATTTGCAAAATACGTAAACCTTCACACATTGATGCTGTATGCAATATAATTATTCAATAATCATATCACAAACCAAATAATGCCCTTTATATATGGTCTCTCATGATTATTTCTAAAACTCAAATTCAGAAGTCTATTACTTTGTCTAAATCTTCTAAATTAGCTTAGAATTTTTTTTTGAAAAAAAAAACCCATTTATGGTCCCTGGGCTATAGTCAGTGGTAGAGAGCTTGACTAGTGTGTGTGTGAAGCCCTAGGTTCAGTCCCCAGCACTGGGAATAATGGAAAGCTGAAAGGCAGAAGAAGCAATCACAGTTCCATGACTCAGAATTTTCAAACACAAAATATCCTATTCCATTATTCTGGTACAGATGCTATGTGCTCATTCTAAAGACCCCACCCATCAGAAACATAGAGATAAAGTTGAAGAAGCCACACCATCTTTCATTAGGAGACCCATCTTCCTTGGTATCTTTACAAGGACTGATATATTGATGTATAATGATAATATATATATTACATTATTAAGTTTGACATGAAAGGGTACGATTTAAAACATCAATTGTGCTATTATTATTATTACTATTATTATTTTGAGAGTTTTATGTAGCCTATGCTGGCCTTGAAATTGCTATGCAGTTATGGATGATCTTGAACTTCTTGCTGGAAATACAGGCAAGTGACACTTGCTTAGTCTATGTAATGCTTGAGATTGAACTGAGTGTTTGTGCATGCTAGGCAAGCACCAAAGAATTATTAAACCTTAACAAATATTCTTCTGCCTGAGAATTCTTTTACCTATTTGTAATTGTTTTTTCTTTCTTCCTTCCTTTTTTCCTTTCTTTCTTTCTTTCTTCCTTCCTTCTTTCCTTCCTTCCTTTCTTTCTTTGTTTTTTGTTTTCTTTGTGTAACAGCCCTGACTGTCCTGGAACTTGTTCTGTAGACCAGACTGGCCTCCCGAGTGCTGGGATTAAAGATGTGTGCTACCACCCACTGAAGACAACTGCTTTTCTTTAAGGAACAAACTAGTGCACATTTTAGGTGTGTGAGCTGTATGCAGGTTGACTGCCATAACTGAAAAGTAGCATTGACAGCATGTAAACAATTGGGTGAAGCTGAGGTCTGGGACCCCCACATTGGATCTTAAAATGGATGCTCCAGGGATGCTGAAGGAAGTGGGACCTCTGTGAGATGGCTAGGTCATGAGGATGGAGCTCAAGGTAGCCATCAAATGGTTCTGTTCAGCAACTGTTCATGGGTATCTTACTCCTTCACATGTGAATTACATCTGGGCTCATTATTTCTGATTTCAAAGCTGTATGGATACCACACCATTCATTGTCCTTGATTGTAAATACTGTGAAATCTAATGCCAGCATGAATTTTCACTCTTTATAGATGATTCCTTACTTCCTGGAGGCTGAAACATTCTTCATCTTTAAAGGTGAGGCATTTTGCTGAAGTAGTTTATGTTAAATATTCTAAGTCAGTTCTCTCTGAGGTTCAGAGTTTCCTTTCCACCAGTATTCTGTTCCTTCTTTAAGAACTTTCCTTACATCAGTGAGCATCATTCGTTTGCTGGTTCTCTGTTTGGGAGACACCAAATATCTTTCTATATTGCTCATCTTTGCCTTTCATATTATGAAATATTTCATATGCTGGTAGCTAGGGCCTGTTTTCTTTTCAAACATGACATTTCAATTTTGACTGAGCACACAGCTATCCAGTTACAGATAACATTTTCAGTACCCCTGTGACTAAATGTGATCAGATTCATGCCAATCATATGTGAGGGGGTCCCTTCTCTAGAGTCTCTTCACCCTTTCCATAAGCTGATATGTGGGGGTGGGGGCAGACAGCTTCCGCCATAGGACAGACTGTTGTGTAACCACTGAAATGGGGAGACAGGAGGAACAGTATCTTGGGTGGCCACATGGAACACAGCCAGACTTGGGTTCTCCATGGTGAACTTTTTGTGAATGAGAAATAAACTTACTTAAGTCATTGTCCTTCCCTCCCCCCTACCAATATTGCTGAAGTATAGTTTGTACCAGAGCAATGTGCATATCAGTTAGCATTTAATTGATTTCTTTTGTCTTTTTCCTGTGTGTATGCTGTGCTTACAGGCTTTCTTCCATGTTAGTATTTCAGCATTCGGTGCTGTCTGTTCTCTTCCTTCTATTTATAGTTTATTTATTAGTTCCATAAAGTATTTTGGTATTCAATTTGTTTCTGTATATCTGCAATCTTTCTTTTTGTTTTATTCTGCTATTTTATCATCTTGCATTTGAGCTCTAGTTTTACTTAATTTATGTTATCAAGCTGTGCTATTTATTACATGAAGAAATTATGAAAATCCTTATGTTCTTGAGTTATGTTTTTTTAGACTCTGTCTTTTGGGGCCTAGAGTTTTCTCTCCTCCTCCCTCATTTCTTTTGTTAGCTATGGGTGAGATGTGAGCACAGAGAAAACCCAGCAACTGTAACCCACCTAGGGACTGCCTCGTTCACATCAGCCAGTCAGCTCACCCCACTGGCCTGCCTGCTTCCCCGTTTCCTGGCACTCATGTGTGACATGAGAAAATACCATCCTCTCTCCTGTTCTGTCCACTGATGTTTGATCTGTTTACTCAGTTGGGCTTCTGTGTGGAAACCTGAGCAAAACTCATTTGAAATTTGTTCAGGCTATCCTAGATTTGGGGAGGAAGAAGTGAGATTTTGTTTTACTTTTTAAATTTGAGTGGTCTCAATTATTCATTCTTCTGTATCTTCCTTTCTTTTCCTCAAGATTGATTGTGGGATTGAGCGTCTGTTCATTTTAAGTTATCCTGTTTTTGACACCATGAAAAGGAGAAATGGTGTAAGAAGTCCTCTGTCTATGTTTTGCTTTTATTGGTTAATGAATAAAGAAATTGGCTTGACTTATAGCATGGGAGGAGGAAGGCAGAGTAAGAGAGAAGCCATAGAGCTGCCGGAGATAGATGCTGGGAACTTTAGCCAGTAAGCCACAGCCATGTGGCAATACGCAGATTAATAGATACAGGTTAAATTAATATGTAAAAGTTAGCCAAGAAGAAACTAGAGCTAATGGGCCAAGCAGTGTTTTAATTAATACAGTTTTTATGTGATTATTTCAGGGCTAAGCGGCTGGGAACTAACTAGTGGCTTCCTCCAACAGTTATACTTAGAAAAGTAACCATGCAGCTTAAGCCTCCAATCTCCTACATTTTTGCATTGATTAATATGTTTCTATTATATTCTCTCTGTCCTTAGACCCACCATTAAGTTCTGTCACTTAGACAAGTTTAAAGAAAGCCTCTTTTGGAAAACCACCTCTGATTTCTTTCCCTTCTCTTATCATGTTTTAACATACAATACTGTAAGAATCTGTACACTATCCCAGAGGCATTCATCAATTCAGAGCTCATTTGATGCTGTCTTACTCTCTTATGACCATAAAAAGAATTTTAAAAAAAAATAATAAAACATTTAGGGCAACTTTGTGGCTCAGTGTTTTGATCACTTGCCGTGCAGTTGCAATGCCCTGAGTTTGGTCTCTAGGCCCATAGAAAAGGGGAGGGAGAGAACTGACACACACCACACACAGACACAATACTATAAATAAAAATGTAAAAAACACTTAGGATTTATTAGAAAGTAACAAGTGACACAGACACATTAACAAAAAAATTTCTTCTTTTGATAAGAATACAGCATGGCAGGACTAAACAGTGCCCTAGCTGTCCTTGTAACCTCAGAGCACCTCACAACAAACTCTCCTGAAGACGACAGCTATAAACTTTAGACACATGCCTCCAGGACTGTTTGATGCTATCAGTAGAAGTTGAAACAGGCAAACACTGAGAGAAGGAAACCGCACCAGGTCAGACTCATGCCCGTGTGATTTCTGACCCGGATGTACTTCTCAGAAGTCTGAGAGAGAAAGAGTGGCTGAGAGCTAAGGAGTCACAGACATGAGAAGCCAGAGCATGGAGTTCCAGGTTAACACAACGAGGAAGAATGCTAGACATAAAGAATTAGAAGGAGGCCAAACTTTGTAAATAAATGTCATACAAATTTTTGGTTGACCTGAGTCTGAGTCACATTCATATGAAAGAGATTCTTAGGAACTCGGGAAAAAAAGGAACAAATCATGGAAGACTTTTAAAAAATGAGCAAAGAATTCAGCTGCTACCCCACAAGAACAGAATTTGGAGTTTAGGATTTAAATGTAACCAAGTAAATTGCTTACTTAATAAAAGTTAAAGAACAAAGTGACAGAATTTAAACATATTATTTATAATGTTCATAACCAGGAAAAGTTACTATATATACAGAGAAACAAGACAAAGCAGCACAGAGGGAATGGAGAGAAAGTACATGGTTTCTCTTAATTACACTATTTTCTGGAAAAATACAGCTACTTGCTCTGAAGTTACCTGTGTACACCTTTCACCAGGCTCAAGCTCAATTCCTCACCAATCTGCACATTTTCCATATCCTTTGCTTCACATTCTTCTCTGTCTTGCTGTAAATCTAGCTAGAGCAGTGAGCAGTAGCCATGCCACAACTTGGAAGCTGTACTATCCTGAAATGTCCTCTGCCAAATAACCTAGTCCACTGCTTACACATTCCACCCCAGTCAAACAGACAGGACATAGCATCTAGCAGAATGTGACACAGATCCTCTAGTACATTTCCCAGAATAGGCCTTTCTCCACTCTGGAACCTCACAAGGCACAGCCTTTTCTGTGGTAAGCATTTCTGTGTGCATTCTGATCCCCTACATTCCTACCACACCTGTGCATCAAGCTCTTCATATATACATAAACATACATATATACACACACACATACATACATACATACATACATATGTGTATTATGTATATATGCAAAGCTTGAATATACAATGTAAGAATCTGCATCCACTTCCAGTAAAAGTGTGACTAAGGAGAAAAAATGTGTAATAAAGTCCACAATGTTTTTCCCATTAGAGTTAAATCCAGTACTTAAGCAAGCTTTCCCCAAGTGTGATTGATGGCTGTAACTTGAAGTGGCCCAATGGCAAAAACCAGCTTGAGTCTCTTTAGCCTGTTTTTCCCAGTTTCATGACAAATAAACGCTCCTTTGTAGGAATATTATTCCATGGAACATTATTATTCCAAGGGATTAACAGTCTCTGGAATATAGTTTGTAAAAACGGTTTATTCGAGTAACAGGATTAACGCCCAGATGATAAATACACAGCTGTAATTTGCTAGTCTTTGGTGCCCTGTAAAGTTAGTAGATGACACTTTGGGTAAACAAAAGATCTTCCTTAAAAGGAACTTGGTACCCACTGGACAGAGTTTCCTAGTAGGAACTCTGGAGTGTTTCTGTTGCCCCTTTCCCCTGCTACCTGTGGCTCTATTTTCCCGGCACTCCGCCAGAAATGCTCAGGCGGCAGAGCAGCCACAGGAGAACTGATGCCCAGCGCACCTGTGCAGCCATGACATCTCACACAAGGGGACAGGCCCATACCCGAGGCCACACATGCAAAAATGAGTTTAATAGTAGCCCTACCTATTAGGATCGAGGAAAGACTGTGAATTTATTACTTATCATTGCGATCGTTGCTGTTTATTCCCTTGCTGCAGAGCACTGTGCCAGTCTGTAGGCATTCTAGTTTAAATACTGGCTGGGGTCATAAGTGAAATGAAGTTTGGTCCTCATTTACCTCATACCAGCAGTTGGGTTGGCACGCAGCTGCAGAACTGCTGGGGTCCTTTTTATTTAATTTGGCATCCTTTTCTGAGCGGTACTGAGACTTTACCGTGACGACTCCACTGGGCTTTGCCATAATTTCTGCATAACATTAGTAAAGGCTCTGAGGAGATGCCTAAGCAAACCTGAACATAACATTAGTAAAGGAGATGCCTAAGCAAACCTGAAGGGGTTGATGCACTTACCAAGCAGGTGTTTTCGCTGAAGTCAATAGAGAGCTAAACTCAAATACAAATCAAAGCAGTATAAAAAGATCTTGACTAGATTTAGCAGTGAAATGGACTTTAAGGAATAGAATTTGACCATTTTAATGCCACATGCAGTCTAAGGGTCTGTCCTTTTTGTAGTTTCTCTTAGACTAGCTTTCCCAGCGTCTGAACAGTGCTGTCAAAACAACAGATAGCTCCAGGTCTGAGAGTCTTGCTTATTACGTGGGTTAGTCATATAGCTGACCCCGTGCAGTACTGCTTCTGACTTTTGAAATGAAGTCCATGTATGAAACATGGAGATAGGTAAGAATGATGGGGACAGGAGGCATGGACACAGCATTCAGCAAATGTGCCGCTGAATCATCAACCCCTTCAGCAAGGTTGCCGTTTGCAGGGTTTGAGGATGGGCAGTGCTGGGCTTCCCTGGTTTTGCTAGCAGCTGGTCCAGCCAGTGAGTGAATGACCCTGTCTCAGAAAATAAGATGGAAAAGCAATTGAGGAAGACACCTAACATCAGCCTCTAGCCTCCACATGCATCCTATGACCACCACACACATGTGAACCCACATACATGTACACCCCCAAACATGCCCACTCATATGTGTTTACATGAACATGTACATAAATGATTTCTACAGTCAGAATAGAAGATAGTTCCCTAGCTGGGCGGTGATGGCATATACCTTTAATCCCAGCACTCAGGAGGCAGAAGCAGGCAGATATCTGTGAGTTCAAGGCCAGTTTGGTCTACAAAGTGAGTTCCAGGACAGGCTACAGAGAAACCCTGTCTTGAAAAACAAAAACAACAAACAAACAAACAAAAGTTTCCCTGAGCCTACTTTTCTGTTTTCCATGTCATGGGTTGATGTTCCCAAATAAGAAGTTAGTGTCAGAACTTTGGTCAAGCCCAGAAAGTACCCTAGAGATGGCCTGATTCCAGAGTCTAAGTCACAGACGAACAAGAACAAGAACAAGAAGTAGAAATAATTTGTCCAAAAATCAGATATTCAGAACAGACCCAGTACTGGAGCCTGTATAACACATCCTTTTCTTACACACACACACGCACACACACACACACACACGCACACACATGCACGCATGCATATACACACGCACACATGCATACACACACAAGGATTGTTAATATCAGATAAAGTTATAGTACTTTAAAAAGAAGGAAAAGTACTTCCTTTGATTAAATTGTAAACAGTTTTATCTTTTAGAGTTTTCTAATTTTTTCTTTCCTTAAAAAAATTTAATACACTTGGAGCTTTCTTTGGTACAAGGTACAAGGCTAGGATTTGACTCAATGCTGTCTTCCAAACCCTTCTCTGAGCCACAGGTGGCTCTACTGGCAAGCCCTCCTCTCCCTTCTGGTTCCCAGGGCCTCCTTCACCACTGAGGGCACTGTCTGTGCTCACTTTTCTATCCCACCGATCTGCTAACTCTCATAGAGTGTCGTCATAACACTCTATGAGCCTGTGAGCCTGTCATGCTTTAGTAAGTGGTATGGAAAGGTCACCTTCATGAGTCTTTCTTAGGGGAAAAGGGTCCTCTGCCCATTTATTCCTCACAGTAATAAACACTGGCAAGTTGAAAAGAATTAATGTTTCATTCAGATGAAATTGCCTGAATGAAATCCTATGAATTGTCATTGGAATTGCATAGATATGAAGATTAATGTTGAGAGAATTGCCACGTGTGCTGCAGGCTTTCTCCTGCTCGGGAATATGATGTCACTTTCCACTCCAAGTGTTCTTAGATGTGGCTCCTCAAAGTTTTGGAGCTCTATTCACAAAGTTCCTGCACTTTCTGTTTCAGGATCGTTTCTCAGTACACTTGCACTTGACATGAGAGAAAAAGGGGAAGAGGGAAGGGAGGGAGGGGAGGAGAGAGGAGGAAAAGGGAGGGAAAAGAAATCTACTAAAATGTTTTTATGTCTGCCTCTGCCCTGCCTGGGGCTGAGGTCATATAACTTTTGTCTTCTTACCATTGTATCTGCCATATTTTCTTCAATGACAACAAGAAAATGAGTCATAATCAGGAAACCATGCATCGGGGCTGGAGGGAGGCTTAGTGGCTAACAGCACATCTTGCTCTTTCAGGGCGTCCAAGTTCAGGTCTTAGCACCCATATCGGGAGGTTCACAGACACCTCGGGCTCCAGCTCCAGGGGATCCAATGCCTCTGTCCTCCAGAGACACCTGCACTCACACAACACACACACATAATTTGACCAAAGTCTTGCGTTTGCTTCTTAAAATCAACTGCTATGTGGAGCACCTGGGTTCTGGGCTCACTCCCAAAGAGCAAAGTCTGGGATTATGTTCCAGCTGCCTAAGGGAAGTGGCATGCGGAGCTGGAAGCTGGGAGAGGAAAAGTAGCGTGAGAATCTGCCCATGAAGCTAGGCCCTCCATCTCTTCCCTTCTCTATGGAAGCCACCCTAGTCAAATGTTCAGTTTGATTATATTAAGTTAAATAAATCATGCAGTAAGTACTAACGATGCTTAAGTGCTCTGAAAAGACTACAGAGGATATGAAAGTGGAGGAAATGGCTCCTGCCTGCCGGGAGGACTAGCAAGAGAAAAAAGACAAAAGGCCCTTGCCAGTCAACTCACTAATTCAGTAAAGCATGCTGTGATGATCGAGGCAAGAGAAAATTAATCCTACCTAAGAGACCTGAGTAGGTTTTGTAAAATTTTTGTGTGCATGTGTGCATTTGTATGTGTGTGCACGCATACCATAGCATGCATGTAAAGGTCAGAAGGCAACTCTTGGAAGTCAGTTCTCTCCTGCCACCTTATAGGATCCAGGGCTGGCACTGCAGGCCTGTAGACAAGCACCTCTTCTTGATAAGCCATCCACTGGGCCCTAGCAGGCCCTGGAAGATATTTTTATGATCTAAAAGATGAACATTCTACAAAAGCAGTCAAATGAAGTACATGACATTTCATAGTAGTACTGAGGTAGGAAGTGCAGACTAGTGACCAGTAGTATGTCAGCCCTGCCCCAACTCTAGCCTTAAATAGGAAAGGAAGATGCACGATTAATGTGACCGTCTCTGTGCAGAAGTAGATCTAAACAGCGCTCTTTTATGGAAAGACAGTAGCTGTGCGGGTGTGAATGAGAAATGTTCCCATCGGCTCGTGTACTGAACATTGCTCCCCTGTCAGTGGTGCTATCTGTGGAATTTTTAGGAGGAGCAGGCCAGCTGGAGGAAGCACACTCCTGGTGTTGGGCTTTGGGAGTTCCAGCTTCATTCACCCTGCTTCCAGTTAGCTCTCTCTGCTCCCTGTGTGCAGCAGAGAGGTTGAGATGTGACCTCTTGGCTTCCAGCTCCTGCCATTAGATATTAGGAACTCTCCCTCTGGAATAGTAAGCCAAAACCAACTCTGCTTCTATAAGTGCTTTTGGTCATGGTGTTTGATCACAGCAACAGAACAGTAACTAATACTGAAGCCAACAGGGAAGCAATGGCCAAGCGCACAGGCTCTGACACTAGATAGGATGCTGGTCTGTCTTTCTCCCAGTTATTAATGGTATTACTGGATCGAGTGACTTAATTTCGTGAAGCTAAAGAGTCTTCTTGAAAATCATTTTATTTAGTTTACTTGTCTGGGTGTTTTGCCTGTATGCTGTCTATGCAGTATGTATGTGTCTGGTTTCCACAGAAGCCAGAAGAGGGCATCAGATCCCCTGGAACTGGATTTACAGATGGCTGTGAGTCACCATGTGGGTTCTGGGAATAGAATCCTGGCCCTCTGGAAGAGCAGGCAGTGCTCTTAGCTGGCTGAGCCAGCCCCCTAGCCCTAAGCTGAAGATTCTTAATCAATCCAACGGCGGCATCATCCCTCATCCTATAGGGGCCACTGTCATATAAGGAGCTCAGCACAACACAACTCACACAGTCAATCCCAGCAGACTGTAGCTACTTACTATAAAAATCCAGGTCAGAGTCCAAGTTCTATGTCCACACAACACTTGCTTTCCAGGGATGAACTCAGATCCCTCTGGCAACTGAAGCTTCAGAGATGTGCACTTCAAAGGATACACGCATGATGCCACTCACTGAGAACATATAACTCGTGGTCCTCTTGTCCTGAGACTGACTGGACAGTCTCAGTGGCTCTCTGATAAGGATATTCTATGCTCGTCAGATCAGGCTGAACATTTAGTCCATTTGTTCACTGTAGCTCAAAGTGGCTTCATTCCACTCACGGGGTCAATGAGATGTAAATTAATGGTTATACCTTGAGCTACACACACACACACACACACCAAACAAACAAACAAACAAAACCCAACTTTGTAGGGGACCCTAGCTGCCAGCCAACTCCCCAGATGATACCAATATTATTGTACCCCAAATCCACGACATCTCCTCTTTCTAAAGGACAGGTGTAAATTTTGGTCCTAGAGATTGCCTTCTCTGAACTACATGGGATAATTTTTAATGTGTGTGTGTATACATGGCTGTGCATGTGTTCATGTTTGTGTAGTTGAACATGTGTGTGTGCACAGACGCCAGGGGATAACCTAGGGTATTATTATCTTTCTTTGAGAAAGGGTCTTCCATTGGCTTGAGGACCACCAGTTAGGCTAGACTGGTTCCCAGCAAGCCCCAGGGACACTCTTGTCTCTACTTCCCCAGACCTAGGGTTTTAAGCCTGTGTCACCACTCCCAACATTTCTACACAGGTTCTGGGGACTGAACTCGGGTCCTTGTGCTTGTGAGACGGGCACTTTACTGACTGAGCCATCTTCCTAGCCCTATATGGGGATTTAGAATCATCTAAGCAAACATTTTAAAAATCAGGAAATCTTAGGAAAAACAAAAGAACAAAAGAACATGAACTTCAAACTTCCTTTGGAAAATCCAGTGTAAAGGGTGGAGCTGAAAGGGCTGCCTCCTGTAAGAGTCCCAGCTCCAGTCCCCAGCACTGTAGAGCTAGCTTGTCAGTTATTATCTGCCTAGCTAGGACCCCTAGACTATGTCTATTATTCTAAATAACATTTTCTAAGGATTTTTTTAAGTGGAAGAAAGCCAGAAAGTAAAGTTTATTTCATGAATAGTTTTTCCTTTTTTTTTTTTTTTCTATTTCACACAGACAATAAGTTTGAAAGCATACCATATTGTAGAAAACACCAGAATGAAGGCAGTCTCCTGGGCACAGCTGGGCATGAGCAGCCTGGACACAAGGAAGCTGGTGTGAGGTCAGGACAGGGAAGGACCTCACACTGCAGCACTGAGTGGGAATGGGCACTGTGGCTGTGAGTGGAGGGAGGGAGAGCAGAGCGTGTTCCCAGGGAATCACCCTCCTTCCTCTCTGTCCTTCCTTGTTTACCCTCTCCCACCTCAGCAAGTCCTGCTTTGGCTGATGCTGGAGGAAGGGATGACATGTGGGGCAGAAAGACAGACAGGTTTTGGGGGAAATCTAAGCCACCCTGCTAGAGTGGCTCTTCACATGAGAGGGACAAAGCCTTATGCAAATTGTCAGGGAGCAGGGCGCCTGCAGAACTCTAATTAGGGCGCTTCATGGACATCTAACAAGTTCAGGAGATAATGTGATTTCAGAAAGTACTATTGCTTTATAGCCAAAGGGAGAGGAAATAAAGTGTAATAATCAATGAGGACATCAAGGGGCAGAGACTCTTCAGAAGAATTCTAATGATGCCCTTCAGTTAGAGCAGCTAAGTGATCTAACGTCGGCTGTGCCCCTAAAGCCCTTCCTTTCACAATCCAGACTGAGACCACACAATTAGATTTCCAAGGCCCAGCAAGGCCGTCCGTCATCTCCAAGTGCTTATTTGGGGAAAATATGAGACAGTTCTAACTGTCCGCCTGGCCTATGTGAGCAGCACCGCTTCTGGTCCTAGAGTGCACACGGCGCTTCTCCAGCCACGTGCAGTTCTCGTGAGGCTCCTCCGGCAACCTCCATCCAGCAGCCTCTCGTTATTGCTGGCTTTCCCCAGAGGAACTGGCATCTAGAAGGCATCTAACAAACATTGGCCTGAGAGTTATACAGTCAAGGCTGTGGCCCCTCGGGTAACTGAACAAGCATTTTATCTTCTCGGTATAGAAACAAGACATTGGAGACTGAGGAATGGCTCTGTGGATAAGATCTCTTGCTGTGTAAGCATAAAGATCTGAATTCGAATCCCTAGCACCCACATAAAAAGCCAGACATGGCCCTGTGTGCCTCTAACACATGGGGTTGGGGGCAAAGACAAGCATATCCCAGGAGTGCACTGGATAACCAGCCCTAGCCAAAACACTGAGCTTTGGTGTACGGAAAGACTGTCTCATGACAGAGAGTGACAGAGAAAGACCCCAACAGTTCCTGAGCCACTCCATGCAAAGGCAGTCACGCACAGAGACATATGCAAGCATACGGCACACAGGACACACTGGAAACACATGCACAAAGAGAAGAAATGAGGCTACTCAATCTATCAAGACTAAGTGATGGATTTGTATCCTGGTTTATGGCCATGATATAGGGTAGTGTTGAAACCTAAGTCCTTGGACTCAGGCCCATAGCTTTTCCCTCTAATGTGTATGTGGCTGCTTTCAGGCCTTTTCATCTCTAATCACTTATACCATATCATTGCTTGGTTATCAAAAGATGATGTGAATCTACTCTCTCTATCCTAACTTCTAGTCTAATGAGACCCTAACCTCCAAATAAGTATCTTCTGAATTGACATTCCACTCGCGACTCTGAGGCCATGTTTTTAAAGGAAGTGCACAATGAATCATTCCACATTATGGTACTCATTTCTCCTCTACCAGAGAGGCTTGTAGGGGCTAGGAATGCATACTTGAACTCAAGTACAGTTTAAGCAACAATGGGCCAGGAGACTAGAGAGCACAGCAAACTATTTATCCAAGTACCTCTTCGGAGGTAATGACCCTGGCCATGACGACAGCGGTTCTGTAGGCCAGTTTCTCTTGTGGCTAGTGCCATGGAGCTGCTTGCTGTCTTGTTAGATTTCTATTGCTGTGAAGAGACACAATGACCACAGCAACTCTTATAAAGAACATTTAATTGGGGTGGCTCACTTACAGTTTTAGAGGTTCAGTCTATTATCGTCATGGCAGGGAGTATGGTGGGGAGCATGGCAGACATGATGCTGGTTACATCTTGATTAGAAGGGATCAGGAAGAGACACTGAGCAGTATCCTGAGGATAGGAAACCTCAAAGCCTGCCCCATAGTGACGCACTTCCTCCAACAAGGCCATACCTACTCCACCAAAGTCACATTTACTAATAGGGCTACGCTCTATGAGATCATGGAGCCAATTACAGTCGAACACACTGTTATTGTTCTTAGCATCAGCTTTTGTTTGTTTATGTATATGAGTACTTTGTTTGTTTGTATGTTTGAATACCAGAAGAGGGCACTGGACCCGTTGTAGATGGTTGTAAGACTCCATGTGGTTTCTGGGAATTGAACTCAGGACCTCTGGAAGATCAGAGAAGACAATGCTCTTTATCACTGAGCCATCTTTGCACCACCCCCATTTTACACTGAACTCACTGTAGTGCATTTGCACCGCCTCCATTTTACATGGAACTCACTGTGGCACGTTTCCACTGCCCCCATTTTACACGGAACTCACTGTAGCACATTTGCACCGCCTCCATTTTACACAGAACTCACCGAACACGTTTGCACTGCCCCACTCTCATTCTTGTCACACAATAGCAACCATAATGAGGTCAAAGAATGAAGATTTTGTTCTGTTTTTTTTTTTTTTTTTGTCTGAGGCAGGGTCTCACACTGTAGCCCAGGCTGGCCTCAAATTTGGATGATCCTCCTGCCTCAGCTTCCCAAGTGACTGGCTCAGTGTGTGAAGTTTTCTATTCTTACTCACGAAAGCACAGTTCTTTTTTTTTTTTTATCTTGAGATAAAAATCTCAAGTTTGCACTGTAGATATATCTTTTTCTTTTCTTCCTTCCATCCTTCCTTCCTTCCTTTCTTCCTTCCTCCCTTCCTTCCTCCCTCCCTCCCTCCCTCTCTCCCTTTCTTTCCTGGGTGTTAAAATAGTAGCACAATATGGCAACTTTTGGTGAACTTTTGTTTTGAAGCATTCTTTGTTTCATAGTGGATATTTGCAAGAAAGAAAATATTGATCACAGAGAGATCTAATTAGGGGAAGTCACCTCTTTAGCAGTCTGGTAAATTCTATGAACCCCATCTCAAAATAGTGTTTTGTAAATGCATGGAATGAAATACAGAGAAAAGCAAGCCAGGTTGGTGGTGCACACTTGTAATCCTAGCATTTAGGAGATAGAGGCAGGAGGATCAAGAGTGTAAGACCAACCCTGGCTACATGAGACCTGTCTTAAAAAACAAACTAATTATTTAATAATTATGAATAAATAAATGTTTCATAATAAAATAAATGGAAGCTGATTATATTGAACTATAATTCTATCTGTAATTCCCTTGCGCATTAACCCTATCAAATATGTCTGCCCCCCCCCCGTGTGTGTTTGTGTGTGTGTTTGTGTGTGTGTTTGTGTGTGTGTTTGTGTGTGTGTGTGTGTGTGTGTGTGTGTTGACTTAGGCTCTTTTATCTTCAAAGTGGTGCTATGAGGTCAAGAACACTATGCTTTAGCATGGCCTCAGATGCTCAGGTCTCAAGCCCCAGGCACAGCGTGAAAAGTGGGTCACTTAAGGGAGTGGGCCCAGTTCTGAGAGCAGGTCACTGCTAATGCGGGGTGAATATAAAGCAGTACAAAGGTTCCTTCCTGGACCACTGCCCCCCATCTTCCTTCTCCCTGGCCACTCATGCTTGAAATCCCCCATAGAGCTTCACTCCTTTTTTAATTAAATAGAGAATTTACTCTTGTGAAAAGGAAATACACAGGGGAGAGGTAAAACTCGATGCCAAAGGTTCTCGCATTGATTCCTAGCAGTAGACCCTGTTTTCCACTGCAAATAAATATGAATGTCAAAAAAAATTAGCATGATTCTGTTGATTTCATATTTTTAAAAACAGGAGCATATAAAATATTGTACATGTATAAATTTATTATATAAATACTCACATATCCCACTCAGATGGCATATAATAAAATGTATCTACATGAGTATCAGTCAACATTGGAAATCATGAAGTTGTTTTGATGAAGGCAAATTGTAATTTCAAAAATTGTAAGTAATAACTATAGTCTTATAGTCATTTCCACAATAATTTATTTATATACTTTATTTTGCCTACACAAGATGAAAAAATTTTCAATGTGAAAAGACAAATCATTTTAAATAGCCAGTAATTTATTATGACACCATAGTGTCAGGACTCCCTTTAGCTAAAATGACCCAGACACGCTGAAGAACAGTAGGGAATTTTATTATAAGATGGAATCCCTAACATTTAGTAACTGCTGCTGTTTGTTTAATTGCTGAGCATCTGTTGGTAGTGACTCAATTAGGGAGCCCTGAATAGTAGATTCCAACAAACTCGAGTCCTGATTATCATTTTTTACTGCATAACCTTAGACAGGTAGTATGTCCTTCCTCAGTTTCCTCATCTGCAAAATGGCCCTACAAATGGTATATATTCTAGTTCAAAGGTCAGATAAGATAGCATGCATTAGGCACTGAGTACCACATCTTATCGCCTGGACATGCTGTACTAGCCACAGACTGAAGAACCATGGCACTTGCGTCAAGTGTCACGTCCCAACGATCCCTCTTCCTCTTCAATTGTCTCAGTGCCTTCTCTGTCACATATTCACCCAAATTTCAAAAACTATTTTGTCTGGGATATTAAATACACATTTTTAAATGGTACTTTATTGTTGGCTGATTTTTTGCCACAATCAATAAATTAACATCTTTATCCTAGACTCAAAATAAAGCAGAAACTGATCTCAAACCACAGAGGCAGCAGCCTCACAGGAGCGAGCGCTGAGCCATGGTTCCTGCCTATCATGGTGCCCTGAGAGCGGTGACAGGAGCTGTTGCAGAGCAGGCACCAGAGGACCTGCTAGCCTTTAACTGGAGTGCGTGTGTGCTAGTAGTGCTATCGAGCAGTCTGCGCAGGGCTCCTAGGGCTCAGACCTTGACATGAAAATTGCCTTTATAAATTAAAAAAAATACTTACTTCATGCATGTGAATGTCTTATCTACATGTATGTACATATAGTGCATGTGGGCCTGGTACCCACAGAGGTCAGAAGAGGGCAGTGGATCCACTGGAACTGGACTTATAGATGGATGTGAGCCATGTGTGTGCTGGGAACTGGACCTGGGTCTTCTACAAGAATGTGTGCTCTTAACTGCCAAGCTATTTCTCCAGCCCTCGAAATTAGCTTATTTAACCTTTGTTTATTCATACATATGACTATCACAGAAGTCCATGTGAGCACATCTGAATTTTCCAAGTGTGACCAGTACAAAGCTACAATCTATTTTGATAAAACTCTTAAGAAATTCAGCTGTGCGCTCTTGCACATGCGTGGTAGTCTAATGCATTTTATCACTTGGTTTCTAACATAAATAAGCATGTCGTTCTGTGCTGCACCTTGAAGGATTTGTCATGAAATGAGTTGTGACTCAAGCGTCCGCCACCTTTCTGAAACTCTCTGTAGCTTTCTGCTGCAGCGCAGAAAGCAGAGCAGCGGGCCCGTGCCCTCATTATGTTCCGGGGTAAAGGGGGCTGAATCTGATCTTTTCTGTGGCGAAGGGAGGAGCACAGGTGTGAACAGGGGAGAAGGAAATAGATTGTTAATGCTAATTCCTTCTCAGAAAGGCGAGAGTCTTATTGGGCGTTTATCACATGCCAGCAGTGGAAGATGTTTTCTGTAATCCCCGTAACAGCTGTACCTAGTAGGCATCATTATCCTGGCTTCGCAGAAGCTGAGGGACTCAGGAGGTTAATTTGCTTACCTGCGAGTTTAAGAGCAGGCCCAAGCTCTGTTGCACTTGACCCCGAGCCCTTTCCACCATACCACCTGCCACCGCATCTAGCTTGCCTACCCCCCCCCCCCGCCGTAAAACAGAGACGTGAGAATGGTCAAGTGACAATCACAGAGACAGCTAGGCAGTGGCAAGGCTGTACTGTGAATCCAAGAGCAAGATCATTTCACTAGGAAAAACTATCAGGTGGCCCCTGAGGAGACGACTTTAGACAACCAGGCTACCTGGGGCTGGCAAAATCAGGACTTGCTTGTCGTGCTCAATGTCTGGCTTCAAGGCAGAGGCTGGACAGAGAGAGGAGCCAGCCTCTGCTAAGCACCTGTTGTGTGTAAAGCATTGCTCGGTGTAGTGGAGGAGGACTTGGAAACATGTAAGCGAGGTTCCCATCCCCATCCTCATATTTGTATAGGAAAGAAGATGATCACATGGAAAATTAAATAGTATCACTGGAACGGCCGTCAGCAACAGTCTGTTGCCCTCCCTTGGTCCCGACAAAATAAATTCTAAATGACAGATGAAAGGTGGTAAATATAGTACACAGGGATGCTAATACTAGGAACCAATACTTCCAGAGCACTTTTTTGCAGCCAGATCTGCTAATTCGTTTGTGTCTCAATGCCATCCTACAGGACAGACACTCAGCGTAGTGCATCTCACGGATGAGGAGACAGAGGTTGTCTCCAGGACATCCCCCATGTGTGAGGCTCACATAGGGCAGTGTGAGCCAGAATCACCACACTGTGTGCTGAGAAGTGATGTGAGTCCAACACAGGCTGTCTGGGGAATAAATACAGAGTCTCTTTCCCCAGAATATTAAAGGCTGGGATTTGAAAGACATTAGAGAACTCGCTGTAGCTTGGTGTTTCATGAACACTACTGATGAAGACATGGCCTCTATTGGCTTCTCCAGGCTCCCCTAACGGTGGACTTTTGTGACGGAGCTGAACACCAGCCAGTGTCACATGTGTTCCTAAGATCTCCCATTGTTCCAAGGGCAGTAGTAGTGTATACCAACAACACGCCACCGTAGACCACCACTGCCACCGCCGCCATGTTGGTGGGGTACACTTTACAGCTTGTGAATCAGGAGGCACACTTTCAAAGAACTCTCGCTGTACAACCTCAAGAGAAAGCTGTCTGCAACTGCGAGAAGTGGGGACGCTGTGCGCGCCTTGCAGTCCTTGGGTAATAACTGCGTGTCATAAATAGAATGTGGCATTTCAGAATGTCTTTAAAGCTATTTCCTTTTGTTCAACTAATTTAATTTACCAAATGCTCCTGGGGGAAAGGGAGGGGGAGCAATATGCTGACTCCACATTTTCTGGGGGGAAAAAAGTCACTATTTCCTTAAAAACAATACAAAACAAAACAAGCAAAAAAAAAAACCTCTTCTTGGAGAAATTACATCTGATTGTGGTCTGCTGGCTCTCTCAAACTCTACCTCTGTCAAAATCCTGCCCTGGCAGGTGTGAGGAAGAATAGACGCTGAACTGGAAAGAACACCCACATCTGTTTTTGGAAAAGGGGAACAGAAGCAGCACAGAAGGAAGGAAAAGAGATAATTGCTGGCTTGAACTACGATGCATTTTACTTGTGGGCAGAGGGCCAGCGTACAGCAGGCAAAATATGCAGGCCCATCTTATTGGAATTCAGGGGTGGGCCTCCATTCCTGTCCGGAGACAGCTGTAAACCAGCAGCCCATGGCATCACAATCAGGCACGGAGTTTTGTCAAGGAATGCTGATATGGACAGAAGCAGCTCTGTCGGCTTCGCCTGCACCCCGCCTGGTGCAGTGACAGTCAATCTCTGATTCCAGATGACAAGAACTGGATAAAAACTTCAAACAAATGGCGACCTTTCCAAAGATTAATTTGTTTACCAACAAAATGTTGGCTCTTTGTCATCTGAAATGGGGGTGACCTTCACTCTGCCACATCTAGGCTGGAAGGATGCTGACTGTCGTCATCTGTTAGCTCCATCTCAGCAATTATTTCCTTTTTTATTTTTAGTGACAAGGAGGCTTTATTAATTCACTTTGCTTCTTGTTATGGTTTATAAATGCGGCAAGCTCGTTCTGAATTACTGCAGTGTAACATCAATTTGTTTAAATCTAATTCTGCTCCCGTTGCCAGATTATGTTGTGGCTGTAATTGTGGCCATATGCATGGGCTCAAAACACAATCATGTTCTGAGATCGCCCCGCCCCCGCTTGTGGTACTTCTTCTAATCACTGACATTAACACAATTGCCTCACTCTCCATTACTTTATCATCTCAGAAATGATTGTGCTTTCAGGGGAAGAGATTGCTCTGCACACCCCGCGCGAGACAGTAAAGAGTGAAGCTATGATTTGTGAAGTGTGGTTGCTACCCAGCCAAGTTAGGGAGAAGCACTGGATAACGTACGAGTCATAAAGCCCAAGTCATCATAGCATTAAATCCAACCTCATGAATAAATAAAAGGTTCTAAGTTTACATAGCATTATATATTTATTTATTTGGAAAGTGGGACCAAAGAACTGGTATAATTCTCCAGCAACTCATAGCTTGCCAAAAAGAAAAATGCTTTTATGATTCTTTTCTAGGTCATAACAGTTGTAATCAGAGTTATTTGTGCAGCAATTCATGGCGATGTTTTGTTTGGCTATTTTGTTATGCATTCATAATCGTTCTTTTAAAATTCATGTTAACAGTTACATGTTTCAAGCCTTTTAAGAAACCCTTTTTATTTGAGGAAAATAAATCAAAGTCAAATTTTCACAGATCTTTCAGTGCTTTGCACTGGAAGGCCTGACTGGAAGGAAACGAGATGCTGTGAGAACTCAAGAGCAGCCCCAGCGCTCGCCTCCCTGATTCCCCGCCTCCCTGTCCCAGTGAGAGCCCAGCAAATGCATAGAACAGCTTTCTTCAGCTCTCATTTGACGCATTTAAGATCCTAAAATCGTTAGTGGGTTCTGCATTTAGTACTTTTTTTAGAAATTGATTTTATGTAGAAAGGGTCACAGAAAATAGTGTTCTAAAGGCAAGTTGCATGATATGATTGTATGATACATATGTACGTGTGTATGTGTGCATGCAAGCATGTGTTTAATGCACCAACATCTTCTGTTAGCTCCTTATGGTGAGGAAGGAAGCACCTCCTCCTCAGATGAAAATACCCCAGCTTCCAGGAACTACTAATGCAAACTGACTATATATTCATATTTGCTTTTCAAAAATGCCTTGTATGTGGAGGCTTTTGACAAGCTGTTCAAGATGCCCAGACGTAAGGCACTGCAGGACCCTGGGCAGTCAGGCAGCCTCCCCGCCCTGAGTGTGAAGAGGTGCTCTAAAAGACAGCCTTGTGGCTGCTTCTCTAGTTAACTGTGCATCACATGATAGACACGTGGTCACAGTTTGGGTAGATGCATTTAAAAACTTTTTTAAAAAAAAAAGAGATGAATTCCAGCTGAATTTACCCCTGCGTGGTTGTTTAAAGCCAGATAACTGAATACCTCCCTCAGAGGGCTTTCTGAGCAAGGCCTTCATTTGTACATCTGAACAAAACTACTGCTCTAGTGGCATCTGGTATCTAGACCAACGTAAAATGACAGCTGTCACCATCTTGACAGAAAGACCAAGAGTTTGATCAAAATCTACACAATGCACGTCCAATTTTATGGTGCCCTCATGTTGATTTTTACGGGGTCATTATCATGAAAAGGATCTTTACTATGATAACTGAGTATCTGTTATTAACATGTCTCCCAGGGCCGTGAGCTTTCTCCAGCTGTCACTCTTCCGGGGTCTCAGAGCAACCCCACACTGCTGATTCTACCTGTAAACGGTTGAAAATATAACAAACAGCGAAGATGACATCTTTGAATTCCTTATTGAAGTCTGAATTTTGGCATCACAAAACAAAGCCTAATCCCCTGTGTCTCTCGGCAGACCTCTAGAAACTTCCATCCTCATCAGAAAGTTTGTGTGCCATGCGGCAGTCGCCCCGGGTGGCAAAGCCGCAGCACTCCGCCAGCTAAGCCAATATTAATTCTAGACGGAGGAGGAAAACCAACAACAAAAGAGAAACCTGCTGCCGTCTGGACAGCAAAGAAGTCATATTTTCACTTCAAGGGCTCTGGGAGCCCTGGGAAGCAGACGGGAAGCTCCTCACATTATTCATGCTGACGTTTTAAATAAAGTTCCAACAGGAATAAAAATCTCTAACTTTCTGGTGAGTTCTTGGGCTAGAAAATATTTCTAGGATAAAGTGCTCTTCATCTAAGCCTGCGAGAATAGCATAAAGCAAACACGGAGGCCAGGAGGGACTGAATGCGTGGATGACGGAGGCAGCTGAAAAACAGAGGAGACTCGGATGATTTCATCTGAGATAATTAAACAAACTAGAAACTGTCGGACAAATTTAATCATAAAATCAATCTTGTCCTTAGTTCTAATTTCACTAAAATATACATTTAAGAGCACTGAGAGAAGTCAGTGGTTATGAATGTATTTTCAAAATACATATAGATTTCACCTTAGAAATTGCTTTTATATTAGAAATGATGTCAAGTAAGCTTCCTAGTTAAGACAAATCACTACTAAACGTTCCAGGAAACCCCAGCACAGGAAGAGGCCCGTATTCCCTCCTGAGCACCTCAGCCCCAAGCCAGCAGCATTGGGTGCAGGCACTCCCGCTGCAAGTGATGGTGTTGCCTCTAGCACTTTGCTGCAGTCGGAGGTGCCGCCCCACTGGCTCTGGGTTGGGATTCTTGCTCCTGTGTTGCAATGTCACACAAGGGTGTGCCACGGGGAAGGGTGCTGCGAGGTGGCATCCCTTGGCTTGTCCTCGTGCTGAGCCTACTGTGAAAACTACCCTAAATTCCTCTCCTAATTCTTCCTGTTATCTTCCCCCTCCCGGTTAAATTACGCCACTAGATCATTCAAAGAGTACCAATCACAACAACAACAACAAAAAGAATGAGCTACAAATAGATCTTTTAAAATAAGTCTAAGTTTTTCATAATCATTACTAATTACAAACAGAAGGAAGGCCGCTTCATTTTTTTAAAAATCCTGAGGACAAAAGAATCAATCTTACTTAATCTGCATTTTACCACACACCACTAATAAGAGGCTTGGAAGCTTTTTCTGAGTTGCGAATCCACCGAAGCAACTCATTACTGACCTGTGCTTTCCTCTGGTTAATGTATGGCAGGCTGATGCCGTAGTTGGCGCTCACAGCGGCTCTGTGGTGCACATTCTCTGGATCCCGCATGATCTTTACATTCAACTCTATCTTTGGCTGAAACAAAGAAACAATGAAACTTTGATTTACAATGAACAAAAATGCTTACTAACATTTTATATCCTTGGAGGAATATAAAATTCTTGGAAAATAAGGAGTTTAATACAATTCTCACTGAAAGAAAGGGTCTTTTATTTAGACTACTAAATAAAATCAATCCTTTTCTATTCAGAGAAAAGGGAGATTTTCCTCTATGTGTTCTATTTGGGCACAAATATATACTCAGACACCAATCATTTACTCAGAAAAACATGCTCCATGTCAGCCAGGACGGACAAAGGACAAGAATCTCTCATCTCAGTTTCTTTCTGGCTTTCCAGGTCAAGGACTTAGTGAAGAAAATCTATACTCCAGACACGCAGGTAGAGGGCTCTCTTGGCCTGTTAATGTGGCCGCATTCCTCTAGGGACATCACAGGTAGCTGTTGGTTCGGACATGATGAATTCTCACCACACCGAATGTGTCTACGCCTCTGCAGAGATTTTGCCATCAGTAATTAGTGGTGTTGTTAGGGAGAGAAACAGCATCTTGTTCTAATCATCCGTTCTTCATTTTAAAGGATTCTTGTCAGAATGGCGGCGATGGAGGGCTTTGGAAGGATGCCACAAACCTAGGTGACCACCCTAGCCTGGACTGCTGGGTGGGGCTCAGCAAAGTCACCTCACTTCTCGGCAAGTCAGCCCATCTGCTTGTCAAGGGCAATGGGTGGGTGTGATGCTCTCGGGAGGTGCTGCCCTGCGCATCAGCAGCCTGTGACTGCAGGTTAAAATGACAGTTGGCACTTAGGAATCACCCGTGAGATGTCGTATGACTTTTGTCCCGCAATATAATCTACAGACCTGTGGTTCTGTTCACAGGGCTAAGCTAGCTCAGCCCTGTCTAGTTCCAGAACAATTTTATCTCCCCCAAATGAGGCCTTGCATCCATTAGCAATCGCTCCCTAGTCCTACTACCCCTAACCCAGCAGCCACTGGGACTCTTTCTGTCTCTACCACAACTAACTCCATTCTGGACATTTAGTAGAGATAGAAGCACAATATCTGGACTTTGGGAGTTTTACTTTTAAAGGAACTTGGAGATACTGGGAGCAGCGAGAAAATTTAATTTGGGTTCAGTCAAATATTTCAGTTCAGAGGGCGATCTGAGGCAAGTGTTAAAATGGTTGCAGTAACCCAACAGACTAGTCCAGAGTCCACTTATTTCTTCCAACTTAAGCATCCATAAAAATGGTCACAAAAGGAATGAAGGCACGATCTTGTCTGGATGAGCTGGTAACATATGCTCCACGCTTCCCTTCTGGTTTTAATTGCTCCTGAATAACCAAGCCTCCAAATAACTGTCCTCAACTGCCCTCCGTATTTAACCCAGCTGGAAACACACGTCACAAACCAGGCATGTCTTGCGACTTTCTCCTTTAAGTGCATATGGAAGCAGAAGTAACGTGGAGCCCAGTTACAGATGGCTTCCTTGCTGTGGCTAGCCCACACTCGCAGCGCTCCTCCGGCATTTTTGCAGAGCCGAGTGCCTTTTTTAAATTGAAATTAATACCTGAACATAATTTTTTCCTTCTTAATTAAGCTTGCAGGGTAATTTCCATCCTACCAAGGATCAGGAAATTGCTAATATGTATTATATTGACTGGATGTGGTTTCTGTAATTAGGATGCCTTAAGAATGTGGATTGTGGATACAATTGATGGTAATGGCTTCATCTATCATGTCTCAGCTTCGTTAGAACTTTTTAATTCTGGGATCACTGGCTCAGTGGACCAGAGAGGTTTTCTTAGTTTTATTATGTTCCATCAACTTTGTGTGGCTACAGGACTGGCTTGGGGAGGAGATGACCAGAGTTGCCGTTGTTCCAGCATTGAGACCCAGTTGTTCTCTGCCCTATTTTACATCTCTGGGCACAGATATTCTGGAACTAAATCACCATGCTAACAGAAATAGTAGTTGGAACACTGACTCTTATTGTGGGCGCCTAGAATAATGCCCCTAAAATTATTAATTGTCTCCTCTTCACCATTTTGGCACTAAAGCATGAGTTTATCAAAATGATAATACCTGTGTGATTTGATTTTCCTTTTAAAATATTGGATTCTGGTCATGGTGACACAGTCTATAATCCTAACTTGAGGTGAGGCAGAAAGATTAGAAATTCAAGGCCAGTCAGCCTTAGCTATATGAAAAATATAGCTCAATATGTCTCAAAATAATAAAATACTATAAAAACAAATACTGCCAGTGAGTTGGCTCAGTGGGTAAACACACTTGCCACCAAGCCTTACAACTTGAGTTCTGTCTCCAGGTCCCACATGTGGAAAGAGAAAACCAACTCCTGAGTGTTGTCCTCTGACCTCTACACAAGCACACACACATGAATGAATGAATAAAATTTAAAACTAAACAAAAATATATATGAGGCTGAGGATATAACCCAGTGGTAGACTACTTGCCTAGCATGTGAGAGGTCGTGGGCTTGATACCCAGCAAAGAATAAAATATTAAAGATGGCTTCACTAAAAGTCATGATCAAATAGATTCAGTGCTTAAATCTGTCATGCAGTCTGTAGGATGTTTTTGCTTATAAGTTTGTTGTCAGATCTAATAATAAGGGTTTATTTTTACTAAGAAAAACAATTATAAATTTAAAAATCAAAAGGAATGAATCATTCCATTAAGCAAAAAAGCCATTCTCTGGAAAATGCTCTCTTACCAGCAGTAAGAGAAATATCAGAAATAACTTCAGAAAATTTTCTTCAATTGGTCAAGAAAAGGCAGAAATTTCTTTAATCTATTTTGAGTCACTAAACAATCTAAAATTTGCATTCTCTCCTTTTGATAGTAATTACAAGCAGATATATCAAATGTGACTCTCATTTAGACTTTGGTTTGTAAGAACAAAACTTATTATCAGAGCCAATTACTGTTTTACCTACATGGCTGCACAGAAGCAGGGAGCTCAATTTTCATCTCATCAGTGATTTTGTGGTATTTATTTTATTACTATGCCCACAACGCTATATAAGAAGGAAATAGCTTATGCTATTAAAACTAGGGCTGGAATACAAGTGGCTAAGGTTGCTTCTAGAAGAACTTCTGAATTAAAAACACTAGGCAGCATGTAATGCCAGCTCCCCAGACATGGGCAGACCATAAAACACACACATCTATCCAAGCAGTAGCTCCCACACAGAGTAATCAAAATTGAAATGCTTCACAAACAAAGTTGAGAGAAGCTATTTGCCAAGTTACAGTATTAGCAGCAGAACATTGTTCTCAACAGTGCCTGCCCCGAGTAATGTCTTCCTAAGTGGATATTGCTTAATGCTGTATTCCCACTGGTAAAAGTCATCTTCCATTTAAATCTCAAAGCCAGAGAAAGAACAAATAGGAAAATAATTCAGTCACCTTTCACTCATTCTCACAACCGTGATTTTATATATTGAAAAGAGCAGTAGACGGTGAGTCCCAGTTTGAGCCACATGAGTTAAATTTCTCATCTGTAACATGGGAAATAATGTCAGACTTCACAGGGTCATTTGTAAGATTCGAATGACTGGTATATGTTGAGTATCTTATAAATTATAAAGTGCTTGCTATTCGGGGGAAACTAGAAAAGAGTGTGCTGGCCGGTGGGGGAGGGAGACCACAGTGGACGGAAAGACTTCAAATGTATTAAAGCCATGAGCTCTTAAAGGTCAGCCTCCAGAGTACCTAATGAGAACACCAACAAATTAACTTGGAGTTTGGAAAATAAAAGGGAGTTAGCATTTAGCCTACTTTTCCTAAAAAAACTCTATTTCATAATCACCAAAAACATCTAAAAATGATCTTCGTAGACACTAATAAGTGCTGAAAGACTGGCACAATTCTAAACTCACTCCAGTTCCTAATGCAATCGTGCATTCAGGAGACACTGACGGTTGCTAAGACCGAGCATGGTAGACGGCTGTAGTTATATAAAGAGCAGATCAAGCTGATTAGAACTGGATTAACTGATCAACCAAAGTATCATTAAAAGAGAGTAACAATACTATATAACCAGACATGGCAACTTGGGTCTGTACTCTCAGGGTCTTCCTTGGCTGTATGGTAAGTTTAAGACCAGCCTGGGCTATGGGAGGCTGTTGAGAGACGAGGGGGGCAAACTTTGCCCATAGAAGACAGGGTGAGGGAAATCATGAAAGCTGTTAAAGCCAGGTGACTGGTACATTTCATTGTATATTTGTGTCTATTCAAGAATACAACTTCTTAAGTCATTAAAGTTATGGTATAATTAACACATTTAATTTATTTTATTAGCTTTTCATTCTAACATCCTGTTCTCAATGGCTTCCCTCCTTACCCCCTCCCCCCCCCCCCCCCCCCCCCCCCCCCCCCCCCCCCCCCCCCCCCCCCCCCCCCCCCCCCCCCCCCGTCAGGGAAGCAAGCTCAATAAGCAGAAACTCCCCCATAGGCTCAGCAGCATCAGTTCTGGGCTACTTACAACTAGCCAGACTCCAGCCTGATGCCTCAAGTTCACAAAGCTATAAGCATAACCACTGCTTTCCAGACGTGTTTGCCCTTTTTCCTGAGGACCGAAGAAAGAGAGCAAACACTTACTCAACTTACTCTGTGCCAGAACAAGTAGGTGAGGACTGAAACATCCGACTATAACTTGGCTTAAAATGGGGACAGGGAGTACACAATAGCTGCCTACCTTCCAGTGAATGTAACTGGACAAGCAACTGCCAGACCCCGCGAGCTGCCAGTGGGGAGATGGATCTGGTTTGCCTCTGACCCCAGCTCTCCTTCCCTCACTGGGATGGCTTCCTCAGGTGTGTCAGCCTAGGATCCTCCTTCTGAGGAGATGGCAATGACATTAAGACCCGAACAAGGAAACTGAGTCAGTCACGTGAGAGAAACTAATTAGTGAACAGAGACAGCTGCAGAGGCCAAGGCCACTGGAGGCTAGCCTTCCACTGTGGCTAGAAGGACGCGGAAGAGGTGCTCGCTTCTCTGCCCCCTCCCATTCGATGAATGTGTCAGTCAGGAGGACAGAGTGCTGTAGGCTGGGGACACGTCGGGGATGTGCAAGTGATTTTGGCACAGAAACATAAAAGCATTTCTGGGCTGAGGCTGGTGTCACTTGAAACCTGGAGGCCATAAAACTGAGAGCATGGCAGTCCCCATCACTGTGAGTGTGCCCCAGTCACATGCTGCTCTGGGTGCAAACACAGAGCAGCTGAAGGTTCAGTCGCAGAGTGGGAGATGGGATTCTGTGATCCCTGATGTAGCATTGAACCACTGATGCTAACTAAGCAGGGAAGCCCTTTCAGGTCCCTGACACGTGCCAGAGTAGAAGACTGCTGGAGTTCTTTAGTCACCAGAGAAGCCACCAGGGACCTGGCTTCTTCCCTCTCCCACTGCGCTATCCCCAGAGGTGGCCCCCATGCTTGTCACCCTGTGCAAAGTGGCTGCTATGGCTTCAAATGCCATGCTTGTTTCTAGCAGAAAGGAAGAGGGAAACAGGAACTGCAAAGCAATGTGGCGTCTGTGACTGTCCCCTTCATCACAAAGACGAGCTGATGACCCCACTAGATTTCTGTTCCATCCTCCACTGCTACACTGGACTGCAGGGAAGGCTGAGAAAGGCGTGATCTTAGCCATGGTGGGGCGCACACGCCATGGTAAGGAGCAGGAGTCCTGTCAGTGATGGGCATGGGCACATGCAATGAGTCAGACACAGTTTCTGTCCTAACTGTGGAATCTAGCTAGCTGGGTAGGGACAGAATACGGAAGTGGTAAAATCAAGGTCACGTGGTCAGTGGTTGAAGGTCCTCACAGCAATAAGAGTTGCTAGAAGCAGCCAGGGGTGCTCTGAGTGATGCACTTCCTGGTTCGGACACAGCCAGGACCCCAAGTTCAGGACAGGCATCCCACACAGCTGTACGGGCCCTGCCCCACTGTCTGCAGAATGCCTGTCTCAGGATTGTGGGTTCAGCTCACAACATACAGCAGCACTGCCCCCAAAACATCTGGGTGAAAACTAGTACATGGGGTGAGAAAAGGCAAGGCTTTTGTGTTTCTGCTCTTAGAATCTGCCCCAGTAACTCAATTGTTAGCTTACAGGGTGCTGTGCCAAAGGTGACATGCTCTGCAACTTTTTAAAACCTTTAATTACATTTGTTTATTTATTTATCTATTTATTTAGGGGTTCTGGAAGTATGTGGTGAATGTTAGAGGACAGCTTCAAAGGAGTTGGGTTTTTCCTTCTGGGATGTGGTTGCAAGCAGTCCAACTTAAGGCATCAGGCTTGGTGGGCTAGGGTCTTAACTTACAGAGTCATCTCACCAACCCCCAAACATTAATAACACCCCAACTCTTTATTGAAGTCCTGCTGTGTTGCTCAAGTTGGCCTTGAACATACATACACACTCACACACACTCACACACACTCACACACACTCACACACACTCACACACACTCACACACACACACACACACACACACACACACACACACTTGGGCTCCTGTGCTGATGACAGCACATGCCTTTTATTTCCATAAAAATTCAGCCTCCACTGACTACTAGTGTAAGACCTACAGCACCTTCATGGGCTTCCAGAGCACATGGACCCAACTGACTTTTTACAGCACACAGGCTGCTGCTCATTCCATGGCCCCCTTGCTATGGATTCTTTTGGATGTCTGTGACCAGAGAATAGTGGCTAGCATTTGAAATTGGGGTGCCACTTTCAAGATGTTAGTTAGCTATAGCACACCCTACAATAAAATCTAGGCAGCAGGCTGGCAAGATGGCACACCTGGGAAGGGCACCGCTGTCAAGAAGCCATGGTCATCTCCAGAATGCACACGCTGGGAAAAGAATGGACTCTGACTCCCACAGCCATCCCAGCCCCCACATATGCACCCTGGCACAGGAGCTCCCAAACCCGCACAAAGTAAGAAAGTGATTGTAAAAAGTCTTGCTAGTAGTTTATACTTCTGGAAAAAATTATGTAAATAAAAATATGCAATTAATCGATCTTCTCATGGAGATGTCATGAGTGGTATAGGCTTCCAGGTCTGAGGCCCAACAGACAGTCCTGACTCAGTAGGAATCATGTCTCTTCAGTTACAACTCAGCTACACTGTTATCTGTAAACCGCTTCAAAGAATGTATAGTACATATGCACACCAGCTAAACTGTAACAAACAGCAGCAGGAGCACACAATACTAATGTGACTTATAAGTGAAGTCGGCCACTTCACTTATGATGAAGTGAGGAAGTGAGGCCAAGAAACACCTCCCAGTTACTGTGTGTTCAATTTCCAATCTGGTGTTGGTCATTGTTCAGAAGCCTTTCCAATTGCCAAATTCTCTGAGACCACCACGCTTCAGAACACAGCCACAGTCCAAGAGGCCAAGGTACTGTATATTTTATTTTCAAGTTGTTTGAGTTTTGTTCTACGTTCCTAGTCTATCCTACCCCAACTAGAACGTGAGCTTCACATGAGCAGAGAGATGGAGTGGCTCAGGCTTCAGGTGCCCCCAGAGATTCGTGGGGACTAATCACAAAACCATTGTGAACACCTGTGCCTGCTCAGTGCCCGCCACGTGGGGCCCTGCTGGGAACACGGAACCTGTTACCCTTGCAGCAGCCCTACAAGCTGTGCACTGTCCTTACCCCCACCAGGCATGTAAGGAGCCAGGCCACAGGGACAGCAAGGGACTGGTCAAAGTGTGACTAGCAAGTGGTGAAGCCAGGATGCCAGTTCAAACCATGCACTGCCCCATACAGAGCCTGCTCTGGGTTCCAAACTGTCTACACACAGGTGACAGCCACAAGCTGAAGTGTCCTTGCTTTGGAAGTGAAATGCAACAGGAAAACCTCCATGTCCCAGGTTTGATAAAGAGCATGGGATGCCATCTGCGGACTCACGGGGGCAATCTAAGTGTGAGCTGAGATGTATTATATCCACAAGCACTGTTGACTGCATTAGGTGTGATAACGGTACTGTAAGTGGGGAAAAGCTCATTTTACAAATGCATGCGAAAAGCATTAAGAGGTGAAATGTCATTGGGTCTGTACTTTAAAACACTTCAAGAGAAATAGATGAAGCAGAAATGTTCGAGGTTAACAACTGTAAAATGTAAGCAGAGAAGGTGGCCGTTCACATACTGTTTTCTTATTATGTTATGCCATGCCTGGCAATGCTTTGGGGTTGACCTTCCTGGGGCACTGGGGGATGAAATGACAGACACTCCTACAGAAAGGCTGGAATCATGTGGGCTGTGTGTTATGGTGGAGATGCCCCACAGCACCCCAGAACAGCTCATTTGTTGTACACCTCTGAATGGAGGGCCGGGTTATCGTTGTGTGGATGCTGAAAGCATCCCCATCACCTGACACATTGCTCAGACTCTCAGCCAAGTTCAGAAGAGCACATTCTGATCAGACCGCAGTGCCTAGCTCGCCTCATCCGCCACTCAATCAGGCTGGAGCTTATTCACTTCTCATTCTACTCGCGCCCTGCTGCCCCCAGTCTTTTACGAATGCAGTGTCCTCTGCCTGGGAACTCCTTCCACACACTCCTCCCACAGCACCCAGCAGAGTGACGGCCACATAAAGGGCCTCCTGAGACATCTGGTAAGGAAATTGATGATGTACAATCCTCTGCTTCTCAAACGGGTACACTGGCAGTTATGCGGTCGAGTAGTGCGACCACAACAAACATCAAACATTATCCTGGGGCTCTGGTCTGTTTGAGAGCTCCTGGGGCAAAATCTACTAGTTCTATACTGAAACAAAACCAAGTATATAATGAACAACAATGAAATTTTTCTTTTCTTTTATATTTTGGGTTTGTCTTGAGACAGGGTCTCACGTAACTCAGGTAACTTCAGACTTGCTACACTAACTCAGGCTAGCCTTGATCCCCTTGCCTCCAACTCCTAAACAGGCATGTGGCATCACACTTGGCTGCTGTCATTGCTGTTTGTCTGGTTTTGGTTTAGTCAGAATATCTTTTTTTTTTTTTTTTTTTTTTTTTTGGTTTTTCGAAACAGGGTTTCTCTGTGGCTTTGGAGCCTGTCCTGGAACTAGCTCTGTAGACCAGGCTGGTCTCGAACTCACAGAGATCCACCTGCCTCTGCCTCCCGAGTGCTGGGATTAAAGGCGTGCGCCACCATCGCCCGGCTAGTCAGAATATCTTTATGAAGTCCAACTCCCTGGCTCAAATGTTTCTCCTGACCATCCTCCCAAGGCATGGAGACTGCAGGTGTGTGACACCTGCAAGAGTTTAGAGATAAACCAACAAACAAAAAAACTCTCATACATATATATAACAAAAATAACCACCAAAGATATTTCTTACTTGCTTTAAGCTCTTCAAACTCAACCCTAGAACCTACAAGGTCACATTCTTCTGTTTGTTATAAATATTCAACAGGAAAAAATCGGAAATATATCATATTGCAGGTTAAACTGTGCTATCTCAAAGTTCTTTATTTTTGAAATTGCATATATTTTGAGAATAATTATGGGAACATACTTTTATATAGCATCTATATACAAAAAAGATATTTTATTTTTATTTATATTCAAAATATAATGCTTCATCTGGGCCTAATGGTACTCAGTTAAAATACCAGCACTGGGGAGTAAGATACAATGAGTAAGAGGCTAGCCTGGGTTACATGGGGAGACTGTCCAAAACCACTATCATCCAGTAAAAATTTAAAAATCCACACTTAATCCAAATCCTATTTACCTGCTTATGTACATGTACTGGGTGTATTACTGCAAACAAAATAGCCATCTGGAGGAACACATAGGCCAGGCAGTTCGGTGGAGAATGGGGACAAGGAGGTTAGGTTTGGTCCAGCATCTCTGTGTTGGTTTTCATTTGTTACTGTTGTAGCAAGCATGCATTGTTGGTAAATTATGTATGGCTGATGAATTTAGAGAAAAATGGAGTATTCTAAGACACAAGTCTGGAGACTATTGATTCTTATCCACAGTGTCTATCGTAATAGTTCCTTTTCAGTGTCAACTTGACTGCTTATAGGATCACCATGGAAACGCACCTGTGTCTCTGAGGGTGTGTGTAGATATCTGACGGGAAGAGGGAATCATCTGCCTGAGGTGGCACCATCCCTCAGGCTGGGGTCTCAGACTGAATGCAGAGGAGAAAGCTAGCTGAGCAGCAGCATTCTCTCTACTTCCTGCAGGACGTGACCTCACACTCTGCCAAGATGGGCTGTGCCTTTAAGTGGCCACAGACGAGGCTCTTCCCTCTTCACACTGCTTCTCTCACAGGAAATGCATCTGTAGTTCTGAAAATAAGGCTTTCAAGTCCAAGTTTACTCACTAATATTTCATCACTGCGTCTATATTTATTTCAAGAGGAATGCTTTTAAAAGGTGAACCTGCTCCTATAATTTTTTGAAATTGTCAGTTATTTTGAACGACTTAAGATTTTCATATATTAAAAAGCTTAAGATACAATTCTTAGTGTGATCCTTAATTACAGCTGAGCCACTTCTAATTGTCATCTAAGCGTTTTTGGCAAGAATTAGAATTCCAAAACCAGCTATTCACTTTGGGGAGAGAGAGAGACAGTAAGAAAAAGCAACTGGGCTTTGCCTGGTTTAAAAGTTGATGATCAAAGGTTGGAATCACCCAGTTGGATTTTACACCGACTTACAAGACCCAGCTTCCCGCCGGTGCAGGAGCCTGCTGTCCTGGCACCTGGCCGCAGATACACCTTTTTTTTTTTTTTTTTTTTTTTTTTTTTTAATAGAATCTAGCTCTGGCTGTCTTGTAACTCTCTGTGTAGACCAGACTGGCCCTGAACTCAGAGATCCGCCTGCCTCTGACCCTCAGTGCTGGGATTAAAGGTGTGTGCCATTAGGCAGATGTCATCAATATCTAGGGATAAAGCATGTCAGGGTGGGAGACGTCCACACCCCTCTCTGAACAGAGCTCCCCTAGTCCAGAGAACACAGCGCTGCACCCGTTAGCATGTATTTCCTTGTCTTTATATTCATGGTCATTTACCAGGACTCAAAACTCTTATAGAAAAAACAAATATCTGACCAATGTTTAATTTTCCTATGGAATAATAACAACTATCCATTTTACAAAAGTCCTAATCTCAGATACTTTCGTTGCTTTTCTAAGTCGGAGGCCTCCAGTCTCTGGTCTTGTGAACCAACTGAGGCCCTTCCCAGGTTTCTTAGCAGAAAACACATACACACCTCAACAAACAAAAACCCTAGAAATGTTCTAGAGGCAGCAGCTGCTGAACAGGAGGCAGACGGAAGTGTGAGCTTCCCTACCGCAGCATGCTGCCTCTTTTTCTGCAGCGTTTTATCGTGGCTGTTCTCCTATTGATGATTTGTCTCCTCTGACTCAACCGTAAGGTCTGCGCCACAGAGACCTCACCTATCCTTCCCCATCCCAACATGTTCTTAACAATCCTTGGCAATCACAGAGTGTGGGTCAAATGTCGCAAGTGCCATGACAGAGGCACAAGCTGACTGCCCTGCCATGACAGAGGCACGAGCTGGCCTCCCAGACGTGACAGGCACAAGCGGGCTGCCCTGCCATGACAGAGGCACCAGTGGGCTGCCTGTGAGTGCAGAGTAGCCTGCATGGATGCCTAACTTGGGCATGAGCCTGTGCAGCTTTGGTGGTCTCTGTGGTGGTTTCATTTACTCATTCAAAAAAATACTTATCGAGAGTTCTCTGGCATGGTACAGCAATGGACAAACCGGCAAAGATTCTATACTCATTGAGCTTGTAATCTAAAAGAATTACAAGAAAAAAGAAAAAAATAGCCATGCAGTTCACTAGCCAATTCTGTGGCAAGTGTCATCAAGTAAAATGGAAGGTAATATAAGCAGTTATAGGAAGGGTTTCTTCCCCTGACTGTAACTGTAGATATGCTAAAACGCCACCCAACTAAGCACTGTAGAGAACTTTATGATATGGGCATTTGAAGTCAATAAAGCTGTCATAAAAATAATACCACAGTGGGTACGAGCACAGCTTTGTGGCCCTGCATTTCTGGGTTCTGAATCCCAACTCAGACACTCTAAGCTGTGAGCTCTTAGACAACATATCTAGCATCATGTACCTTGGTCTCTTTCCAAATAAGCTAACGATAATGACAATGCCTCCTTCTAGGATTGTCCTGAACATTAGACATGTTGGTATTTCCAAAGTCCCAAGGGCAATGACCTATGACTTGTTTGGGATGGCCAGTACACACTGCATGTTTGGGATGGCCAGTACACACTGCATGCTTGGGATGGCCAGTACACACTGCATGTTTGGGATGGCCAGTACACACTGCATGTTCCTTCCCCACAGCTTCTGCTGATCTGCTTAGCCCTGGTGTGCTGCTGTCAGGAGGCAAGGCCTATGCTCAGTGAGGAGATCATAAGGGTGGAGCCTCAGGAACGTAGTTAGTGCCAAACTAGGAAATGGGCCCTCATCACATACCCGATCTGCCAGCATATGAATTGGGCATCAGTAGCTAGAAGAGGCAGACTTCCTTCATGTTGGTCTGTGATCTTCTGTTGGAGAGGGCTGAACCGACTAACACAAAGGGAATCAGAACCAAACTAAAAAACACTCCATGGAGGCAAAGCCAGAAACCTCATCAGCTCTTTAAAAACAATCAAAAACAAAAACAAAGCAAAAAACATACAAACTACCTAAGCCTAGAAAAGTAAATAATTTAAATAAACCCATAATACCCAGTTAGATAGAAGTAGTAATTAAAAGTCTCCCAGCTGAAAAAGCCCAGGGCCGGATAAATTTAGTACAGAATTCTACCAGGCCTTCATAGAACTTCATCAATACTCTCCAGAGTATTGTAAAATAGAGAAGGACAGAAAATCACCAGATTTCTTCCACCAAGCCAGAATTACCCTGATACCAAAGCCAAACAAAGAAGGAAAAAAGGGAAAGGGAAGAAAAATTTAGGCTAAAATGTCTGATGAACAAAATTGAAAAACTTCTCAATAGACTATTAATAAATCCAATTCTATGACACATCAACAAGAGTATCAACCATGATCAAGTTGGCTTCATCCAAGACATTCAGGGATGGTTCAATATGCATAAATCAATAAACATAATCCACCACATAAATAGACAAAAGGATCATCTCCTGGAGAGAATAGAGATATGGGCAACAATATCTCAGCATAGTAAAGGAATTTACAGCAAGCCCAAAGCCAACACCTTGATAAGTGGAGAACTCCAGGCATTTCCACTAAAGCAGTGAACAAGACAAGATATCTCCTTTTTCCATTTCTACTCAACAGACCACCAGCAGGGATCAAGGCAGCAAATGAGAAAAGAGGAAGCCAAATCATCTTTATCTGCAGATCACGTGGTTCCCTAAGACCCCCCAAGACTGCACCAAGAAGTTCCTACAGCTGAAAAACATGCTCAGCAGAGAAGCAGAACATGTTTCTTCTGAGCTCTGTTTGGAAAAAAAGTGTGCTTTGACTGATTTACTTCTGAAGAAAGTTCTTTTGCTGAGAAATTAACTGTGCTATAGACACATCCAAAACAACAGTAACATCAAATTATAGAAACAGACCAAAATATGTATTGTATTACCTAATTTAAAACACAATGTAATTTCTTGAGTTCTTCATATGTTTTGAAGATAGAAGAGAGGCTGTCTGAACTGACCTTACCCTGTAGACAGACTGATGATTATCTTAAATATCACCATAGAACCTTCTTCCAACAACAGATGGGAACAGAGGCAATGGCCCACATCGGAGCACTGGACTGAGCTCCCAAGATCCAGTTGAAGAGTGGAGGAAGTGAGAGTATGAGCAAGGAATTCAAGACCATGAAAGGGCCATCCACTGAGACAGTTTGCTTGAGCTAATGGTAGCTCACCAACTCCAACTGGACTGGGAGTGAGCAAGCATGGGAACAACCAAGCTCCTCTGAAGGGGGTTGACAGCTGGGGCAGTTTTGTTGTGATATAATTTATTTATTAGCAGGTTCCCTTTTTGAATGTGTACATTCAATGGTGCATTTACAGAGTTGTAAACCCAAACCACTATATAACACTGGAATGTTTTCATTATCCCTGAAGGAACCTCATACCCTGGCCTCCCCTCCCTCTGGCCTCACCCCTCCCCCACCTGCCTTCCCCACTGGCTGCCTGTTTCATAGGCTCCTACCTTTGCTCTTGTAAGGCCATGTGAAAATGAACCGTGCTGCTTTTGAGGTCGCCAAAGTTTATCCTCAGGCTCCATGGGGAACGTATAGGCTTTCTGGTCAAGTACAGTTGGAAGCATCCTAAGTAAACAGAAAAGGGGTTTAAAATCTGCTGTAGCTCCAAAAGCTCTCAAATCGGAATGTTAAAAAATGCTTCCTACTTAGTATGGAGTCACTATTGGTGACTCCAGCGGACCAGGGCAGTCCTTAGCAGCGTGGCCACTCTAACCTGCAGCTGTTTAATTAAGCACAAGAATTTTCCTATCTGATAAGGACCCTGAAGTACTAACAAAAGCACCAGCTCTGGCTCTGCTTATACAACTAACAGTTGACACAGTTGTTAGACATAAAGCACATCTTGGGAGAGAGAAAGTAGTGCTGTATTTTGTTCAATAAATCAAATGATAGGATAGCCAATGGTAAATATATTCTTTACATCTCTGCAGATTTAATAGTTGCAAAGATTTTTTTCTATGCGTATGCCTGCAGGCCAGAAGAGGGCACCAGACCTCATTAAAGATGGTTGTGAGCCACCATGTGGTTGCTGGGAATTGAACTCAGGACCTTTGGAAGAGCAGGCAATGCTCTTAACTGCTGAGCCATCTCTCCGCCCCAATAGTTGCAAAGATTAAAAGCAGAGCTGGTGAAGAGTTTTCCTTACTAAGCAGTAGTTGCTCCAGAGCAATATAAAATTCTAAGAATGAGGATATATGTCTCATATTATACTTAATTTTTACATATAAATGCAGGTTCAATTTCTATAACATGATCAAATAATCAAAATTAATAAAATATGGTCACCAATATAACTCAATCTCTCAGTTTTACTATGATGTCCACTTTTGTACAACTATCATTAAAGGTCAGGTGGTGGTGGCGCATGCCTCTAATCCCAGTACTCGGGAGGCAGAGGCAGAGGCAGAGGCAGGTGGATCTCTGTGAGTTCGAGACCAGCCTGGTCTACAAGAGCTAGTTCCAGGACAGGCTCCAAAGCAACAGAGAAACCCTGACTTGAAAAACAAAAACAAACACAATTGTCATTAAACTTAGAGTTCTGGATTTTTCTCTAATAGGTTAAAGATGATGAATATGATCACATCTATCCTTACAACAAGCAAAAAGCAGACAAAATACCACTTCCTGCATCCACCAGAGGACTGTGACCACTGGGCAAAAGGCTGCCGTGAAAAAACAAGATGCTAAGATGGCAAAGACTGACAACTCAGAGCAGTTGAGCAGGAGCCCGAGCACAAATGCAGCAGCTGCAGCCATGGGGAGGGCACTTAAACTCCGCTTGACAAATTGCTGGAGGCTCACTGCAGAGATGCTCATCAATTAAAGGTCCATGTTTTACTTCAGGGTCCACATCATCTTCTCACTGTGGGGATGAGAGAAAAGCCCTCCGCCTTGTTTCCAGCTGGACAAAGGGACACACCCACTCTGAAATGTTCCTGTGGTTTTGCTTTTTGTGCATTTGTGTTGAAAGACACCTCTCAGGGAAAAGTATTTTACCAAAGATTTCATCTGAACTGTAGATAGTGATCCTAATCCATCTAGCCTTCTTGTCTCACCCAAGGTAGAAGCAGGAAGTGCTGAAAGAAAGCTGTGCGGATGATAGCTCAGGGACACACACACACCTGAAAGACCTTCCCACAGGAACATAGACTACTTCCTCACACAGCTTACATGGACGCCACAGAACCCCCGAGCAATGGAGGGATGCAGATGAAAGAGCTGCAGGGTTTGGGCTCTAAACTTCTGAGGAAACCCAGAGACAACAGTGGAGAGAGAGATACAGGGGGAAATTGAATATGCAGAGATCTATAGTCACAGCAAAGTGTAAACACTGCATAACTCCTAGTCAGATGACCCCTTGCAATGAAGGTCTATGTAGCCCAGTCCCCTACAACACCTTCACGTCCGACAGAAACTCTGAAGTACGCTAAGGACAATAAATATTGTTTAGAGTAACATATTAAGATCCAGAAACTGATTTAGTGATGGTGAATATTTTGGAATTATCCAACCCAGAATATAAAATAGCCATGACTAACACGCTAAGGAATTAATGGAAAAGGGAGACAGCATGCAAGACTAAATGGATAAGTGTGTCTCCTGATAACCTGAGATGGAATCAAAACAGAATGCTACATCCACACACAATGTCCGAAATAAACAGTGCCTCTGGTAGGTTTGTCAATACAAAAGGGTCAAATTCACTAAAGTGTAGAGGTGGAAAAAGGACGAGCAGAACAGCAGCATTTTCAAGAACCTACCAATGAGAGCCCTGGAAATGAACAAAAGAAAAGAAACGTGAGTAGTGATGGCTGGGAATTTGCTGAAATTCGTGAAACATCCAGTAATCTCAGAAATACCAGCCTGGATAAGTACCAAGAGTTATAGCTAGGCATATCGAATTCACAAGGCACAAAAACAAAGACAAAGGGGAAGTCTTGCGAGAGAGAAAGCACAGCTTACCATGAGGGTGGAACTGAGTCCCGATCGAGTGGCACTTCTTTCCACAAACCAGGCAAGCAAGAAAAGGTGGACTGAAATCTTCAAAACATGGAAAACACATAGCAACCTGGAATTCCTGTCTAGCAAAACCATGTCCCAAACTGAAAGGGAAATCAAGACATCAGCACACAAATCAAAGCTCGGTCCACTCGTCTGAGATCTGTCTCAAAAAAAAAAAAAATGTCTAAAGATCTTTAAGGAAGGAAAATGTGGCCAGACAGGGGTTATCCAGGGCAGCAAGAACCCGGTGCTCTCCACCATGCTTCTGACATCCCGCAGCCCCTGCTGGCTTGCAGCTTTTCTACCTCTCTGCTAAGCTGGTTTTGTACGCAACAAACACGGCTTCTTGTGGGACTCAGTGGACAACATGAGAACAAGAACCTCTGCCCCTCCCTGCCAGAGGGGGTCTCTTGGTGGATCGCTGTAAGTGGTATTTATGATAGTATGACACCGTGTGTTATCACTTATTAGACTTCCGAGTGCCCCTCATGTAGACTGGTCAGTATTGGCACATACACAAACCCCTGCCCTCCTCCTCTGAATGTGAGTCACACACACACACACACACACACAGATCTCATATGCTGTAGTGCAGTGCTGAGATTTGTGTCCTGCATAGGACAACCCGGAACAACAGGCTGGATCTAAGTGTTTTGCTCATAAGTGAAGCGAGCCTTCCCCATCCGCACCCACTGTTGAGAGAAGCCTCTTTTCTGTCTGCTGGTCCTCACTGCTACTCATTTGTTTTCTTGTTTACTCGCCCCCCTCAATCACAAGCACAATCGTGTATAAAGCGAAAGCTCCTGACAGTGCTGGTCCAGATGGCAGCCATTCTGCTAGTGTCAATGAGTGGCACGTGGCCATTAAGAACAGTGTGAGCAGGAAGCCTGTCCGGCAGCAACAGGGGCACAAGCAGCGCATTTTCATCCAGCACCACTGCCAGTGTGGCGGTCAGAGTGAATTATACAAAACAGTCCCACTGCCCAGATTAAAACGGCTCCTTTGATGATGTCCTTATCACTAGAAGGACTGGCAGGAAAGCCTTGCACTTGCCAGAGCCAGTGATTCCTTTGTGTACCTACTGACCGTTGGTACGACTCCGCCACCACATTTTCCTCTTGAGTAGTAGCAACTAGTGTTACAAGGAAAGCTACATTTGTGAAGAGCAAGCAGAGGGTACCAGATGGCAGACATTTGATCCAGAATTGAATGTGGCCTTTACAACCGGCTACCTCTATCGCTTAAGTCTCACTTTCTTCATGGGAAAAATATCAACCTCATGGACTTAAAGAAAGGGGAAGCATCAATTTCTTATGTTTAAAGTCCTTGGGGCTGGGTGGTGGTGCACACACCTTTAATCCCAGCACTTGGGAGGCAGAGGCAGGCAGATCTCTGTGAGTTGGAGGACCAGAACAGCCAGGGCTCTTACACAGAGAAATCCTGTCTTGACAAAAACAAAAAGAGAGAAAATCCTTAGGAGTAGGGAAATGTCTCAGTGAGTAAAGGTGCTTGATGCACAGTCATGAGGACCAGAGTTCAAATCCCCAATGCCCACACAGAGTCAGACATAGCTCTGCACGTCTAACCTCAGCATTGTTGGCGGTCAGAGACAGGAGGATTACTGAGGCTCTTTGCCTGCCTGCCTGCCTGCCTAGCTCCAGAATTAGTGAGAGACTCCCAAGGGAACACAACAGAGAGTGACAGAGGATGCCTGAAGTCCTCTTCTGGCCTCTGTACACATACATGTGCATGCACACACCTACAGCCCTATGCACGCATGAAGAAACCATTAAAGGAGGTCATACAAACTGTGACGTGTTGTGAAAACACTGGTAGTGACAGGGATCATGGTGACAAGGGGGGACGACAATTGTGGTGTATTTGATCTAAATCACTTTCCTAGGTGCTCAGTGCAGAATGCGCTCTTCCCACCTCTCCAGTGTGTTTAGCAGAGGAAAGCCTCAGAGGTCTGGGCAATGCTGACTCTTGGGTACTCACAGCACCGGTGCCTTTCTGGCAAAGGGGCAGCAGAGGCATACAGGGGGTTTGCTGCCTGCTTCCCCTTTCAGAGGGACTCACTGCCCAGGACATTTGCAGCAGTCTTAGTTTGAGAGACACTGGGGATTTCTGCCAGCCTGACCGACCAGTTCCCAGCCCTGGTTCAGCCCAGTGTAATGGCTTGCTCTAGCCTTTCATAACCACAGGGAACAGTTCCCAGCCCTGGTTCAGCCCAGTGCAATGGCTTGCTCTATCTAGCCTTTCATAACCACAGGGAACAGGATGTTTAGGACCAGGTTCTTCATCATGCAGAGGCTGACCCTCCGTGCAGCTGAATGAGTGCTGATCACGGGTGCGTGCTCACCCCAGGGATTTTAAGCACAAATCACCTGTGTTAGGGACGTCAGGTTCTGACACCTCATCACCTCTGACTGGGAAGCAGTAACAGAAAATCACCTGTTTGAGAACCATGACCAGGAAACAGATGGATGCAAGGTGACATCAGGTGTGTACAAGGAAGACATAAGGATTCTATTCACATAAGGAATAAATTCGGAATTACTTTGTACAAGTGTCCCAGTTGGCTTTCCTATGACTGTGACAAACACTAGGACCAAAAAGTAACTTGGGAAGGCAGGGTTTGTTTCAGGTTACAGTCCATCACAGAGGGAAGTCAGGACAGGAACCTGGAGATGGAAATTGAAAGTGGAAACTAGGGAGGAACACTAGGAACCGGCTAGCATCCATCTTGCTCAGCAAGTTTTCTTATAAAATCTGGGACCTCCTGCTCAGGGGTGGCCACGACCTATGGTGGGCCAGGCCCTCCCATGCCAACAGACAATTGAGACAGTTCCCTAGAGACATGGCCATGGCCAACCTGGTCCTGCCAGTGTCTCAGTCAAGACTCCCTCTTCCAAGGCACCCCTAGGTCCTGCCAGGCTGACAGTAAACACTAAACAGCACAACTGCGACGCCATGTTCTTGTGAATGGTATCTTCTTTGCTCTCAGGTGGAGGATCATGGCTTGTCTTGCACTTGACCTAAGAGAATGTCATGAACAGACGTGGGTTCAGAGTCTTCTGTGGTCTGCAGAAAATGATACACAAAGCAGGTTGTACAGCCCAGGATTCCCTGAAGAATCACTCTGAGTATCGTTCTAGTGTTTTGACCTTGATCCATCTCACATCATCTCGAGCTGCATCCCACTTTGGCACCATATTCTAGGTCCGAGGGATGCTCTTGCCACCTCGTCCAGGCTTGTGGGGATCCAAGAAATCTGCCAGGCTTCCTACCTTCCTGAGAGGAGAACCATTATTATACACCCGTATAGAACCTGAAAGCGAGTACCCAACGGCCACATGTGGATGCCAACCCCATGACCTGGTCCAGGTCCTCTTCCACTCTTCTAGTGGACCCTAATAAGGGGAAAAGACTTGCTTTGGCAAGAGAGGAGAGCCAGATAAAAGGTGACTTCCCAGAAATGTTGTTTTATTCCACTTTCTACTGGCTAGCTCTTTTCAGCCCTCACATAACACCCGGGCCCTTTCATCTGATGAGACATGAAGCCAGAGCTCACTCAAGACAGGAAAGCTCACCTATTGGATTATTTCACTGGTGAAAGATGCCTCCTCTGGTGGTTTTTTAACCAATCCCTTCACTCTGAGGCTCTTACCAGATGTTTATGTTTGCTTGACATTTTGACACACACTGACTCCACCTGCTCCTGACCTGCCTGTCATCTGCACTGGCCTCCAGCTGTGTCTCTGTGGCTTCTTCTAATTTCAAACTAAGACTCAATATCCTCAGTAGTGTATAACTCCATATGTTTTCTTCTCCAAGAAGCCTTCTTTATTTTCCCTATAGAGTCTTTGTTTTCAAAGAATAAGTGGACCAATCTGCCAGTTATAATTTAGCCTATTTGCAAGTGACAATCCTAAACTTAAAAATTAAGACTATAAAATGAGGGCTGGAAAGATGGCTCAATGGCTAAAGGTACTTTGCCACCAAGCCTGAGAACCTTGATTTGATTCTCACAGTTTACATAGTGAAAGACAAGAACCAGTTTCTTCAAGTTGTCCTCTGACTTCCACATATGTGACGAGGCACATGTGCACTCACATGTGTGCACACATACACACAAGTAAATAAATTGTTTTTTAAAAAGATTATAAATTACCCCAAACTAGGGTTTTCCATCAGTATGGGCTGGCATGTTTTATGTCACTGAATTGTTTAATTCAAGTAAAAAGCTTTTTTTTTTTTTTGTCAATTTTGGTTAGATTTACCAGGATTTCCTTCAAGAATTTAGTGAAAACGATTGTGAACACTGTTACATTCTCTTTCAATATCATTAGACTGAGAAGACTGGGATTCTGAGAGTTCCTGCAGACTTCATGGTCATGTGATCTTGTGCAACTTACTCAGTCTTCGGTCTTTGTCTATACAGTGGAGACAATGACTTATGATGGAGGAAGGTCATTGGCTAATAAAGAAACTGCCTTGGCCCATTTGATAGGCCAGCCTTTAGGTGGGTAGAGTAAACAGAACAGAATGCTGGGAAGAAGGGAAGTGAGCTGAGATGCCATGTCTCTGATCTCTAAGGCAGACGCTATGAAGCTCCGACCCAGGATGGACGTAGGCTAGAATCTTCCTGGTAAGCACACCTCGTGGTGCTACACACATTAATAGAAATGGGCCAAGCAGTGTTTATATGAATACAGTTTGTGTGTTGTTATTTCAGGGCATAAGTTAGCCAGGCGGCCAGGAGCCGGGTGGCAGGAATGCAGCCCCCAGCTCCCTCAACAGACTTACCCATGTGCTGGCAGGACTGACTTCGGGTAACACACATCAAAGTAAAGCTTTGGAAAGCTTCTCATGGAACTACACACATGTGTGCATGGTTGCTGGCCCTGTCCTTTCCAAGACCTTTTCAAAGTCAGCATGTGGCCTTGTCTTAACCTTAGCGTCTCATCTCAGCCTTCTGGACCTTAAAACCCAGTGTCTCCTGTGTCACCTCTCCCAAACCCAGCCTCTCAGCATGAAGAAGCTCTAAGCTGAGCTTCAGTTGGTAGGGAAGTTCAGGCTGGACACAGCAGATGCGGTAACCCACGATGCAGCCCTGGCTGGAATGCTGTCGACTTCAGCTACTGTAGGTGCTGATCACCAGGTAGGTAGCGGTAGTGCTTGTCAGCTTGTTTTCTATGAAGCCTCTAAAGAAAAAAACCACTGGACTGGGGAGATGGCTCAGAGGTTGAGGGTACTGACTGCTTTTCCAATTCAGTTCCTGGTTCAATTTCCAGAACCCACAGGGCAGCTCACAATTGTCTATAACTCCAAGATATGACACCCTCACATAGACATGCATGCAGACAAAACACCAATGCAGATAAAATAAAAATAATTATTTTTTAAAAAAAAGGAGTAGAATTCCTACATTTCTGACCAGGGCTTTGAGCTCAGTATTTCAGAGGCCTCCAGGCAGACTCCAGACTGACAAAAGGCATGGGATTGCTCATTTGTACAGAATGGACTCATCACAAATTCGCAAAATCAAGAATTCCAGGTAAAGTGTTTCAGCCTAGAAAAATCTGAACAATATTATGGGAAGCTCCAGATCCTTTAGCAGCACTTTGTTATAAGGGTCAGAAATACAAAAGGGTGTCTTGATTGGGGGAAAGACACAATGAAGATGTTTGCATCTACCCTTCAGATTCACAAGAACATCCCTTCAGTGGATGAGAACTGAAGTTGTTAAACACTTGATGCATGTCCAACCCTTGAAACTGCCGCAAAGACTCCTACAGAAGAGATCATATCCAGCACCTGACTCGAGCGCTGGAGACCGTGCAGTGGCAGCTGAAGCCCATGGAGCAGAGGGCAAGTCCTGACACCACACTGCTTCAGATTACAAACTGCAGTGTTGAAAAGAAACTGCTTTCATTAAACTGAATTTTATTTTATTTTATTTTTTTAAATATTTATTTATTTATTATGTATACAATATTCTGTCTGTGTGTATGCCTGCAGGCCAGAAGAGGGCACCAGACCCCATTACAGATGGTTGTGAGCCACCATGTGGTTGCTGGGAATTGAACTCAGGACCTTGGGAAGAGCAGGCAATGCTCTTAACCACTGAGCCATCTCTCCAGCCCATTAAACTGAATTTTAAATCCAGTTGTTTTCTCTGACAAAAAAAATAAAGGAGGAGTAGGGAGAAGAGGAGGAGGATGAAGAAAAGAAGGAAAGAAGGAAGGAGGAAAGGAAGAAAAAGGATGGAGGAAGAGGAGAAGAAGAGGAAGGAAGGAAGGAAGGAAGGAAGGAAGGAAGGAAGGAAGGAAGGAAGGAAGGAAGGAAGGAAGGAAGGAAGGAAGGAAGGAGGCAGCAGCAGCACCCGGCCCATTTCCCACCCGCTGTTCTCCCTTTGCCAACATTTTAGATCCACACAACTCTACCTTCTCAGTGGCCCAGGCCCCAAAGTTTTGGGGTCACTCTTGAGTCTCATTCTTTTTACCTCAATCTAATGTCAAGCGCACTGAGGTTCTTTCCAGATATTTCAAATCAAGTTTTCCTTTTACTTCCCGCTGCGAACATCTTCCTCTAGATCTACACCTCCCATCAGAAGGACGAGGTCTGTGGCTAACTGACACAGCTCCTGTATCTAAAAGCATGCTTAGCAAATAACAGCTGTTCAATACATGCTTGCTGAATAAACGAGTGACAGATAAGCCATCTGATGACACACAGGCCACCGCTGGCAACCCAGCTGCTCGCCTCTAGACTGTCCCCAGCCGCTGGTGATAACACTTCCAGAGTATATTTACAAAATACCGTTTCCATTCAGTCACAAACCAACACAAAGCCATCAGAACTTCCTCCTTCCTAAGAAAGTGAGTTTAGACTTTACTCCTGCCCTGTCTGTCCCCTGCTCTACCTGCCCGTTTTTCTTCCATGTCCCTCCACCATGCTGACTTTCTACCTGATGACCTTCTGGGATCACTCTCTTTGTGGTTTTCATGTGTGCTATCTTATTCTCCTCAGAAAACCCTCCCTTTTCCTTTCAGCATGCCTGAGTCCATGAACTACTTTACCCGTGGACTCTCTAGAACAGCCTAGAGTAACCTCCCACGCTCCAGTCGGCTGGGCTTGAGTCTCCATCTACCCAGGTGCTTTCATGGCCTGCAATTTTCACCAAGTTAGAGTCTTTGCTCTGAACTTAAATTCTTTTGAATCCCGTAGTGTCATTTTCAGGTGTGTGACTTTTGTTTATACTGCATTTGTTTAACTCTGTGAAGCTGTGTTACTTTCTTTGCCTGTCTAAAACACCTGATTGTCTAATAAACAGCTGAATGGCCAATAGCAAAGCAGGAGCTAGGATCGGTGGAGCTAGCAGGCGGAGAATATAAATAGAAAGAGAACTCTGGGAGGAGGGAGAACGAGGAGCAAGGAGAGAACGAGGAGAGGAGGAGGAATTCAGGAGCCAGTCACCCAGCCAGCTATGTAGTAGGTGTGAAAGTAGGATACACAGAAGTAAGAAAAGAAAAAAGCCCAGAGGTAAAAGATAGACAGGATAATTTAAAGGTAAGAAAAGCTGGCTAGAAACAAGCCCAGCTAAGGCCAGATGATTATAAGAAAGAATAAGCCTCCTTGTGTGATTTATTTGGAAGCTGGGTGGTTGGCACCCCAAAAAGCCAAAAGAGTAAAATGTTATACAACACCATAGAGCATGAGCCACAGTGCTACCCAGAGTACAGATTCCTGGAAGACTCCATAGCCTGGGGTAAACATGGGCTGACAAGACGGTCCTACTCAGGATGAAAACAAAGGAGAATGAGGCTCTAGAGTCAAACACCAGGTAAAAGTGGGGATGTGGAGTGTTGGTGTATCGATACAGCAAAGAACCCTTGATGAAGCCAGGCATGGTTGCTCACTCTTGTAATCCAACACGAGGGAGTCTGAAGTAGAAGGATCACTGTCATTTGAAGCGACCATGATGGTGACACAATATTCCTGTCACTTGGCCGTTCCCAGGCCCTTTTTTGCTTCCAGGGGCTCCCATGTGGAATGGATTTTCTTCTAGTCCTCAGAATGAGAACTTCATATGACTGCATGTGATAATGGGCTCGAAAGGCAAATGGCGATTTTGTGACCGAGGCTGAACACCGATTCCCGCCAATCTCTCCTGCAGCTGCCTTCCCTGCCCCATGCCGTCTTAAAGGGGACTGTTGCAGTCAGCGCCTAGATTGTGAGAGACGCTGAGGCAGAGGCTCTTGGCTTGGCTGTGTCCGTATATTCCTGACAACAAACTATGAGATAATATGTTTTGCTGTCCTACGAGATTAAGCTTGGATAATCTGTTACAAAACATTAATAATTATTATTTAGATGGTACTCTATCTAGGAAGTGAGGGTAAAAGTGTGGTGAATAGGGCATAACCTGATAGGCAGATACTTATGTATACAAGGCTAGGGAGCCAGGGATGACAGGACAGGGTAACCTCTAAAAAAAGGATAACAGATACCTGCATCACTACCCCCTTGGTGGGAGACGGGGAGGAAATAGTGACGCCTACTCAGAGCTCTGATCCCCACTGTCTAGCACTGGGACTTGGCTCTGCCATACCTCCCCATGTCTCTCTGCAGAGTTTTGGAGCCCTGCCTTTACTGCTAACCATCCATCCATTCATCCATCCATCCATCCATCACATAAGCTGGGTCCATATGCAAAACACAAAGAGGAGCCACAGGGACTTAAGACTAACTACCAAGCTTCATCTATATTCACTCAGTAGGAGGCCCATGGCAAGACTGCTTTTTAAAACTCAATCTGAATTGAATAAATCATCTCTTAAGATATATTACATAGTGGGTATTTCAACCAAGCTATATTAATTTTTTTACTTGCTATAATACCAAAACTACCTTTAAGATTGACTTTATATGTGTTTGTGTGAATTGTATGCACCGTGTTTACTAGGGGATGGAGGCCTCCACAGAGGCCAGGAGAGGGTGTCAAATCTCCTGGAGCTGGAGTCACAAGAAGTTCTGAACCCGCCTACTGTGGATGTGGGGAATTGAACCTGGGTCCTCCAGAAGGGCTGTACGTACTCTTAACATCTGAGCCATCTCTCCAGTCCCCAAATCACTTAAGTAATAAAGCACACATGGAAGTACAGAAGAGTAAACAAGAATCATGTGATCTAAACAGTGAAAACCCCAACCTATTTTCATTTAAATGTTTCCTTGAAGAATTTTAACCATTTCTCACCAAAAGCAACAGCAGCGTAGGACCCCAGCAACTGTCATGCTGCCAAGCAGTAGGACTGAGAGTAGCCTACAATGCCTGAACTCCACATGCTGACTAGTGTCAGGCATGTCATCCAAGGGATAAAAGGTTCTTGGTGTTCTTTACTCTGGGCTGTAACGTGGTTATTTTACTTACCATTTGGAATGTGATATTTCGTGCACAGGAGCCGTTAACACCTGGTGGTTTACAACATCTAGATACTTCTCAATGTGAATCTGTTACAGAAAAGTCAAAGCTCAGGCCATTATGGTGGATGTGAAATACTTAGCTAATTTACTTCATTTCATTAGGTCAATACTTTGAATCGTGTAATTAAGCCACCCAAAATGCACAAAACACTGTGTGTTATTACATGCCTAAGGTTAGGCATCTCAAGGCCAAATTACTTCAAATGTCCCAAAAAGCATAATGAACAATTGAGACTCAAAGTCTAAGTGACCCGCAGCCCTCATCCCAAATGAAACCGTGCACAGGGCTGTGTAGCCCTGACCCGCATACCATCATGGAATAATGTCTTTCTCCTACATGAGCTTCAAGCAGCCAGCCATCTGAGGAAGATAGCCTGGTGGTCCCCTTAAACCCAGTTCTGCTAAAGAACGACATGGGGACCCATGAGAACCACTGGGTCCTCTCTCCTCTTCCCAGTATTTTGTTTACTGTCCATAGCTTTACTCACTTTTAACCCCATTTCAGTCCTTTGGATTGCTGTCTCGAGATTTTGAATGTCTAGAGGGTCTCTTGTCTCCTCACTTGAGAATTTTGTTAATTTCTCTTTTAATTGATGAAGGTCTTCATGGACCTAATGCATAAATAAATAAATAAATGAAAATAGATTGACGTATATATTGTCTACCTATTGCAATTTTTGTTGTTGGTTTTTGAGACATGGTTTTATGCAGTCTGGGCTAACCTTGAATTTTTCACTAAGTAGTCAAGGATGACTGGTGTGGGAAGTCCTTCTGAGTATGTGTTGCTTTTATTGGTTAATGAATAAAGATGCCTTGATGTTCGGCAAGGCAGAATAGAGCAAGGTGGGAATTCCAAGCAGAGATAGAGGAGAAAAGAAGGCGGAGTCAGGGAGTAGCCGCCTAGGGAGACAGATGCAGGTCAAACCCTTACCAGTAAACCACGAGTCTCATAGTAAAATATAAAATAATAGAAATGAGTTAATTTAAAATGTAAGAGTTAGTTAATAAGAATCCTAGGCTAATAGACCAAGCAGTGTTGTAGCTAATATAGTTTCTGTGTGATTATTTCAGGTCAGGGCAGCCTACACCTTCAGATGACCTTGAACTTCCTCATCCTGCTGTTTCCACCTCTGGACACTGGGATTATAGGTGTGCACCAACACCTTGGTTTTTATTCAGTGCTGGAGACTGAATCCAGAGCGAGGCAAGCGCTCTAGCAGCTGAGCCACACTCCCAGCCTGGTAGCTACAGACAGTACAGCCCTACAGTGGGCTTGAGTTGCTGGATACTTGTGGCTCTGTGGTATTCATTACAAAGAACTGCCTCCACGGCTTTAGGACAGCTCTTAAGAGGATTCTGTTGTCATCTCAGAGTGTGGACAAGAAGCCTTCTGCACCATTTGCTTTGTGCTGTGTCAAGATGGAAGGGTAGCCTGGATGGCTCCTGCTCTCCCAGGTGGTAAAGCAGATGGGCCAAAGATAAGTCTGCGGCAGGCTCTGGTTGCTACATATGGGTTAAGGTAAGAAAACAGGGAACTTCCAGCCAAAGTGAGGCTCTAGCAGAGGTGATTCAAGAACACAACAGATGTGTCCACAGGGCCTGGTGGCTTTCTGTCCCGGCAGGCTCTGCCACACACTGCTCTGAGGAAGCAGTTTTTTATGTGCGCATTTGAGTTTTGTTTTGCTTAGTGAAAAACAGAAATAATCCACGGGGGCGGGGAGGAGAAAAGCAATCCATGCCACTGCTTTAGCTTGCCTTGCTGATGTGTGTTTTCCTTGGAAATGGTGAACATGTTTCCATCAGGCACCCTCGGGATCAAATCGGCATCATGACACAAGGAAGCAGCTGACTCTCTGTGTGCATATTAGAAACCAAACTTCAGATAAATGCAGATGGCACCGATTATTTCATGGGCTGCTGCCACAAGGAAACCATTTTGTTATGCTAATTCATAACTCGAGACACCTGTTTCAGCAACAGTCACACCAAGAGCAATCTGCAGACTGGGTCGCTAAAGGCATTTTGAAAAGTCTACCAGTGCTCTGGGAGAATAACTGGACTTGCACATTGGTCCAGCCTGTGTTATTATTTACTTGGGGATGTTCCCACGGAACCCAGTGCCATATTCAAGGGGCAGAATTTGCATCTTTTCACTGATGCACATCAAAGTCTGGCAAACACATCTTATTACTTGTACTCTGCTCAGATTGTCACAAAGAACCTCCAGGGCACACAGATTGATACCTGAACATACTCACTATTGCCTGTGGGGACCAATGATGAAGAGGCATAGGTTGGGGTTTTTTTTTTTTTGTCCTGATCTACCATCTACTGCTTGAAAACATGTACTATTTGCATGCTCCCCCCATATTTGCAGCTCCACGGGTCTTTCTATGATGATGTCTTTCCATCGTGTGAGGGAGGGAAACTGTGTTGCATTATTCACCGAGGAACCAAAGGTCTTCGTTTTCCTCCATCTGCCCCTTGTATGGACAACAACACCGCTTCCTAGAGTTGTGGGAGAATATGTAACAGGCCCGATACAGAAGAACTCCATAAATGGCAGCTGCGCAGAGCTCCTTGCACTAACTCTATTATCCAAAATTTTAGCACCTCCATGGTTTTTTTTGGGGGGGTTGTTTTGGTTTTGTTTTTGCCAGACTAGAATCATTTCCCTACCTTATGAAATTAGTAAGTAAAAGTGAGGTAACGGCACAAAAGGAAGCAATGCAGACTTTCTTGCCAGACGCATGGGAACTGGAATCCTGCCTGAACTTGGGAAAGTTCTCACTGAGAAGACAGGGAGTTCACAGCAACTGCTTCAGAATGGAATCAGAAATGATCTGAAACATGTTTTGTGCAGGTGAGACACAGGGGAGGGTATGGAACCCTCTCCCTGGGTTGAAAGCCCTAGCAAGCTCATTGCATGTGATGAGCTGATACTCGACAGTGTTGCTGAGTGAGGTTGCTCGCTCTGCTCTCTTAGGTTATTTTGTCCTCCCTCTTAAGAAGTACCTGTCTGTATGACTGCACTAGAGATGAGCACTGTGGGAAACATCGCGCCCGACCCAGCAGGAAATGAGGTTCAGTTCTGTTTCTGTTCTTTCTTCAGTTATGTCCAATCTGCCATATTGAAATTTTACAGGTCACCCATTACCTCTATGAACATCAAAAACATTACTTGCCATACAGTTTCCACATAGAAACTCTTATTGTTTTGACAGTCTGGGGACAGAGCCACTATTAGTAGACATTCTTGAAAGGCCTAATGCAGCAAAGATTTGCTGTCAGCCCTGAAAGACCCATGAGACCAGAAGCCACACAGTCATTTGCAATATAAATTCTTCTTGTTCACTTCTACTCAGCGCACACATTGGCTGACTCGTCCTTATCTCTTGGAGTTACTTTTGATCTTGTTCATTTTCGTATTATATGTGTGTATTATAAGTCATACACAGGGACTGATGAGAAATCTAGTGAAAACATCAAACTGTCAGTTTACTGTCATTGTTTCCGAGCAATGTGTTAAGACATAACTGCTGGACTTCTGTGACATCCTCTCCAAAACTGATTAAAAAGCTGGTTTTGATGGAAAGAGCAGGTGTCCTTCCTTGCAGGAACAGTGTGTTAAGTATACAGATACAAGGACACACATGTACATCTACACACATGACCTACTTATATCAAATTACTTTACATGTTTGTACTTGACTTTCTTTAGAGACTGAGGCCTAATACTTGTCTAGCATGGTTTTTAGGATTCCATGCAATAGCCCAGAGCTCCCAGCAGGGCCCAGCTCTCCCATATGCTGGCTATATGACCTTCCTTACTCTACTTCACTAACCTGACTAGATGAGGAAAGATTCAGCTAAAATAGTAAGAATATCTAAATTAAATATCTAAATTTGGCCCTAAAGCAAAAGAAGTTGTAGTTAATAAAATGTTGACAACTTGAACTCCATGAAGATGCGGTTCTCTGGTTCCCAAATCTGACAATGGGACAAAATATTGACAACTGGAACTATTCTGGAAAATGCAAACATTGAGCTTTCCTAACAAGTAACCCAGATAGTTTGATTACAACAGTATGACTTGTGTTTGAATTTGTTCCTAAGGACTTCAGATCTATTCTCAAAGCATCACTGACCTACTTTGCTTTCTGTTGTGATGAACACCAAAGCAATGTGAGGAGGAGAGGGTGTGTTTCATTTTACAGCTTACAGTCCATCTCTGAGGGATGCTGGGGCAGGAACTCCAGCAGGGCAGGAACTTGAAACAGAAGCTATGGAAGAACTCCGTTTTCTGTCTTGTTCTCCCTGGTTCACACTCAGCCTGCCTCCTTATACAACACAGGACCATCTGCACAGGGGTGGCACCATACACAGCAGGCTGGGCTCTCTGACATAAATCAGCAATCCGAAAATACCCCAGTCTTGCCTACAGGGCAATCTGATGGGGCAGTCCCTTATGTGAGGGACGAATAATTCTGGGCTCTGTCAAGTTGACAATGGAAGCTACCTGTAACAATGTCTAACATTAATCTGTCCCACTCATAGAAAACGGTCTATGTGTATGTTAAATGTTAGATCATGTCAGAAGCCGTGGGAGTTGCAGCAGGTGACAACTAGTGTCCAGATGTCAACCCACCAGAGGAATGATTCTCTGATGGAGGAGAATCCCATCTGGAAAAGGCAGGTGGAACCACTGACTCTGGAAACTATTGCTCCTGTCTGTAATTTCACATATACAAAAGCAGCTATGATGTCTCTCCAACACCTGCATTAGAGTGTGTAATCTCATGTGATGTGTATATGTAATCTCATGATCACATCTCAATCTTATGGGTACATATATCTGTGGGTGGTCAGGAAGATGACTTATCATTAATCTGTATAATTTTGATATATAGAAAATGTACTAGGATATGCTTCATAACTAGATCTATTGTCCCATGAAGACGGTAAGATACTTAAAAGCCTGCTTTGTTCCTTTTACTCAGACTAACAGAAGAAAACAACAATTTCTCCCCAGTCTGAGACAAACTGCACACAATTAGCTCATTTTCACCTCAGAGCAAGTTCAAACTAGACTAAATGTTTCTGTAAATGGATAAGTTAAAAACTTTACACACACAATGTCAGAGTTACAGATGTCTAACCAAGGTTATTAACACAAAGCAACCTAGAGAAACATGCTAATTCCTCGCTTGCCAAGTCTGGCTGATAAAAACCTATGTCTTTCAGCTTGTTTCATTGGGCACTGTGCCCCTGGCCTCTGATCAGTCTTACACCAGAAACCTTGAAATTTGTGTTGCCATGGTAAATGGCTCTGTTTTTATCATTTACCCAAGGGATGCTATGACCGATGAGATATAACTCTTGAAATTTTTTTCTTATTGTCTCAAGCCTCCTGTAAAAAGTGTATTTAAGCTAGGTGAACAAAGAAGCAAGAGAAAGAATTGAAACAAAGGAGAACTAGAAAGAATTAGAACTTACAAGAAATTAGAGGACAGGAAAATAAAGAGCATGACCAGACAGCATGTGTGTGAATTTATTCCATATCCCTCAGATAGAAAATTCTTAAGATCAGTTTTGCTATCCCGTGGAGTTTTTCTTCAAATCCTTGGAGTAGCCTTGAGAGCTGGTCTTTCAAGGCTACTAATAAGTTCAGCTCTAATTGCTTGTTTTTACTTTCTGAGAATTTGATTATCATAGAATCCTTCTGTAAAAATCAAACTATACAGTTTTACAAATGAATGTCTAGTTTCTAACATAGATCATATCATCTTTTCATGCATTCTAAATATACACACATAAACTTAAGAGAGTCACGGGCTGTTGGTGAAGGGTGACTAGCAGGCCTCTGTGCAGAATAAAGGAATACTGTCCTCATCCCTTACCCTCTAACTGCTGCCCTCACTGTGTGCATTCACCATGGAGCATACGGAAGCCTGGCTTGCTCTTTTAAATGCTACAGAAAGCCCCAAATCAGCCTGTGCTTTAGTTCAAGTCTGACGCTAACCCAGTAAGGGGGATGTTTCTTGAACCCTTTGATGCTCATGGCTCCTGACTATATCAACTTAGTCATGTTACCTGGCCCGGTGTCAGGGAGTCTATGAGAAAGTAAAGGCTTCTAACAGACCACACTGCAAACATTTATAGATGGGATGAAAAATGTCACAAACCCACAGGGAAACTTATTAGATGACACTGTCTAAGTTCTGAAAATTCTAATTAAGGAGGTGATTTGAGGGCACTGCTTTCAGGCTGTTCATAGGTATCACATGCTTTTCTTTTGATAGTAATTCTTCTCTAGTTTGATTCAAAATTAAAATTGAGGTTGAACATTATAAAGTTGCAACATTTGAAACAATCTTAAAATTAATAATGGCTTTATATTCCATGCCCACTTGAAACAGAATTAGACCATTATAAATCGGTTGCTGGTATAGTTATTTTAATACTCTGGAATGGAAAAGGAAGGATTTAAATGTTCAGTAACAAAAGGAGACATGGGTAACGGTCCTGTTTATTCAGGGACAATGGGATGGAAGGCTTGAGAACCATGTTGGCATTTTCTGTATATATGGGCCTACCTGCAATATTTATCTTTACTTAGTTTCCAAGACATGAATGAACAGTACTAGCCTTGTTGCAAGGTCAAATTAAAATATATGCAGCAAGCACTTAGAATGGTATGAGATACCTGATAAATGCTATATTTGCTTGATTGCTGTGATTTTTCTTTGAAATTATCTTAGATTCTATGTTTTGCAATACAATTGAAAATAATGGCTGTCAGATTTGGATGCTTCTGAATTCTCTGAAGGGTCTGTGAATACAAATTCCTGGGCTCTGGCCCCAGAGTTTCTGATTCAGTAGGTATAGGGTGGGGCCTGGGAATATGCCCTTCTAAAATCTCAGCTAGTGCTGATGATGTTCGTCCTGGGACCATGCCTTGAGAAACGATGGTCTAAAGAATAGTGGCTTAACGAACCTGACTGGGACAAGTGGAGATTTAAAATATCTGTTCTTGGCAGTCAATAACACATACATATATACACACTTAGTGGAAACAATCTTTTTACCTAGGTTAAAAGTAAAGGAACTCTACTTTTAAAAGTAAAAAAGAAACCATGGAATGTGGGGGGAAACTAGATAAATTTAGAGTCAGATGTGGATCCAATCCAAACAACATATTCTGTAGAAAAGGCAGTGAAGCCTACAGAGGAACTGACCAGCTCAAAGATATTTGCCTGTGTAGCTATCAGAGCACAGTCAGGCCTGAGTGTTCTGGCTCCTATCCAAGTGCTCCTTCTCCTTAAAGCACTGGCTTACTGGTAGGCTGTTTGAAGGAAATAATGGAAGGCCCAGGCAGAAGTGTCATCCATGTGGGCACCGAGCAGTGCTGCTTGTCCCAGAACTCCAGGCTCACCTGGAAGTAGGGGGGCTTCCATTCTGTCTCATCGTGCAGATTCTACGTAGAGACTCCAACCCTACACAGAGATCAGCTCCCGTAGATAGAATGGCAGTTAGTAGGCGCTCTGCCGTCACAGAGCTCTCCACTCAGTGTGTGGCGAGAGCTTCTGCTGTGGAAATGTCTTTTCCAAGCACCCCAGCCATTATCAGCACCTTCCTCCTCAGGGCAGGGCAGCTATGACTCTTGACGAGCATCCCTCAGGCCTGGCCCTTTAATATTCCCTTATAGAAGGTTGAGGTGAGGAGGCCATTCGACTGAGATTCCAGTCACTTCTTCCTACACCCCGTATGCAATCCTTCCCATGTGGCATGTGACCTCATGGTCTCCAGAAGTGAGGTCTATACAGGGCAGAAGGTTAGCTAAAGCAGAGGGCTCTGTGTGTGCAGCTTGAAAGAAGCTCTTCATGCTGGGATGAGACTTGGGTGGTTCGGGTGTTTGGGGGTCACCTACACTCTTGGAAGTCATCCCAGTAAAACTTGTTTTTCACAAGCTACATCTTGGTAGAATCATTGCTTTGGTGTCTGTCTTAGTTAGGGTTTTATTGCTGTGAAGAGACACCATGGCCATGACATGACAACTCTTATAAAGGAAAACATTTAATTGGGGTGGCTTACAGTTCAGACGTTTAGTCCACTATCGTCATGGCAGGAAGGAAGGCAGCATGCAGGCTGACATGGTACCAGAGCTGAAAGTCTACATTTGGATCCAAAGGCAACAGGAAGTGAACTGTCTCACTGGGGATGGCTTGAGCATATATAAGACCTCCAAGCCCGCCTCCACAGTGACACAATTCCTCCAACAAGGCTACACCTCCTAAAAGTGCCCCTCCCTTTGGGAGCCATTTTCTTTCAAAACACCACAATACCTTATCTGGGAGAAGAACATGTTGTGTTCATATCTGCATATAAACAATTCATTGCAACACCCTCCTACACAAGCAGGGTGCCTGTTAATGTAGAGATGACTATGGTGCCCCTTTCCATTACAGTTTTACAATCCAATGTCAAAAGTTGACTTTCACTGTTGTATATCTTAGGTTAGCCAAACAACTTTACAACCTTATCTGGATTTCACTGCAAAGAAGAAAGGTTTTTTAATATACTGTTCTATACGATTCCAGACCCTAAGAGAAGTGGTGGAAGCAATCTACGGGGAAGTGTGAAACTGAGCCCCAGAGTGCTCTCTCTGCTGTGTTCCAGGTTTGGAGACACAGGAAACTGCCCGCTCCTGTAGTCTGGTCCCTGTGGGGAAGAACTGGCTGATCCCAGAATTGGGGAAGTCTTCACTACTGTTCTGGTTGTTTAGTGTCCATGAAAAGGGGGCTCTGTGTAAAGAAAGACTAACTGTACCCAAAGAGAGGTCTGGCCTTCACCCTTGGCTACTGAGAGAGGATCTCTAAGCCCCTGGAATGTCCTGCCTGACAGAAGCGTCTGGATGCTGTAGCCACAAGACAGTCTAATAACAAATACAGAGTTCACAGTGGGGTTCTTGAGGCACCCTGTGTCAGCTGTGATGTCTGGAGGAATCGGAATCTGCACAAAGTGTGAGATTGAGCTGCATTCCAAGTCTGGGTAGAAAAAGAGCAGGTAAATGTCTCCGGTTGGCCACTTATTGTGCCCAGAAGGAGGTGATGATGCCACTGACTCTTGTGGGATGGCCCCTGGAGCGTGCCCTGTGTACCACTCTCCTTGGCTAATTTTAATCCGTCTTTTCGCTATGACAGATACCAATCGCAAGCGTAGCACGTCTCTCAGTTCCACGAGTCTTGCTCACAAACAATAAATGTGAGAGTGTCGCGGTATCCACAGGGTCATAGCCAGCTTGTCTGATATGAGGCTTGCCCTGGAGATTCTTAACCTTGAAGTTGGTGTCAGAGTGAGGGCACTAGTCGAAGTCTGTCTCCTCTGGTGTTCCAGTTCAGCTAAACTCATCACAGGGTAAACTGTTGAGAATAATACAATGGTGTGGGAGAATGGTTTGTATTCTGTCAACTATATTTTAAACAAACGCTAACTGGCCAGTAGCCAGGCAGGAAGTATATGCGGGACAAGCAGACAGGAAGTAGAGGCAGGTCAATGAGAACAGGAGAATTCTGGGAAGGAGGATGCCCATTCCTCTGCAGTCCTGACCCGATCAGAGAAGAAGCAAGATGTGACTGCCTCACTGAATAAGGTACTGAGCCATGTGGCTAGCATAGACAAGAATAATAGGCTAATATAAATTATAAGAGTTAAAAGAAGCCTGAGCAAATGGGCCAATCAGTTTATAACTAATGTAGACTTCTGTGTGATTCTTTGGGACCTAACAACTATGGAAACTGGGCAGGACAGAAACCTCAGTCAATAATATAAGGTAAGATTTTACGTCCAATTCCTGACAGGAAGTCTAGGAATCTGGTGAGTTTAGGGCTCTGTTTCTTCTAGAAGTGACTGACCTTCCAGAAATTATTTTCAGCCTTGGTCCAAAGGAGCTAACTATGAGTTAGAAGTTATGGTTTGTGAAGACACATCTTAAAGTGACCATATCTAAACTTGGAAAAAAAACCAACAAAATACCTTAGCTATTTCAGAAAAATCTGTTTAACTATCACAAGCTGAATTATACTGAAGACGTCAAGACTTTAATAGCTTTCTCCCTAGATTATAAAGATATTTCGCCAAGTTTTCATTTGTGCCACAATTCTATGTTGATTTGTAGTTCAAGTTATCCTCAATATATGTTTAGTGTGTATTCCCAGACAAACAGTGAATATTTCAGGTCCCATATTTTTCTTTCTCTTCGAATTCCTTACCTCCTCTTAATGAATCTGTCTCTACTCTGTCATACCAAGCCATGGACTTTCAACATTTTGTTATATATTTTTAAATGGTGCCCTGACTGCAATGCAGACTTATAAACCCAGCTACTGAGGAGGGTCACAAGTTTGAGGTGTGCCTGAACTGCCAGTGCGTTTAAACACAGCCTGATTTAATGACCACCCGGTCTCAAAGTAAAAGGAGGGCTGGCATGAAGCCTAGTGGTAGAGCACTTCCTTAGCACTCATCCCCAGAAAGCGCTAAAGGGTAGCTGTTTCCTTCCGTGAGGCAGAGTGTGAATGGTGCTTGGGGAACACAGGTTTCGGGACTCACAGGGAGGTCTGAGCGGCCGACAGTTTGGCCGGTTTCCCACCTGGATTAGGATGGATCCGATGGGGTCGTGGCCCTCCTCAGCCTGCGCCATGGCTGGGCCGGGTTGAGGACACCGGTCCCCGGAGGTGCGGCCTCCAGAGCCTTCTACGAGGCGGGAGGACGCCCGTCCCCATGGCAACGCAGCGCGGGCCTGCGCGCTCCACTGGAGAAGCGGAAGGGGGATGTGCTGGCTCGACGGCGCTCAAGGCACGGCCCCGCCCAGAGCGCGTTTCCCGGATCGTCTCCCCCGCGCGCTGGCCGCAGTGGTGCGGTCCAAGGCGGAAGCAGCGCCGGCGCGGAACACGGTCTGCGGCAGCAATGGCTGCGGGTGTCCCCTGCGCTCTGGTCACCAGCTGCTCCGCCACCTTCACCGGGGACCGGCTGGTGCAACGTGAGTAACTGGGCGTCGGGGCCGGGCTGCAAGGCCGAGCTCGGAGCGACGGGCACAGGGCTTTGCGCCGGGCCCGGGCTCCCGCTCCTCCGCAGGTGTCTGCGCCTGGCGCTTAACCCTTTTCTTGGTTAAAGTAAGGCCAGTCTCTGACCTTGGCGAGCGACCTCTAACATGATACTCAAGGCCCTGAAAATTGTGCCCTTAAGCGAATGTAAGGCGCTGGAGTTTTGGTGTTGTGGTTTGGGGGGGGGGGGGCGGTGATGCCCCTGTAACTGAAGTGCTGTGGGGGTGGGGTGGTCATGCTAAATGTCCTTCCAGGAATCGCCTAACCAGAACTCCTGTGCTTGCAGAAAACTAGAATTTTACTAACTGTAGCTCTTGGACTGGCTTTAGGCCGCTTAATGGTCATTTGTAGCCTGCCTCAGCGTCTGATCTAATATCCTTGTGATTATCAGTACTTTTGGAAATAAGCAAACAGACCCATAGCTTCCACCAATCCAAAGGCTAAGAATGTTATCAGAGAGTATCTGAGGCCTGCAGCAGAGGCTTCCCTGTTTACAGTAACCTCCTGATGTTCCCACCGATGTATTTTTAAAAGACCCGGATAGGCAACTTTTTGTTGTTGTTACTATAAAAACATCGAGAGATTGTTACCATGTTAGAACGTGGTTTTTGAGGCAACCCCAGTTCTTGTTCCCTGTCCCTGATCACTCATGTTTGGCTCCAGAATAAACTCTTATTCCCTCTGAGGTGAGCGCTGTGGGCATTCTTGACTCAAATAGATATAGGTAAATAGATATTCTTGACTCAGAGATGGATGGATGGAGAGAGAGATGACTGCCTATGGGGTGAGGACAGGTCTTAGAGGATTGTTTCAGCAGAGGCTAGCACGTGCAAACACTGGCTGGCATCACTATAAAAGCAGATCATCTGTTTAGCCCAGGGTTTGCTCGTCTGTGAAGGGGGCGTATGGACAGGTGTTTCAAGAGCTAGCTGATGTTGGCTTGCAAATGTGTTCTAACCTGTAAAGCATTAGCCGTTTGTAATTATTTCTTACACCTGTTGACGAAAGTAGGCGAGCTGCCCTTCCAGCACAGGTATTCTGTCTTTTGCTTATTGTGAACACGTGGAAAGTCCCTTACTAGGGCGAAAGCCTAGTCAACAGCACCTAGTAAATGGTAACCAAACTCCCTGCCTTTCCCTCACTTCCTTCAAGCAAGACTCCTCTTTCCCTCCCGCCAGGTCGCCCATCCTTTCCCCTTATATTGTTTCTTCTTAAAACAAGTTCATACTCTAAGTTAAGTTAGCATACGGAGGAAAGAATGTTAGCCAACATTTTGGTGGTGGTCTTTGCAGTCTCCCTTGGGCCCTGAATTCTTTCTGCATTTTGTAATTACTGTGAATATATACTTCTACTTCCTATATAGGTTTTAGCCTGGGGTGTGTGTGCGTGGTGTTGGGGGGGGCCTTGCACATGGTAAGCAACTGCCTTCCTACTGAGTCATAGTCTCATCCCCTGCCCCGTGGTGGTGCACTCCTTTAATCCCAGCACTCAGGAGGCAGAGGCAGGCGGATCTCTGTGATTTTGGGGCCAGCCTGGTCTGGTTCCAGGGCAAGGCTTCAAAGCTACAGAGAAACCCGGTCTTGAAAAAACAAAAGCAAAACAAAAAAATTACTTTCTGTTGTACATCATAGAGTGAATATACCAGAGTTTTCTCAAGGTGTCTACGAGTGTATATGATTTTCTACAAGATTTATATGCATTTGGATTCCCGATAGTGATGGATGTGTGTTCTTTTAAGGCCAAGCTCAGGCTTATTATGTATTCCAATAGCTTTGCTACTCTGTCTCCCTCTCACCCCACAACAAGGTCTTGCTCTGTCTCCGAGGCTGACCCTGAACCTGCAACCCTAGTTTTGGGTTCACAGGCGGGCAGCACCATGCCTGGTCCTGTCCTGCCCATCAAAGATCAGAATTGGCAAACATGGCCAGTGCCTCGAAGGAGCTGATCACCAGGAGCTGGCAAATGGTGACATTCTGCCACTGTTCTTCTATAGAGAGACTTTAAGCATTGTTGGGGGTAAAATACTGTGAGATAGCTCAGTTTGCTCTGAATGCAGAGCGTCTTAGGTAGCTCCAATTCTTGTTAAAATTAAGTGCCACTCATTAGTGTCCTGCTAGTTAAGAAGGCAAGAGCAGAACGGCCAACAGATTATTTGAATAAGGGAAGCAGAAGGGGGCTGCTGGTCGGGTTCCTCCAAGACATTGCTTTTTGCAGTCTCCTAGCCGCTTCTTGGAAGAAGCAAGAGGCCACAGATAGCAGTGGGATGAAGTATTTGCATAGCATTTGCTGTTTTACCGTCATTAAAGGCTGAGTTACGTTAGTCAGGGGATGAACTTGATTTAGGAATAGAAGATGGAGGTTACACGATGAATCAATGACTTTGATCTAGTCAGGATGGATGAATGTCTTGGTCTGGCTAGGACACAAGTTTTGGGTTGAATCTGGTGTGCTTTGAGGAGGTTTCCTTGGTTTGGAAGAGGAATCCTGCCTCTTGTTGTCAATCTCTGTATCTGATCTGACCAACAATAGAAATTATTTTGTAATCAAATACCAAGTTTGTTAGAAATTCCCTTTAAGAATTAGTAGGCCTTGACTGTAGATGAAGTACCTGAATAAACTTTGCAAAGTTTTATTTGCAGTACCCTAGCTAGATACATACTTAACTAAAGGAGGCCTTTTGTTTTACACTGTAGACTTTTAATAATTTTTAATTTTATTTATTTGTTTGTGGGTGGTATACATATGAGGGTCAGAAGACAACTTGTGGGAGTTAGCTCTCTCTTTCCTTCGTGTGACTGCCTGAGAAGGGGCTCATGTCATTGGGCCTGTCTGCGGCTCCTTCACCTGCTCCCTGATTTGGAGCTCCGGTCGTCAGGCCTGTCTGCAGACGCCTTTTCCTGCCCAGCTACCTCGCCAGTCCCACAGCGTAGACCATTAGAGCTTATGCAAGGTGTGGCCCTGAGAGCAAGTGTCCGTGCTTCAGGCCAGAGTTCCTTCTGCCTGGAATGTGTTTTGTGAAGCTGATACTCTTATCTGGGAAAGGTGTGGTCTGGTAAATGTGTATCAAACTTGGAGCCAGTGTCTGTTCTGCTTACTGCCTCAAAAGTCATGAATTAAGCTACTGTTCCTACCCTCACGAGGAATGTGGTCAAAATGTGTACTTTACCTGTGAAAACGGTAAAATGTAAGGAGCTAACATCTTATTCCTACAGAAAGAACATAGAAGAATCCCTGGAGAGTGGTTTGGTTTTAAAATGTGTGATGCCAACCCAGCAACTATAGGTCACTTCATGTCTACATCTGGACAAGTTTCCAGAACATCTGGAGATAAATTCTTTGAACTAGTGCCATGCAGAAATCTAGAGATCTTTGAATAGTTTTTAATGTGTATGTAGAACTCTTCCTAGTGTGTTTGTAATAGGTGTGTGTGTGTGTGTGTGTGCGTGCACATGCACACATGTATGCAGTGCCGAGGAAGCCAGAATAGGGTGTTTGTTGGATGTCGGAGCCTTCGAAGCTGCAGTCACAGGCAGTTGGGAGCTACCATGTGGGGCCTGGGAATTGAGTTCAAGTCCTCTGGAAGAAAGTATTGAACCATCTCTCCAGGCACCCTCAGCTGTGTTTTCAAAAACTATAATTTACTTTAGTTATTGTAATTGCAATAGGATTGGTAATATCCATTTTATGATAAGCTAATGCAGAAATACAAGGTTTGGTTTGCCCAAAGTGCTCAGGCAGTAACTGCTGCCCTGTGTGTTCTTGGTCAAGTCTTAGCCAGAGGAAGGGAGAGTCGAAATGTTTGTTATTCCACAGAAATCAGTTACTTACGGTGGCGAGAGGACTGATACTTACAAACTCGTTTAAATATGCTTTTGTTTCTGTCTGGGATGGTTGAAGACGTAATTATGAATGGAAAGGGGGAAAATCTGCCCAGAGAATGCATATTGCATTAAAACAGAGTTTTTAACAAAGGAAGTGTATGTGATGTGTTAAATATACAGTGAAAGACCATCTATATCTAAGTCTTTAGCAATGTCTGGGTTTTTGTTTTCTCAATTCATTACATTTAAAGAGACGTATCTGTTAGCCACTCTTCCTGCGGAGGATTAATATCAGCAAATTCCTCTGACGGCCCAACTAGATGGAGGCTTCTGTGTTACAGTGTTTGGTCGTTCAGTGCTTCTTAACTTGATTCTGGGTTTTCTTTTTTCGAGACATGGCTGGCCTGGAACTCACTATCTAGACGAGGCTATCCTAAAACTATGCCTGCCTCTGCCCGCTGCGTGCTGGCATCAAGGAGGTGCACAACCACACCCTGCAACTCTGCCATTCTTAACCCAAGAGTACTTTCACTTTTTATTTATTTTTAAGAATCAAGCCTTATTTTGAGCTTTCTTGTCAGACTGTCTTTGGATCATCCAAACAGCGATATGGAGATTTATTATTAATTACGAAAGCTCGGCCTTTAGCTTAGGCTTGTCTCTAATTAGCCCTTATAACTTACTAACCAATTTTTAAAACCTACATTCTGCCATTTGACTTGGTTACCTCTCCTTAGTATGGCATGTCTGACTTGCTGGCAAAAGCCCTGTGCCTAGAATCCTTTTCTTCTTGTTCTCTCCCCCTGGAAATCCTGCCTATCCTCTCCTGCCTACCTATTGGCCATTCAGTTCTTTTATTAAAAACCAGTGAAAAGGCTCCTTGGCAAAGGCATATCTTCAGTGTGCAAAAAGATGATCTGACAAGACACCTAACCATTGACGAGAAAATGTGATCCTCCCCCACGTAGTGCAAGAGGTTGAACTTAAGGCTGTGTGCATCTTACAGGAGCCCTCTGCTGCTGAGCTACTCACCGGGGAAAATTAACTTTCTGTGATTAGAATTTAGAAGCCTAGTCCTCGGGTTTCTAAAACAGTGGGACTATGAAAGTTCAGTTCTTTGATGGATAGACATGGCCTTGGAGACTCTCACAGCGAGTACTTATGATGTTGCTTGTTGGCAAAACAAGTATTCTCGGCAAGAGCGAGAGTTTCTCCATCCACCAGTCTCCAATGCTTGGAAAGGGCTTCTGTGTTACCCAGAGGGCTTTCCTGTTTCAGGGTGGAGTCTGTTGTTTGGTGACAGCAGGGAGGGGTTTGAGTCATAACGCGTGGTTTTCCTACAGCTTCTGGAGACAATCTGAGGGGAGCCTTTGGTCTGCTCTGGAGATGTCTGTGGTTGAGGATGTGTTGACTGAGTTTTCTGTCCTGCCCGGTTCCCGCAATCGTTAGGTCCCAAGGAAATCACACAGAGGTCTATATTATAAACTGATTGGCCCATTAGCTCAGGCTTCTTATTAACTCTTACAACTTCTATTAGCCCATTATTCTTATCTGTGTTAGCCACATTGCTCAGTACCTTTTTCAGCAAGGCAGTCACATCTTGCTTCTTCTGTGGCTCGGCCAGGTCTGCCGACCAAGCTTTCCTCTTCCCAGAATTATCCTGTTCTCCTTGACCCGCCTGTCTGGTGGGCCACTTATACTTCCTGCCTGGCTGTTGACCAATCAGCATTTATTTAAAATATAATTGACAGATACAGATAATTGTCCTACATGAAGGTTGTTTCCAGGTCTCAAGTTTCTTTCGCAGATGGACAAGAGATCTACCACAAGCACCCAAAACTGTCACCACAGCAACTCAGTCAGTTGTCAGACTAAGAACAGTGATGCCCACTGGATAACAGGGAGCAGGAACTGGTGTGTTTTCTATTGTGATATTTAATACATTTAAGTTTTTCAGCTAATGTTAGGACTTGAGATTTTTGTGTTTATTACAAGAGAGATGTTGACATTAGCTTAAGAAGGAGTGAAACGGAGAAGGCCTTCCTTCTCAGGCCAAACGGCCTTACAAGCAAGACCACGCTGTGCTCCAGTGTGGAATCCAAGGCAGCGTGAGGTGAGCTTCTCCGAAGTCGTTCACTCAGAAAAGTCAGGGAGTCAAGATTTAATCCATCTTTCTGTTCTTGCAAAACATGACTTAACATTTTGGCGACCGGCATTGCACATTGTCGAAGTGGAGACAGGAGAAATGGAGGAAGATTTTCCCACAAGAGCAAGAACTTTAATAATTCTTAAAATAAGTTTATACTCCTGGTGTGTGATCTCTGTAGCCTTTGGGGGAAGTGAATTGAGTCAGTCATAGATAAACGAAAAATGTCCCTGTAGGTGCTTGCTGCTTGCTTCCTTGTCTGTGGAGCAGAACATCCGACTTAATGGGAGGAGCTTGACACTCAGTGTCATATACTGTTTATGAGGGCCCGGGTTACAAGGGACTGCCTTCACGTAAGTGGGGAGAGACACCTCTATGGTGCCTTAGGTGTCACACAGGACTGTTTGTGATACAGTGTTTCATCCTCCTGGAAGGCCCGAGCAAGCATGTCTAGACTGACTTTCATTTCTGGTGTGTCTGTCTAACTGCTGGCTTTTGTGCAGTAGAAGGTAAAAACATTCTAGACAGCATGCAGTGGTCATGTGATTTTAGCAACTCGGTGCCTCTTGCCCCATGTAATTCCTCCAGCAATAACTGAATTTATTTGTGAATTCAATGAATAATCAAATCTGATATAAAATCATTTTATAAGGTTAAAGTCTGAAAGTTGTTGGAAACTTTCCTGGCAAGAATGACAGTCTGGACATGACTTTGTATTTAAGTTGGAGCCAGTGTACAGGTGCCTCAAATAGATCGCTGCAGACAGCTTACCCAGGAAGCAAGATTGATGCAGGTCTCAGCAGCCCAAGACAGTTGTAAAACTCAAAGAGCCTTTATGGTGTTTTCAAAGTTCAGAAACAACCAGCCTCAGGTTTAATTTTTCATGCAGACCTGACCACTGCTTCTGCCAGCAGAGGCTTTGATCAGCATCTGTGTCCAGGGGAGGGAAGTGTGCAGTCATTTGGATGTAAGCAGGGTAGAGATGCCGGTAGGATGGGCGTGCTTCTGTCTGGATTCTGCTGGGGTTTTCTTGGGGGGAAATCTGTTTGCTGATTTGTAGCCTCGTTTTATTTATCTGTTTTTAAGTGAGTTAGCTTTATTCCGCAGATATTTACTGATCATCTTTCCTGGACCCTCCACTGTAAACACCGAGACCCTGTGCCCCGGTTATCCCTGTTGTTAGCAGATTCAGAGCACTATCTCATGGAGTAGGTGTATCTAGTCTTCCTACTAAAAATACTCAGGTTATTTTCAGGCATCTAGACTCAATTGCCAAATACGTTTTTATTATTAATATTCAAAGAAGCCATGCAATAGATTAGGCAGACATAGTTTACCAATACAAGGGGAAGAAGACCTTTGTACCTGGAGTGCGAGGTTCCTGTGGGTGTGTTGACTCGTTTCAGTTCTGTGAGAAAGGAAAAAGCCAACTTAGTACTGTAGGATTTTCATTTTGCTTGTGAACAGGGCTAGGCCACTCCTTTGGGGCTTCATTCTTCTAAGCTGGGGAGTCTCAGCATCCACTGTTGCCATTCTAGACCGGCAGTTCTGTTGTTTGGGGCTGTGCTGCTGAGCAAGCATTCTTGTCCTCTGTGACTAGATGCCAGTGCCATTTCTCAGCTGTGACAACCACAAAAGGAAGTCTCCAGGTATCCACATGTTTGTGGGGCACAAGATCATGTCCCCGTAGCGAGCCATGGCTTTGGATGGAATTAGAACTATGAGTGTATGAAACAGAAGAGGAGCTGGAGAAAGTGTTGACCTGCTAAGGGCACTGGCTGCCCTTGCTGAGGACCAGGGTTTGGTTCGCGACACTCACCACCAGGCAGTTCACAACTGCCTGTAACTCCTGTTTCAAGGGATGTGCTGCCCCCTTTTGGCCTCCAAGAACACTGAACACATGTGGTGTACATGCAGATGAGCAGGCACATGAGTGTAAACATGAATAAATATAAAATGTTTTAAAGGAATGGAATTCAGAGATGTTTCCTCTTTCTGAAGACGCTGGGCAGGAGCTGGCTGTGAGTCGAACTCCCAGGACTGGGTCATCGTGGTCTTCGCACGCAGCATGCAAACTTAAAGGCTGATGGTCTCTTCCTGACAGCTTCTTTATATTCTTGAGCGTTGTGCCGTTGTATTGTGAGGTCTCCTAAAGGCAAGCAGAAAACATGCAAGTGTTTGCGCACACAACTATTTTAAGATGAGGCCATGATGACCAATTCCAGATGACTGGAGAAAGTAAACTGGAAGCAGAGCAGGAGGATTGGGTTGGGTTTCCTCAGCTTCGAGTCTGAAACTTTCCACTGCGGTATAAAAAGCCCGAGGGCCGTGGAGTTTAGAGTGTGGCCAGCAGAGAGAAGGGGTGGCCGGGGAGGTGTGGGTGCTGGAAGCAAAGGGAATGGCGGTTGCACCATGCAGCTGCGCTACCCTGCTGGGTTAGCAGTCCAGGCCTCTCTCAGCATCTCCGTACTTCCTACAGCCACCTGCCCGAGGCCCCAAAACAGGCTACCTGTGCTTGTGTCCGGAGGCTGCAGGAGGACACTCAGGGAATTCCAGATAGGAACTTGCTGACATTGCTCAGTGACAGCCCTAGCACTATGGTTTTAATGGCCAGGGTCCTTGACACAGGACCGTGGTCTCTCGTGTGTATGGTTTTCTGTGCTGTAGTGGGACAGCTTGCAACCCCCAGAAGAGATTTCTCTCTGAGTTTGCCAGTTGCAACAGCAGAAGCACGTTGAGGATTCTAGCACCCTTTTACCTGCTGGCTGACAGAAGCCCGTCTGGGTCTCAAGCTTCTTCCCCAGCCGTATCTCCTTGGGTTCTCTTCTGTCATCATGGCTGTCTTCCCCTTCGGCTGACGTCAGACTCTGCTGCCTCCTGTAATTTTCTTAATTGCTTTCTCTTCTGCCTCAACAATGGAAAAGAAAACTTTGAGACCTCATATTTTACCAGGTGGTCAGGCTGGAAAAGAAAAGAGGCCCCAGAGCATCCTGAAGGAGGAGACGCTTTCCTTACAGGACTGCCTGTGGCTCCAACTGCAGTCTGGAATCACCGATAGAGAACACTGGGTTGGGATTGGAGGAATGAGCGTGTTTTTGAAAATAGGTATTATTTTTATATGTATGGTGTTCTGCCTGTCTGTACATGTGTGCACTCCATTCGTGCCTGGGGCCTGTGGAGTTCCAGGCGGTTGTGAGGCACTGTGTGGGTGCTGGGAACTGAATGCGGGTTCTCCTCACAGCAGCTAGTCCTCTGAGGCGCTGAGCCCTCCCTCTAGCCCCAGGAGAGAGCGTTCACCTTGGGCCGCCTCTGTGTTCACCCCTGCACCGTCTTGCACATTTCAGCCTTGAAACCACAGAGGAATTTTGTCTCTATTTGAAGCGCTATGACTCAGGTCCTTCTGGCCAAGCTCTTGCTAGCACTGGGATGCGGGGCTATGGCGGCTCAGTTTCCTGTGGTCTCTTCTGCTTCTTTGGTGCTGGCTGCACCGAGAGAAGGAAGAGAAACTTTGGGTCAGCAAGAGAGAGAAGACCGTGAAAGACTCTTGGGGCTGGAGTGGAGATGGCTAGAAAGGCAGCTTCAGTTTGCAGAAGAATAAGAACAAGTTGAGGATGTGCTTCTCTAGCTTGCACTAGGCCCTGGGGTCCACCCCTAACACCTCCTAAACCAGATGCACGCCACACCCTGTAACCAGCACTAGGGAGGCGGAGGCAGGAGGATCAGAAGTTCAAGAAAACTCAGCATTCTCAGAATAATACTGGTTTCTGGAAGGGTTGTCCTGGTTGGTGGTAGCAAGTGTTGCGTCCTCAAGCCGTGGAAAGTGTGATTTGGCCATTAGGTCTGTTGGTATTAAGTGCTCTCATTCTGCCGCTGAAGGAGGCGTGGCTGATTGCAGGCACAGCCGTGCTGTGTCATCATTGGGATGCATTTGTTTTGTTGTTTTGGGCCAAGAGTAGCTAGATATAGAGGCCAGATGTTTGTGTGCACACACGTGCGTGTAAATGGTATGCGTGGTGTTTGGAGAATAATCCTTGAACTTCATTCTGCTTCCTAATCTGCCAAAAAGAGGCTCCCCTCTTACTGGTTCTGAAGCACGACCTTACTGCGTTCCCTCTCCTTTGATTGCTTGCCAAACTGACTTACTCTCCTAGGTGATGGCGCAAAGCCCAGGCAGAGGATGACAGGTGTTGGGTCACTCCGCTGACCATGATGCGCACAGCCTCTGTCACTTTCTTTAATCTTTCTTTTCACCACCTCTTCTGGGGCCGTAGGGAAAATAAGCCACCTAAGTGAGAAAGTACCCGGGGCTGACAGTGGCTGGAGACTCCCTGCCTGCTGAAGAGCCAGTTCTCAGTTAAGGCCTGCTGTTTGTACTTGCACGGGTACCTGTGTGGGGGTGGCAGTGGATTGGATTTGCTGCTGAACCTGGGCTGGTGTGTTAACGTCTTACATGAAGGCTTCACAGATGAACTATTTCAAGGTGTGAATCTAAGTGTGTAATAACAGACCTGGCAACCAATCACCTCATTTGTCTCTTAAAAAGTTCCGTATTACAGCTCCACCAGGTGGCCGCTAGCAGCATGGATGAGAGTTGGAGGGCGAAGCTGCTCTGAGAAGTTATTTGCACACGTGTGGAGTTGAGGACATCCCATGAGGTATAATGAAGGGCAAAGAAGGGAGAGTGTTTTGAGCCGTGCAAACAAAGCAGACCCTCAGATCTCTGGTGCACCTTTGGCATAGATACTCAGATGCCATGAGCAGTTTGTAAATGGCTTCGCAGAATGGTCCCCTTGTTTTGTTGTTCCTGTTTGGTTGGGGGGGGGGGGGACAGTGAATCTTTAGGTGTAAGGGTGTGCTGTCTTGTGGTCATACTCCAGAGTGGCATAGACTTGTGCCCATGTGGCAAGTGTCAGCATTTTGAGGAAGCAGGAAACATAATCTGGCTTCAGCTTCGGTTTCTGCTTCCACACGTAGTCTCTTTTTCCACACTGACATTGATGATAGGAGCTGGAATCACACAGTTTTCATCTTCTTCCCCTCGTTCTGCCTTGGCACAGATGTGATAACAAAGTCCTTCCCCACTTTTCTGGGCAGTCTGACTAGATGTGACATGCTAGAAACAGTCAGCGCTGCTAAGGAGAGTGGGCTGTTCTCTTTTGAGGCAGTTCGAAGAATAAAGCAGAACCCAGGCAGCTACCAAAACATCAGAAAGTAACATCCTGGCTTTTTGATTCTATTCCCATCCGAGTTTAGCAAAAACAGAAAGAAATATTCTCCCATTTGTTTTTATTTGCTTACCTTAAAAACCCTTATTAAGATACAGTCTGTGCAGCATAGTTTACCTGTCTCAATGCACACCAGCCGGTGCTTCTTCATATTGCAGCCCCATAGTCGGTCCAGATGGTCATGGTCACAGTTAGCATGTACTTGCAATGTAATTGATTGTATTTTTTCATTGAAAAAGTGTAGGCCCAGGTAGATGGCAGCTCTTAAGTATGGTACTTAGAAGATAGTGGCAAGTGGTGGGACTTAGTCCCCTTGGTTCTCCTCTGCCTCTTCCCAGTGCTGCCTTCTGTACTTCTCCTTTAGAAGCTAGCCAGTTCATTGTTTTAAATTAGCCAAGAATGAGGACCCATTTCATGTCTGCTCCTCCTACCCTTTCAAAGTCTGTTTCTGTGTTTGCACTGTCTCCTGGCGGGGGTCGCCTGCCTCCCTTGTGCTATTGACATAATGGGTTCTGTTGGCTGGGTGATAGGAAGCCTGAGAAACTTAGAGCGTCAACTTGGACTGTGAGGGAGACTTGGATCTAGGAGTTGTTTGTTTGTGTTCTCTATGAGACACTGCTGTGAAATGAAGTCTTTGATAGCTCACTGTCCTCTTGCATGCCCGCCTGAGCTGTCACGGTGCACATTGTAGCTGGTTGCTATGGGATTAACACTACGTAAAGGATTATAACAGAAAACAGAAGTGAAGCAGAATTGCCAGTTTCTTAAAGAGGTAAAGGACCCGTTTTTATGGGTACAGATTTTTCCTTTAAGAGTAATGACTCTGATTTGGGTGAAAATGTCAAGAAGGGCTGGAGAGATGCCTCGGTGTGTAGAGCACTTGCTGAGCAAGCACCAAGAGGAGTGCTGAGCGTGAGGAACCGTGCCAGGCATGGTTGCGAGTGCCCCTGGAACCCCTGGAGAATCCCAGGCCTCCTGGACACCAGCTTGGCTCAAGGTTTGATGAGAGACCCTGTCTGGAGGGAATAAGGTCGAGAGCGATAGGACAAAGCACCTGATGTCCTCCTCTGGCCTCTGTGCGTGTGCACAGGCTTGCACAGATGCACACACTTGTGCACATGTACCCCTCTCATTGTCCACCTCTGAATGAAGTGAAGGTGGTAGGGATGGTGTGGGAGCTGGGAGCTTGGGCGAGAACAATTCCAGTCGCCTCTTCTGTTTCTAAATGCTGTATGGTGCTGGGACCCAGAGTGTTCCCACGGCTGCATGACCACAGCTCTGGGTTCACCCATTGATTCATCTTCTGCAGTGAAGGCTTTCTACCTGCATGGCACATAAATTTTTGAGAGCTTTTTTTTAAAAAAAAAAAAAATGGGAAGCATTTAATTTGTTTTGATACGATTTTAAATTTGCCAGAGGTGTTTCTGTCAAATAAGGATTTGGGTGGTGTTCAAAGACTGAACAAGAATGGATATAAATAGAATTGGGGCCATTTATCAGTATCTATTATTTTGTTTCATTAACTGAATTAATGTCTAAGCATTTAGCCCAAGGAATATATGCAGCTCTATTTTATTAATGGCTTAGCCTTAATTCGCTCATCCTCTTAGCACGCAGTAAGTGCAAAGTAGTTAGGAATTCTTGTAGTCATCTACTTCCCATGGAGGACTAACGTAATAAAATGAACATACCCTCGTTCTTTCTCTTCTTTTGGCTCTTTTCTGGATATTTATCAAAGTGCTCACCATCCCGCCGGCTGTTGTTTAATCTAGAGCTAATAAATTTTGTCTTCTGATAAGGAATATAGCCCAGTGGTACAGCACTTAACAAGTATTGAGATGTCCTGGGTTTAATCCCCAAGATTGCAAAAGAAAAAAAAAAAGCTGATTAGTTAAATAACGTCACCATTGTTTTTTTAATGAGGATTAGAGGAGAACAATCTCCTAATAAATTCAGGGCTCTTTGGACTCCTTGTATAAAGGGAAGCAGCTGAGGCTCCAGGTTAATCTGGTCATCTCACTAAACAAATTGACCAGTGTGCATTGGTTTTGTGCCTTCCCTGGTGATACTGTGCTGTTTGTTCAGATATCCTAGGAACAGAGGATGCTGTTGTGGAAGCAGCTTCCAGCGAGGCCGTGAGGTTCTACCCCTGGACCATCGACAACAAGTACTATTCAGCAGAGGTCAATCTGTGTGTGGTGCCAAGCAAGTTCCTGGTCACTGCTGAGATCGCGGAGTCAGTCCAGGCGTTCGTGGTTTACTTTGACAGCACACAGGTAAGCTCTTGTTTCCAGTGGGGAAACACCACCAGCCAGACTTTGTCCTGTGCTTTCTTTCTCTCCTCTACGTTCTCTGAGTTCCTCGATGTGTCTTTTCATTTTTGCTTGTGTCTGCCCCTGTAGAAATCGGGTCTTGACAGTGTCTCCTCATGGCTTCCCCTGGCAGAGGCATGGTTACCCGAGGTGATGATCCTGGTCTGTGATAGAGTCTGTGAAGACGGTAAGGGTCTCCAACATGTGCCCTTTAGTGAAGACAGGGTACTCCGTGTCCTCAGCTCATCTTGTTACGCTGTGAAAATCCTACAAGATTTATATTGTTTTCAGTATCCTTTGAGGCTGAGATCATTGTCTCTATGTAGCTTAATTCTAGATGCCTGTAGAATGACATTGACATCCGGGGGAAACACTGAGGCCAAAGGAGAGTGTTGAAGGTTCTTGGTGTTTTATGATAGTTTTACTTAGATGCTTTTACGTGTTGTTTTAGGAGTAAACCGGCAGAAGGCTCAAGAGTGGTGCATCAAACATGGCTTTGAGCTGGTAGAGCTCAGCCCCGAGGAGCTGCCTGAGGAGGATGGTGAGTGGTGGTGTCTACAGGAAGCTGGCTTTGGGTTGAAGTCTAAGGGATTGTTCCAGCCTAGGGTAGGGGGATCACAGCAAGAGCCCAGAAATGCTAATGTCGCCAGCTGTTTAAAAGACTTTGAGCAAAACCAATAGTGCCCCACCAGCACTGCCATAGATTGCCTGATTTCATCATCGCTTTAGAACTTTTGAAAATCCATGTGTGTACTTAAACAGATAAAAGTAAGAGATCACTGTTGAAAACCATTGCCATTCCCCTGTCCTTAATCCACTGCCCGCCAAGGATAGTGAGACCTGTGTTTGTGGAGTTTGTTCCTTCTTTTTCTTTGGAATTCATAGTAAGCGAAGGCTGAATTCCCAGAAACCTCAGGAGGCATGCCAGACCTATTGATACCCAAGCCAGAAATAAACCCAGGGCCTCCTACTCCCCTCCCTCAGGGCAGCTGCGCATTGCCTTCTGCTGCTTCTGCAACCGTCTGGGCCTTCAGTTTCTTTTCTTTCTTTTTTTGGTAAGATTTATTTTTTATTTTATGTGTTTAAATGTTAGTCTACATGTATGTCTGTGTACCACATGCATGCCTGGTGCCTTAGGAGGCTGGAAGAAGGCATCAGATCCCCTGAAACTGGAGTTACAGATGGTTGTGAGCTGCCGTGTAGATGCTAGGAATCGAATCCCAGTACTCTGGAAGAGCAGCCAGTGTTCTTAATTGCTGACCCACCTTGCCATTAAAAAAGGAAAGGAAGGAGAGAGAAAATTGTTACTTTTACAATTTTATTTATGTTTATGTGTCAGTGTGTTTCCAAGGTCACAAGAGAGCATTCATCCCTTGGAATTGCACTTCCAGACAGTTGTTAGACACCTGAAGTGGGTGCTGGAAACTGAACCTGGGCCCTGGGCCAGAGTAGCCAGTGCTCTTAGCCACTGAGCTCTCTCTCCAGTCTTCATCTTTTCTCTTTCCAAGTACACCTGTATGAACTCGATCCAGCTGGGGCAGACTTTGGCCTACAAGAATCTACGTTCACAAATAATTGAGTTTCCTAAATGAAATGTCCCCAGACCAAGAAGGAATGTGGTGTTCCCTAGATGGGGATATTCCTGTGTATGGTTTGGGGAGCACTTGGCACCCTGACTTTAATGTATCAGACTCTTCATGGGAAAGAAGTTGAAAAGGTACTGGACTTGAAGAGACCTAGTGGAAGGAGCCTGTAGAAGATACAGGCTGTCCCAGGAGACATTCCAGGCAAGGAAACCGTGTGGATGGAAGTCCTAGGTAGGACAGGGTGAGGATGAACTAGGGAAGCAGGTCTTCATTCCTACACTCCATAAAGAATACCAGAGGTTGGCAAGTGAAATAGTCCCTTCCATACTTTCTAAGTTCCCTAAAACTTGTGCCCAACTCGGTGTACATGAACGTGTATAATTTCTTACTTCTGATCTTCTTTTCTTCATATTGTCCTTGGAGTCAACTTTGACTATTGTAATCTTGGAATTTGCTCCTTTCTACCAGGGAATTGCTCTGCAGACAGTACCCATGTTTGATTTATTTGTGTGTGTGTGTGTGTGTGTGTGTACACATGCACAGATGCAGGTGCTCACATGTCCCACAGCACACCTGTGGAGGTTGGACATTAACTTCTTGGAAGCAGGTTCTTTTCCCACAGTGGACTCAGGGTGGGGATTGCGGTCATCAGGCTCACAGCAAGCCCCGACACCTGCAGCGCCACCTCACCAACTCTTAATTCAGTATAGTCTTAAAACAGATTTTTCTGAGATGTGTCATCTTAGAGCAAGGTAATAAAAAGTGCCTTGGATTTTTAGATACAAACTGCTTCAAAGCCACATCTCCTCATCCTTCATTCGTGGGTACTTTGCGCGCACCCATTCTTTTATCACATCTTCTCACTGTTGCTAGCTCTCTGGTTAATTGTGTTTTGGGTTCCTAGGTTTAGTTAGTGTCTTAAGTATGAGTAATTCTTTCAAGAACTGCATCCTCTGTAGTTAAGATGAACATGGCATTTTGTCCTCATCCAGACAGCAATGGGATACACGTACCTTCATTGAGTATTTCCAGTTTTATCCTCAGTTAGGGCTGCCAGGTTGGTAGATGCAATTCTTCAGATGATTCATTGGCCATGAAATACTGTCGGCTGTCACTCAGGCGCTGTCAGGCAGCAGGATGATGAACTCAGGAAGGCATGGTTCCTGCCTGCCTGAGCCTCCAGTATAAAGGGGGAATGCACCAGTGAGTCCCCAGTACCACCATCATGCCTCCAAGAGAGGTCGTCAGAGTGCTGCCGTCCCCGCTGCTCTCAGAGGCTAGTGTAAGAGCGCTGCCCTTGACCAGGTAGTAAGTGGTCAGTAATTGACAGAGCCTGGGGTCAAGTTCAGAGCTTCTGATGTCAAACTCTCTTCTTCCTATTTAACCCAGACCAGGCTAGACCACTAGACAGGAGTTCTGTAAACTCTTCTTGCTCTGACCCACCACAGGTAAATTGTTTCTTTTATCACTTTCCACCTGAAGTCTGAAGCACCTGTGCTTACTGGACACAGTGATGCCTGGACTGTAGTGAGAAGCTGCATTACTGGCTGCTGCTGGAGAGTAAGGCCGCACCGTTTTAAGTAGACCACCAATCCTAGAGACAGGGTGGTGCGAACTCTCAAGCCGTTGCTGCTTGTCCTTTTGGTCATGTTGTGGTATTGGACTAGGAGCCTGGACTTTGCTTCAAACCTCAGGCAAACATTCTGCTTGAGAATCTCCCAGCCTTTTTTTTACTTTCTCTTTTGATACAAAGTTCCACTGAGTTGCCAAGTTGAGCTTCAGCTTCTGTTGCCCAGGCTAGCCTCCAATATGAGAACATCTCGCCTCAGCCTTCAAGTAGCTAGAATTAACAGGCTTCTTGAGGCTGCTACCAGTCCCAGCTGAACTTTGACTCCTGCCGGCTTTCTCTGATGAAGAGCTAATAGGTAACAGGTGATAACAGTCTGCGGCGGAAGACAGCATCGTCTTACACAGAGAGTTGCTTTGTGGCACACAGAGAGGTCTTCCTCCCAGGGATCAAACTCAGGTCACTAAGCTTTTTCACACACAAGTGCTTTTCCCCATGAGCCATCTTACTAGCCCCTGGAAATTCATCCTGTATAGCTAGCCAAGATGAGAGAGTTGGTTTCATTTTTTGAAGATTTACTGTTTTAAAGGGTGTGCAGGAAGGTGCATCCCTGGGGCTGGAGTTACAGGCAGTTGTGAGCCTGCTACCATTGCAACTCTCTGGGGCTGGACTCCAGGAATGGTGAGCCACCAAACATGGATTCTAGAAATTAAACTTCTATAGGGGCAGCAAGTACTCTTACCACTGAACCGTCTCTCCAACCCCAAGATTAGTGTCTTTAATGCTACACTGTGGTTGTTTAATAAGAGCTTGCGTTTTCTGGAGATTGTGAGTGGATTCTCTGGGTGAAGAGATGGAGACAGCTTGATCACACAGTGCTCTTCTGTTGTGACTGTTCGTATCAGGAGCTCGGTGCTCTGTGTTGCTTTATTCACTTCCTTCTGTACACAGCACATTAGGAAGCAACAGCCAAGTAAACAAGATGACTAAACCCAGTTATTTAAAAGTATGCCTTTGGGACTTATAGGCCTGTATATGAATGTGTGGTTTATCTGGATATATACAGACCTGTGTGCTTCTCTCCCTGGCAGATGACTTCCCTGAATCCACAGGTGTAAAGCGGATTGTACAAGCGTTGAATGCCAATGTCTGGTCCAATGTTGTGATGAAGAATGGTGAGTAACTGGATGTTGTCGTTTTTACTAAGTAACATGTTTTAAGTTATCTGAATCTATGTGGAACTGTTAGGATTCTGTGAAATTTTTGTTCTCATTCTCAAGTTTTCAGTTGAAGGAAGAGCCAGAAGTAACAAGCTGGGACTGTGTAGTGTGCTGAATAGGTGTTTCAGCAAGCATGTAAATGTTCCAGTATGCCTCACATTGTTCTGGCTTTAAGAACAACCTAAGTTTTTAAGGTATGATCTTTACCATTGAGGTGCTTCCCATCTACTGAGCGATCCTTTGTAGTGCTCTCTGTCCTGCCCTTTCTGGGCGTTTTATGGTAATGGAGTTTGTGTGTACTTTTCACGTGCTGGGTGTGCAGGCAAGGGGTGCGATGAACACAGACTCAGAGACATGACTGCTGCATTAGTCCTGATGCAGAGAGAACTTCCAGAAGAGCATGGGTTCCCGTACCATTCTTCATGGGATGGGAAAGATGGAAAGGGGAGAATGCTCAGCTGGAGGATGCATGGCTCCAAGAACAAGGATTTTATGTCATAAAGACCCTGGGAGAGTCTCACTTAGCAGTGGACGCTCCCGTGGATATTGGAACATGAGGCAAGGAGATGTGGGCTTTCTTCTTTTTTTTTAATTCTTTTTTGTTTGTTTGTATTTATTTATCTATTTATTTATTTGTGGGCTTTCTTCTGTAACAAGTCTGAGACCCTGGAGGTGGGGTCTCTGCAGGGCTGACAATAGTGATATGTTGGAGGTGGGGGGTCTCTGCAGGGCTGACATTAGTGATGTCTTGGAGGTAGAAGCAGAGTCTGAGGTTAGGGAAACCTGAGCTGATGCAGTCTCCTGGGGGTGAGTGTCGGCCCTGAGTGTTGTGATGGCGGCTGTGGGGGTGGAAGCCTGGGTATGGCATGCAGTCTGTAGCTGGTTGGAACCTGCTCTTGGAGCCTGCATTAGCTTTCTCAGCCTTTGGGAACAAGCTCACAGACTCGATGGCTTAGGACAGTGGGAATTTACTGCCTCACAGTTATAGAAAAAGGTCACAAGTCCTACCTTGAGGTGCCAGGGCCACCTCCCTCCAAAGGTGCTGGAGGATTGCCCCAAGCCTTGATCTTGGCTTCTGTGAGTTCTTCAGTGTAACACTCTATGTCTAATCTTCCATGGTTTCTCCCTGTGTATATGACTTTGTACATATCTCTTCTAAGGCCAGCAGTGATACTAAATTAGGGCCCACCCTATGGTCATGTGACCCATTTTAACTTCCCTGTTTCCAAATAGAAGTGCATTTTGCTGTATTAGAGGTTAGGACTTAACTTTGAGGTTTGGGGAGCTGCAATTCAAGTCTAGAGTGTAGTACCTTAAAATATGTGCAGGGTTGGGTGAAACTCCACAGAGGGAGTGAGAAAAGCAACATTTACAGCAGTTGTAGCCTGTCTTCCCTGAGGTGAAGGGCAAGTGAATGGCCAGCTTGGTGGGTGCATAGTGCTTCATCCCAGCTGTTAGTTGACACTGAGGATTAAGTATGGTTGGCACCCTGACGTCTGATCTACCCCTTGTGCTTGGCAAAGCCCCTTCTTGATGATAAGGCAGTTTCCTCTCTCCTGTCTTTTCCTGTCTCCTTCATCCTCCCCACTTGCATGTTAGGAGGACTCTGGCCTGTCTGATGGGGCCTTTCCTTCTCTTCACACATCATTGCTCCGTCACTTCTCTGTTGAGCATTTCTTAGTAAGCTACTGCTTTAGATTGTGTACAGTATAAAACTAACTTTTAGATATGGTCCATAAACTAGACCAATTTAGAATAAAGTTCTCTTCTGTACTGCCTGTTAGAAATTTCTTGAAATAGCTAGAAATTTAGTGAAGCTTTTTTGGCTTAAATCATTCTTTGAAAACTCTGACCCCCCCCCCCCCCCATTTCATACATTAAAGAAATGTTGGCTTATAATTCACATTTATAGCTGTGCAGCCACATTGTAGCTATGGCCTCCGTGTCCTTGGAGTTAACAAACCACAGATTGGAAATGGTTAGGAAGAACATGGCTATCTGAATACACACACACACACACACACACACGCACACACGCACACACACACAGCAGTGTAAGAGGGAACCCTCTAGTACTTACATGGTGTTAGCGGCCGCAGGCAGTGAAGAGAGGGGAAGGAGCATGGAGGGATGTCGAGCTCACGCCAGTTCTGTAACATTCTACAGCAGGCACTGGTTCTGGTATTTGGGAGAGTCTGAATATGTAATCCTCAAGATGCACTGAACAATTTTGCTTCTGTCCTGGTTGTTTTTTGTCAGCTTGACCCAAACCAGGGTCATCTAAGAGGGTATTCCCATGTCCTCTGTGAGAACATTTGGCCCATGAGCAAGCCTGTAGGGCATTTTTTGTTTGGTTTGGTGGTTGATGTGGGAGGGCCCAGCTAATTGTGGGTGGGGCCACCCCTGGGCAGGTGGGCCTGGGTTCTATAAGAAAGTAGGCTGAGCAAGTCATGGAGAACAAAAAGTAAACAGTGTTCCTCCACGGTCTCTGCATCCATTCCTGTCTTGAGTTTCTGCTCCGACTTCCCTCAGCTACAACTGTAAGCTGAACTAAACCCCTTCCTCTCCAGTAGATTTGGGGTTGGCATTTATCACAGCAGTGGAGAGCAGCTAGGACAGTTTCTTTGTGTGGAAATATTTCCACTGCCAGTCTGTGTGCACATTGCAACAGTATTCTTAGGTGTGAAGAAGCAAAGAGGCCCATTGTGGGCTTGCATGGCTCTTTGCCCTGAAGTGTCTGCCTGCCTGCCTGCCTCCCTCCCTCCCTTACTTCTTCCTCTACGATCCTGGGACACTGATGTGCTTTTAGCTAAAACCCCAGATTTTGGCATTAGCTTGTTTTCACGTTAAGAGGACGCAGGTCTGTGTTCTGAAGGTAATAAACTCTCTGCTCCTAGGAGAAGCATGCAGTGTGGAAGTCCAGGGCTGAGGAAATAGAGAATATTCTCGCAGAGCCTCCAAACTGTCCCGAAAGAGACAGCTCTGTGTAACCGTATGGTGGGCCATAGTATCCTTCCAGGGCAACCTGCCTTCTCTGCCCATGAGAACCTTCAGCCTTTCTGATGTGAATGGCAGCAAGCTTCATCTTCCTCAGCAGCCACTGCCTGTATATGCAGGTGTGTGTATGTGTGCAGGATGGGGTATCCATGTGTGAAGACCAGGGGTCAACCTTGGATATTGTTCCTCAGGAGCCATTCACCTTGTATTTTGAGACAAAATCTCTCACTGGGACCAGGGCCTCTACTGCCTTAGCCTGTGAGACCAAGACCAACCAGTCTCTAGATCAGCGCGAGGATTACAGACACGTGCCTCCGCCCTGAGTGGAGGGACACGCTCCGGGCCTCCCGTTTCCACTGCAGGCACCTCACTGGCTAAGCTATCACCCTGTCACACAGAAGGCTCTATGAAAGTCTAAAGTTAGGCATAGGAGAAGGGCCCATCCATGGTCCATCGTGGGTGGGAGAGGGTTTATGAAGCCCCACCTACCTTAGGAGCCATTGGCAGTTAATGGTTGCTGGGAAGGGAGTCATTTTCTTCTGTGATGTAACTGCTGTTAAAGTTGCCCAGTAAATAACCTCTCATGCTTGCAGCCCTAATTAAACCCTGTGAGTCACAAAAGAAGCCACAAAACAACAACAGAAAACCTCAAATCAACCATGAAAATAGGAGAGAGACCTGTCGGGAAGAAGATTGGCTCAGGAGAGTGGGAAGGGGTGAGGAAGGGTAATGAAGAGGGGATGAAAATGACCAAAATACATTATATGCTCATGTGAACATATCAAAAATAAGATTGAAAAAGTTGTGCTTAAGTTACCATATGCCCAAGTTGGTGCACTCTTAGCTATACTCAATAGAGCTGAAAAATGTGTCCATGCATAACATCATTATTAGTGCTCATAGTAGCACTAATAATCCATACAGCCCAAAGGTGGAGCCAGCTCAGAAATCAGTGGTAAGGTCAAACAGTGGACTATTACTCAGCTCTAAAGAGGTGTGTGCAGGCTACCCCAGGGCTAACCCACCACTGGGCCGCCGTGCTCAGGGCTTTTATGTCATTTTGCTTTGATGAGATGTCCAGGGCAGTAAATCCATAGAGACAGAGAATGGGTTGTGGTTCCCACAGACTGAAGAACTTTTAGGAGATGGAATTTCCTTATCAGAACATGATAAAAGTGTTTTGAATTCGGTGATGATTATTGTACAGTTTAAAGCACTGAATTCCATACTGTAAAGAGGGTGACTTTGATATCTGAAAGTTAGCAATATCACTAATGTTCATATCCACGAGATAGATTATGCCGATTATCCTATTTAATTTCACAGTATCCAATGTGAGTTAGGCTCAGAGGTCAACAAGTGTCACATTCGTTACCAGGCTCTACTAAGACTGCCCTCCTAGACTTTGTGACTGGTTTGAGGGGAGGCATGACTTTCAGGATCCCTTTATGCTTTAAACTCTGTGCACTTAACTCATTATGTTTATGAAGTATTCCATTTTAAGGAAGTTTCCTTCATATTTCTTGTTCTCTTGACAGTTTTCTCAGGTGACAGTTTCCAGTCTTAAGTGTAGGAGGAGGTACATGTATTTGCAATGTCTTCAGAGTCCTGAAGAGGGTGCTGGATCCCCTCTTTGGAATTGGAGTTACAGGCATTTCCATGTGAGCTGCCTGACTTGAGTTCTGGGAACCAACTCAGGGTCCTCTGAAACAGGAGCAGGCGGTTTGCTTTTAACCCATGAGCCAGCTCCCCAGCCTTGGGCTAGGTTTTTGATCTGTAGGATGAAGTTGGTCTTCATCCGTGGCTTCCAGTGTTTGCTGCACTTTGGGAGCTTTTGAAGCCTGTGCTTTCTGGGCTGCATCCAGATCATTTCTATCTACTAGGAAGGAGGGACGTGGTGGGGAGGCGGCAGCTGCGCTCGTCAGGGCCACGGGGACTCAGTTGTGTAGGCATGGTGAGACCTGCTGGCTCAGAACAGTCAGCTAGTTTGGACTTGTAAGAGTGTGCTTAGTGGGGGAGGTGAATTGGGCATTTTGGAAGCTGTGCTTGCCTCTACTTTTGCAGCAAGGACCTGCATTCTCACATTCCTGAATCCTGACTTGCAGCAGCAGGAAGAAAGACAAGACAGGGCCAGTACCTGTTCACCTTAGGAAAGGTGACAGTAATGAGTACTCCCCTCCATCCTCCTTCATACCTGGGTCTTGTGTGGTTAGTATAGCACAAGGGTCACCTGTGCTCCTTGGCACCTGTCGTCTTTATAAGCATGTTCTTCAGACTCCGCAGTTGGCTGGCTGAGTTGTCTTCTGTTGGCTGCCAGTCTCTCCTTGGCCTAGAGTTTGAAGTTCACTCGGGAATTACCTGCTGAGCACATACTGTGTTTAGTTAGGCCCTGTGGTTGGTATACACTGCTGAGCAGTCCGTATCCGCGCTGGGAGGCTCCCTGGTGGAGCAGTAGTCATAGGCAACAGGAGATTGGTAAGTTATATAGGGTGCTAGAAGATGATAGGCAGTGGGAAGTAAACAGAGAAGGGGATTAAGGTTTGGGGTAGACTGCAGTATACACAGGACGGTCAGGTTAGGTCCGCAGTGTACACAGGATGGTCAGGTTAGGTCCGCAGTGTACACAGGACGGTCAGGTTAGGTCCGCAGTGTACACAGGACGGTCAGGTTAGGTCCGCAGTGTACACAGGACGGTCAGGTTAGGTCCGCAGTATACACAGGATGGTCAGGTTAGGTCCGCAGTATACACAGGACGGTCAGGTTGGGTCCGCAGTATACACAGGACGGTCAGGTTGGGTCCGCAATATACACAGGACGGTCAGGTTGGGTCTGCAGTATACACAGGACGGTCAGGTTCAGTCCCTTGGTGGGTAAAGACTTGAGTCTGAGGGGCATGACAAGGCATGTAGAGCCAGAGCATGCCTGGTGCGTGTGAAGAACAGCTAGGTGCTTCCTGTGCACAGAGGAGATGATGGGAGAAGGGATGGAGGTCCTGGGGACTGAGGCTCTGCAGGCCATCTAGGTAACTGTGGCATCTACTCAGGTAAAACAGGGGGCTACTCCAAGGCTTGGAATAAAGAAATGGTATGACCCAACTAAAACGGTTCTCAACCTGGGGTTTTTGGCCCCTTTGGCAAACCTCTCTTTCCCAAAATATTTATATTATGATTCATAACAGTAACATAATTACAGTTATGGAGTAACAATGAAAATAATTTTATAGTTAGGGACTGAAAGAGGCTGCTGTGTGATGGTGAAGGTCAGGAGAAAGCAGGAAAAGATACCACCTCTTCCAGGTGAGACGGGCGATTCTTGGCATCCTCAGTTGAGTGATTCTTAGTATCAGGCTCTGCACTCACCTCTAAAGGGGTTTTTGAGAACCGCTTAACTTAAGCTCTGTTACTGAGTAAGGGGTCAGATTGCCTCTCTCGACTGCACTGGGCAGAAAATTCCCAGGAGCCTCTGAGCTTGTCTGTCAAATAATGCAGGAAGAGCACAGTGGCGTCCTTGCCAGATGATCACTCGCCCTTTTGTGGTGGAGTACTTTAACAGCCCAGAGCTGTGTGATACCACTCCACAAGCAATCAATTGCATAACAAAATCAAAGGCCTTAGCCGGTAGAGCATCTCTTTATGCTGGTCTGGCAAAGGCTCTATCTTTTACTCTATGCTATAATTCTGTACCAGTGGTAAAACATTTTTATCTGTCAACGATGTGTGTTCCCATGCCTTCACCCAGTACCAGCTTTCATTTGACCGCTCTCCTTCTTCGTCTTCCTATAAGGTGAAGGAAGTTTTTATGGAAGTAAGGTGCTGGGTGTGCAGACCCATGCCTGTAAGCCCAGCACTGAAGAGACTTGGGTAGGAGGGTCCCTGAGTGTGAGGCCAGTCTGACTGTATAATGAGACGCTGCCTCAGAACAGGGTGACTGAATAATTTAGGAGATGGGAAGAGTGGGGGTTGTCTAACACACAAAACCCAACACGAAGATTACATGTCATTTCTTCTACATTATACATTCTCACGTATAGCAAGGGGGAGGCCGCTTGTTTGTCCCAGCCACCCTGCTAGCTTACACCCGAAATAACCACACAGAAACTGTATTAATTTAAATACTACCTGGCCCATTCTCTCTAACTTCTTATTGGCTAACTCCTACATCTTGATTAAGCCCATTTCTATTAATCTATGTATCACCATGTGGCTGTGGCTTTCCAGCAAGATTCTAACCAGCGTCCCTCTGAGGCAGCAGATCCATGGCTTCTCCTAACTCTGCTTTCTTCCTCCCAGCATTCAGTTCTGTTTTCTCTACCTACCTAAGTTCCGCCCTATCAACTAGGCCAAGGCAGTTTCTTCATTCATTAACCAATGAAAGCAACACACAAACAGAAGGACCTCCTATACCACTCATACAAACACAGAAAAAAAAAAGAAACATCATTGATTCATTAAATTTCCTGTGTATATGTGCACATGTGAGTAAGCATGTAGTTTAATAAAGTTAATATAGAGGTTAAGCACAAGGTTAAAAGAAAGATGCTTAAGAAGAAACCAAGATGCACCCAAGAACATGCATGGTTGTGGGTTTGTTAAAGAATTGTAATGCCCTCATAAGTTTGTTGTAGGGTTCTTTTGGTGCGTGTGTATGTGTTCACAGATGGGGCCTTATGTACTTGTGTGAGCTTGTGAAGGCATCAGTATCTTATTTGTATCTCACTTTCTACTTTAGATTTTGAGGCAGGGTCTCTCACCATTGAATTTGGAGCACACTATTTTGGCTGCTTTGATTAGCCAGCTCTCAGGGTATCCCCATCACTGCCTCCTACATGCTGAATTTACCAGTGGGTCACCATGCCTACCTGACTTTTATGTGGGCCTTGGATATTGAACTCAGGTCCTCACACTTTTTGGCAAGGACTTTATCCCATTGAGCCATCTCTTTTGTACTTGTCCTTGTGTTTTATAGAATGTAAGGGAATTGCTTTCTCTGACACAGTTGTGTGTGTGAATTAGCCAGAGCAGAGCATTGAAATCTCCGTGTATACATTTGGTGTGGCTTCTTCCTTTTACAGGAAAGAGGCTTTGGGCAGGAGAGGGGACGTGTCCGTACTCACACAGTGAATTAGCTGAGATGGGACAGGACCACAGGTTCCCCTGAGCAGTAATGCCGTTTCCATCATGCTGTGGTAGTTCAGTTGGTTATTATTAGTCCACTAGAGAGCTGAGCACAGAGAGATTGAGTAAGTGACTTTGGCTGCATGGAAACCATTGGCAGAGCCAGGTGAGTTGTTTGCCACAAGTTGTCTCAGCCTGGGTGCTCTGTTGTGAGTAAGATTTTAATGAGACTGACTGGAGGTAATGATTATATCTGAGGTTTGGGGTTTCTTTCGCTTATTGCTTTTAAATCCTATATAATCTGTATACCATGATGTTAGCCCTAACCCATTGTCCCTGAACCTAGTCCAAAGAAAGTACAGCAAAGCTTCCAGCTAGCTAATACAGCAAATGGTGCTGAATTACCTTGAGTGGGAGACAGCATATTGTCATTATATTATTCGCAGTCAAGGTGGATTAGCATACTTTTTAGTTTGAATTATGACTATGTATACACCGTAGGTATTCAGTTAGTGTCTTTTAAAGCTTAATGGCATGTTTAAAAGCAAACATTAATTTAGATAGTTGCAGGCAAATCATTGTCGTCCTCCTTTGCTTAGCAGGGAGATCTGTCCTGAGAAGGACACCATCAGATGAAGTCATCATTGTACGATCACTGTGGGATGTGCTCACACAAACCCAGATGGAATAGGTCAGTCATGGGATGTGGCTTTAAGTGTAGCCTTAAGACTCAGTAAGAAGGTATAGAAGGCTGTTACTCATAGTTTTGCAATAAACTTTTCTTTTTTAAGTAAGAATAACAGAAGTAAAAAACCAGAGTATAAATGTATAAACCAGTGTTTGGTTAAAAGTGAGACCCCAGCCCTCTAACACCCCTATATTCAGAGTCTAGAACATAATACTGAGTTGGACTCCAATTCCCAGTCTGCCAGTTGCTTGGACTCCAACTCCTAGCCTGCCAAGTGCTGACCCCTCCCCAAGGAGGTCAGGACCACTCCCACAGGGTATTTAGGCTTGCACAGGAAAAAGGAACATGTGGTTCTGGTTTTGCGTGGGCTCCTCTCCCTGCCATGCTTTCTCGGTCCACCTGAGTGCCACATTTATTAAACACATTTTAATTTGTTCTAACCTGGTTTGATTGGAGTTCTTTGCGTTGGCGGAGTGGCTTTTCTTAAGATTAAACCAAACAACCAGTATCATTTCCAGGAGTATATGCTGTGCATAATTGTGTGTGATGTTCTTTCACCGAGGGGTAGTGCAGTGGACCTGTTTACACCAGGGGTCATCCTGACTTTGTTGTAACATATGACTAAGACGTTAATAGGCAACAGGCTTCTTCTCCTCTCTCAGTCATTGTTCTATTGATGGGAACAGACACCATGACCAAGGTAACTCTTAGGAAAGAAAGCATTTAATTAGGGTCTTACAGTTTCAGAGGTTTGGTCCATTGTCAGCGTAGCAGAAGCATGGCAGCATGCATGTGTGGTGCTGGAGACGTACCTGAGATTACATTCTGCTTCTCAGGCAGAGAGGACCCTGGGCTGGCATGGGCTTTTGAAACCTCAAGGTCTACTCCCAGTGACATACTTCCTCCATGTATTGCAAGCTCCAGTTGATCCAAATGTCATGCAGTATATGACTGTACTAGAAAGATGTGCAGATCTTCCTGGTAGACATGATTTACATACTGACTTCAATGCGGTTTCTGCTGTTGGCTCTGTCAGTGTCCTGTTTCATCAAATATAACATTCCCAGTGAGCTCACTACTGCTCCTAAAAGGATAAGCTTTGATGCTTGGGGGACAAAAACAAATTCCCACTCTTTCATGTGTAAGATACAACTCTATGTAGCTCTTAACCAGAGGCAGCGTATCTGTTGCATTGAATTGCACTTGGGAGAAAACAGTGCCTAAAACACTGCTGGTAGCAAGGAGCTACCATGAAGATGGCTGGAAGCACTGAGCACAAGGTCTGCCCGAGGGGAAATCCCCAGACTTCCAGGGAAGCCATAGTTTGCATTCAGCATTAAAGACCTAACCATAAATGGTCCAAGAGATGAAGTGGGCGAGACCCACACTCACCATTGAAGGCAGCTCTGGGGCTAATGGAGCCTCGTCGGCTTGCTTACCCTTTCATTGCTGTCACACCTTACACTTCCTCAGTCTGAGCTTAGGCTGCCACTCAAGGAAAGGATGTAGATACAAATCTAAGCTCCTTGCTGTGTCCCCCACGCTCCTGCCAGAGCCTGCTCTACGGCTTGAAAACCAGCCAGTTGGGTTTGACATTTATAGCTTGGTAATGCCCCTTTATTTTCACTGTCATGAAAGTAGAAACTCTGGGTCACTGCCTCATGACAAATATGACAGATGTTTTAAGTCCCCACCCCCTCTCCTTGAGTTTCCTAATAGAGTGTCTTTCAGTTTGGTTCACTGGAAAGTCATGTAGCAAAGCTCTCTGCTTAAGGTAGTGCCTTGAACTTGGGTGGTACCTAAAAGAGTTGGGTAGAAGTCTGGTACATTGTGCTCTTGGTTGACTTTATTGAGACTAACACTCATGGAGGAGAGTAGTAGTATACACAGAGTCTTTGATAGGTATCAATTTTATGTTACACAGTGTTCCTGTCCCTGGTTTAATAAGCTGGACACTGGCAAGTTCTAAGGAGGGTTTTTTCTGCACTGATGACTTCTGGGTATTATATCAAGTGGCACCATGATAGGTGAAGAGAGGGGGACGGGAACCAGAGAAGTACCATTAAACTAAACAAATGCTTGAGAGTTGTGACTCCGCACCAGTGGGCAGAGTGCAGCTGGACTTTGAGTAGTGGGTAACTACTGCATGCAGCAGTTCTCCCTTTTACCATTATAAATAAGATGAATTGGTTATCTATTAAAGTATCACCTAAATGATCATCTATTGCCCCCTCGTGTCCTGGGTAAATGATTCCATGGTGGAAGTTCCAGATTTCCAGGTCAGGCTGACCTTTGTAATTGATGAATAGAACTAAAAAAAGAAATGAGTGCCCACAACACAAGGCCCCAGTTCTCACTTCTGCCTGAAGCTATTCACTTGAGAAAGTGGATAGTTCATGCCTTTCATTTTTTTAAAAGATTATCTATTATTATTATTACTTCTAATATTAGCAACAGCTGTGTAGCTCAGGATAGCCTTGAACTTGATGCCCTTGCCTCAGCCTCCCAAGTGCTGAAATTACAGGCATGCATCACCACATCCAACTCTATATACATTTTTAAGAAGTGAAAAAATGATATTAATTTAAAAATTTGAACCTAAATCACAGAAAAATGAACCATCAAATTAGTGAGAGGAAGAATGGCCAATGAAGAGAGTTCTATACCTGTGTAACCTTGGGAAACCAGCTTTATGTTCCTGCCAGTGTCCGGTCAGGGGCAACATCCACTGAAATGGATTTCATTAAATCTCATGAAGTTGAACTGGGCTCTAATTTTTAAACTTAACCTTGAGGAACACAAGATATGACCTGAGCACTCAGAGTGTCCCCTATCTATGAACGTCATGGTCAAAAAAGAAAACAATGAGTAAGATAAACAACTGACCATCCCATATATGTAGGAAACATGATTGTGTTGTAAAAGGAGGAGCAGAGGAAATGGTGAGCCTTCCAGGTATGGCCTTCAGGAGTGTCCACACACAAAGCAACGGTAGGAGCTCGCCTCCACAGGTCTCCTTGAAGGCACTCTTCTTGACTACTTTGCATGTCCACTGCAGCTCTTTCCAAAACTGGTCACGAGCCATATAAGAAAGCCATCTCTTCATGGTCTTCCTTGCTGTTTCCCATATTTGGGTCTGAATGGCTGCCCTGATTGCAGCTCCCCTTTGAGGATTGTCGGGTGTGTGCTCCAGGCTTCAGAGACAGGACTCAGCAGGGCCTGTGCTGTGGCGAATGTTGAGCTCTCCGTCGTGAATTTGGGACTGTGTGCAGGAGTGGGAGGACATTCGGCACAGCGCTCACTAGTTTCCTTCCTGATACATAGCTCTCTACAGTGCACATACTGTTCATGGGGAGGAGAGCAAGAAAAACGTCATCTCACTTTCCCTCTGTGTCACTGACCGAGCAGAGGAGCATGTTCCTGGATCTAGCACAAGTGGAGCCACGTGCAGTGCTGAGTCTAAGTGAGCCTAAGTAAGCATTGCTGTAATAGCATATTCAGGACTTCAAGCAGTGGGCGAGTTAGAGAGAATAAATAAGGGTTTGGTTTTGTGGTGTTTTTCTATTTGTTTGTTTGTTCATTTTAATGTGCATGGTTGTTTTGCCTACATGCATGTCTATGTGCCATGTGGGTACAGAGCCCACAGAGGCCAGAAGATGGCAAAGATCCCCTGGGACTAGAGTTACAGATGACTGCGAATTACCATTAGGTGCTGAGAATTAAATCCCAGTCCTCTGGACCAGCAGCCAGTGCTCTTAACCACTGGACCATCTCCCCCACAATGTTTTTTGGGGTTTGTTTGTTTGTTTTGTTTTTGGTATCTGACCAGAAAGACTTGGAATATTCTATAATAACATAGGGTCCTTTTCCTGGTTACTGGTGACATCATTTGTGACTTTCTTAAAGGTTGTGTAACTCAGGTGGTCTGTCATGGTTTAAGATTATCAAACGGTTGCAACTTCTCTATGAACTTTTAGAAGGCCTTGCTGTGATTATAATGAACCTGGGCCTGGTTATTATCATTTACCATGTGAGGAGAGAAGACCAGGATCACACGAAAAGGAAGGTATTTTGTGCAAAGAGAAACAGAATGTAAGAACAGTGAGAACACCTTAAAATGCAGAGAATACTTGAACCTGCTGAGCTGACGCCAAATAGTTGCTGCTTTCAAGAAATAAAAACCGAAAAGTGAACACAGAAAATGTCTGACAGGGCGCGGGGATTGGGGGTATGACCAAGGAGATTCCTAACATTTGAAGAGTCTACGCTAGTAACAAATTGTGATTGTGTGTGCTTTCCATGGATGGCATGGGCATCTTCCCTCTGTAATGGAATGGAGTCAGGTGTTTTGGGGATGAATTTAGTACACAGTGGTCCCTCATTACCCATGGCTACTTGCAACAAACTACCCCAGAGGTTTTAGAAGTGAGTAGCTCTTCTTTTCCGTTTGCGTCTTTTCTGAGTGACAAGGTGGCATGTGTACTGTCCTTCTCCTCTGCCGGAGGACGTGGCTGTCCTTTGGAGCAGCCCGTCCCTCACGTTGCCACTGCCCAGCAGTTACTGAATGGCCATCCTGCTAGGTTACTGCTTAGGTTCTTCTTGCCTCTGTTCACATGATCTTTACTTTGTTAATAACGGCTTCAGAGGCAGTGCTAGTGATACTGGTTGTCTAGGCAACTGGCATGAGCTGCAGGGAAGCCATCCAGGAATTCCTAGAGGATCTTCTCACACTGTCACTAGAGGAGTGAGTTCAGTACATGGAGATATTTGGGGGGAGAGCCACTTTTCCTGCAGAACTCTTTTTTAAGGGTGTATTTGATTAATATTTTTATGTGTATGTGTTTAGGACTTAGTATATGTATATATACCATGTACATGCAGTGCCCACAGAGGTCAGAAGAGGATGCCAGATCCCTGAACCTGGACTTCACAAAGGGTTGCGAGCCACCATGTTATTGCTGGGAACCAAACTGCAGTCTTTCACAAGAGCAGCCAGTACTCTTAACTGCTGAGTCATCTCTCCAGCTCTTCAGAGAACTTTTATTATTTTAGTATTCTGCTTAAAATACTTGTTGTATTGTAGTAATTGTCTTAACTGTGTCTAACTTGTAAATTAAACCTTTTGTATATGTGTGCTTGAGTGTCCGTAACTGAAATGCTTAGGACTCAGTTTCGCAGGTTTTGTGACTTTCTGCATTTTGAAATAGTTGCACGTATGTGTGCAGGCCATCGTGCTGTTTGTCCGTGTCTTCTTATACCGTGTGCGTATGGTCTGGAGGTCGTTCGGAACAGTGATGATAAAGCGCCTGTGCCTCGGGCATTGCGCTGGTGCTCAGACGGTTTTGGGGTTTGGAGCATTTTGCATTTCTAAATTAGGGCTGCTTAACTTGTTTGGGGAAAACAGTATGGAGAGGATTTAGTCCCACAGCTGTAAGCATCTGGTGTTCTTGGTTCCTTGCTGGGCAGGGGTAGGGGTGGGAAGAGGAGAGGGTTCCTTCTTATGCTTCCTGACTAATTTCCTTTTTATAAAAACTTGCCCCTCCCACACCCCTGAAGTTCTAGAAGAATCAGATGAAGAAGTACCTTGACTCGTTCCTTCCTAGTTCAGTGTCTTTGTGCAGTCAGTGTAGCCACAGACACTAGAACTACTCTGAGCAGCAGAAGGGAAAGGTTCTTCTCAGTAGGAGTACCATTCCCATGCTAGAAACCTGGGGGGGGGGGGGGGGGGTTACTAGCAAATAAGAGAAGATTTATATAATTCTTTTCCATGAGCGTAGCATGCAGTGGGTGCACGTGGGCAGAAGTGTGAAGAACACCAAAGCAGAAAAGTCGGTGTGTCCAAGCCTTTGGAGCAACACTCCATGTAGGCACTCTGCTTTGAATAAACAAACGTGGATTCCTTTCTCAATTGTATAAATGTATGTGTCTCTGATTTCCTTAAAATGTAAGCAGGGGACACGGTGAGCCTCCGATGAGCTGACTGATCCTCTATTGTTTATCAGAAAGCACTGACACAACTCCCTCCATCTTATTCTAAACTCTTGGCTCATTCTGAACTTTTTAAGGTTTTGAAATACCAGGATTTTAAATATATATAATGTGTGTGTGTGTGTATAAAAACCAATTTTAAAAAATAAGTACGGAAGCACAGTGAATTCCAAGGCGCATGAGGACAGGGTGCAGACAATCCCTCTCAGTCACCAGATTCTGGTGACCAGCAGACCAAGGCGGGGGGGGGCGGGGGGGGGTTGTCTAGGTGGGTGGAGCCATGAGTGAAAACTAGAGTTTTGATGCTAAGCTCCGCCCCTTCCCAGTATTCTTTTCTCACAGCTTTCTCTGTTAACATCAGAGCACTGAGCATTATTTTGCTGGTTTTAAAATCGTGGCTAAATACACATAAGGTAAAACAGTCAAAATTTTAAAAAGGGATGGACATAGAAAAACCAATCAAAAGTGCCCAGAGGTTTATAGTGTGTTCTCGGTTGCTGCTCCTCTGCCTGGCTCCTGGAAGGAGCCACTGTAAAAAGAGAGACACTGGTCAAAGATGCGCCGAGCCAAGCTCATATTATGTCCTTGCATGAGTGGCAGCCTGCCAAGTTAGGGAATGCCAGGCTGTAGAGTTGGGATTTGAGACACTTCTGAATTAGATTTGAAAATTGCCCAAAGTCCAAGTTATTTCCAGTAATGAAGGGAGGGCGCTTGTGCTTGCTGTAGAGAATCTGCCGTTCATCCTAGCCACCCGGCATGTAAGTGCTCATGTGTCACTGACCAGTCCTGCATACCCACAGCTCAGAGAGAGAGCTACCTGCCCTCTGGCTTTGAAACCCTTACAGGAAGTTTGCAGGCCGCAGTCCTGCAAGCCAGAGAAAGCTCAGTGCCTGTCTGATCCTGAGTTGAGAGGAGGGGTTGAGCCTCAGAGGCCTTGAGTCTGGGGCTAGTTTTAGTATATGTTCTAGGTGATTCTTGGATCAGTTCCAGATGCTCTGCCCCAGACCTGTCTTCGCTGTGACACAAACACCGTGGGAAACCTTGAGTGCAGGTGGCTCCACAGTAGCAAGATGACAGCTGCATTAACCATCATGCCTCTTTACCCAATAGTAATGCTTTCAATCAAGCTGACTTATAAAATGTTCCTGACTTTAATCAACAGCATCTGTTAAAACATTGGTGTCGTAACCTAGAGATGGAGCCATGGAATGGCATTTGTGTGTAATAGCCTACTAGTTTGCCACGTTGGCCAGTATTTTGTTATGTAAAACAAACTCAGATCGAGAGGGTATGTGTGCCAGTCAGCTTTGTCACTGTTATAATAAAATGCCTGAGATAATCAGCTTACATGGCTGAACTTACTTTGATCCAGGGTTTCAGTCCACACTTGATCAGCCTTGTCTCCTTGGCCCTGTCACCCCACGGTACAACACGGTAGGTTTGTGTGGTAGAGATGACTATTACCTCATGGTGGCCAGGAAGCAAAAAAAGAGGCCCACATCCCAGCATCCCCTTCAAGGACATGACCCAGTCACCTTACTTCCTCCAAGTAGTCCTGCCACCTCCTTGAACACACAGGCCTTCAGGGTACATTTCAGATCCAAACTCTCTCTCCCTCTTTCTCTCTCTCCCTCTTTCTCTCTTTTTTATTGTTTTTATAAGACAGAATTTCTCGTTGTAGCCTTGCTTGTCTTGGAACTCACCTTTGTAGACCAGGCTGGCCTTGAACTCACGGAGATCCACCTGCCTCTGCCTCCCAAGTGCTGGGATTAAAGGCGTGCGCCACCTCCGCCTGACTAGACCAGCAGGGTGAGAGGTGGGATTTAGCAGAGTGAACCTTTGCTTGTCACTTCACAGTGTGAAGCCTAAGCAACAGCACTCTTGATGTCTTCTCTTCAGACAGGAGCCAAGGCTTCAGCCTCCTCAACTCGCTGGCTGGAGCAAACCGCAGCATTGGATCAGCAGAGAGCTGTCACTCAGAGGTAAAGAATTTTCCGGGTCTTTTCTCTTCTTTGACTTTAATATCTTTGTTATTATGGATCTCTACAGCCTTCATTTATTTAGTTTCTATTTAGGAGGCAGCAGAGGAGAATTCAGCAGCCATTGTGTCTGGCCCATTGAGGGGAGACTCGTCCAGCCCCCACGGCAGGCTCTCCCTCAGGGGTAGCAGGGAGAGTTTTTGCTAGAGCACTTTTCAAGTCTACAAGGGTTCCTTGCAGCGTAATATTACTTTCAGATCTTTATGTAGAAAATAAAAATGAGTCTTTTTCAGTACTTGTTTACCAAGGTCCCAAGTCAACCCTGAGTGAACTGACAGACGGTTTACACCTGTCCTCAGTAGCTCCATTCTGAGGTCCCTGGGTCAGTCAGCCCATAACATGGATCTTAAATGAGGCAAACCAAACATGTTTTAGTAGCCTGTAGTAACATTTCCCAGTTGTTCCTTGAGGGAAATAACAGTGACTTTGCAGCCTTGTGTTTGAATGTGACCTCGTTCCTATTGTCTCCTCCTTCATGTTCTGCTTTAGCTGGGGATGGGAAGAGTGAGTTCTTGGATTTTTCACTGAAATAGCTTACTGTTAAATTGTTGCTTCTGTGTATTTCCCCTCAGCAGCAGGCCCGGTTGCCAGCAGCTGAGAGGATAGAGTCCCTTCAGGGCCATCGTGGTGGTGCATGTGGCTCAGCAGGTGCACAGGTTGACAGCATTGTGGGTAAGTTCCTTCATGAGCTCCCTAGAGGTGACAGGCACCAACCAGGACAGAAAACACTGAGGGGAGAACTGACTTTAAACATGGAGGAGAAAATGAACACGAACGGCACTAGACTGGTCCACTCAGTTAGCTCCTCTTGCTTTCATTCCCATTCTGACGTTCAAATGACTGTGAAGGCCACCTGTGGCCTCTGTGCCCTAAGACTAGTATTCCCCATCCTCACTTCTGCTGAGCAGCAGCCTTCAGGACTGTGGGCGGAGCCTCACTGACAGTGTCTCCCCCTCAACTCCCCAGCAGTATCTTCTGGTTTCCCTCCTGCATGCCTTTGCAAGGTTGCTCTCCTTTCCCCAAACCGTAAATACTGCTTTCTTCAGTGCACCGTCTAAATTCCTCTTTTTAACATATTTTTAAAGCACAAAGTGACTCTCTCCTTGTCTCTATCTCAGTTACCATCTCTGTGTACAGATAAATCAGAAATGTCATCTTTGGCCTCGTGCACCAACAACCACTGAACTAAAACACACTCTGACCCCAGATGCACTTGACAAATTGGGTGACGGTGTGATAAATGAAAAGGCTGATAAATCCACTATCCCTGCCGTCAGAGTGTATGAACAGGTGTATAGAGATAGAACTTGTTACAGTCAAGGTTGTGGGCATTGGACCACCATGTAATTGGGTTCAGGTCAATGCTGTACCTCTAGTGGTGATACAGCCTCAAAGATGATTTCGCCTCAGTGATCTGAGTTTCTGCCTCTGGCAAGCAGGAGTAAGCAGTCTGCCCTCCAGGGATATTGGAAAGTGGAAGTACATCCTGGTAGGTTAAAGTCCTCCATTTTGATTAAGGGATAGCTCAGCGTGTAGTTCAGTGGAAGAGTGCTTCCCAAGCATGTGCAAGGCTCTGGGTTTGATCCCTGGTGCTAAACGGAAGCAGTGTCCTCCACCTCCTCACAGTGCAGTGAGACTGGAAAGGGGGCCCCCAGCAGCCCAGCGGGCTCCGCTGTACAATCTGTGAAGCTGGCACCACATGCCAGCGCTCTGCTGTTGCCCATGCTCACGAGGGCATGCTGACTGTACCGAGCACATACGTAAGTCATGTGTGGCCAACTCTGATTTCAGACCCCATGTTAGACTTGGATATTCAAGAATTAGCGAGTCTTACCACTGGAGGAGGAGATCTGGAGAACTTCGAGAGGCTCTTTTCAAAGTTGAAGGAAATGAAAGGTAATTGTCTCGTGTGTCCCAATCCTTTCATGCCGATGCTTTTCTAGTTTATGTGGTAGCATCTCACTCTGTAATGGCTAGATTGGATTCTGAGTTCTGGGCTTGAGAAATTTAGCTGTTTAGGAGATTGGACCATTTTATTGGTAAAAATTCCCGGGGGAAAAATTTCCTGTCTTGATTCACTTTCCTTTCCTCTTAAGTGTCTCTCTTTTCCTCAGTGAGTCTCATTATCACAGCATCTGTCAAATTCCCACCAAGTCACTCACATCCCATCTGGAAAATTTGGGAGACTCGAGCTTTCTAATGGCTGTAATGACTGTATCATGAGCATATGTCTTAGAATCTCATCTACCCTCTTCGAGTGTTAGCACACCCATGCACTCCAGATTCTCCTGCTATTAGACAAATTTCTCAAGATCTATTTTCCCCCTAGACAAGGCTGCGACACTTCCTCATGAGCAAAGAAAGTTGCACGCAGAAAAGGTAAGAAGACACAGCAGGTGTTTCTCATCTACAAAAGGTCTTACCTGTGCCGTGAGTGCTGCACTGGGTATTGTAGCCAACTGGATATTTATTTGTACAATAGTAACACAGTTGCTACAGTCAAACTGAGATATCTTTAGTATATGTTACGTGACATGGAGCCTTCTCCAAGACTTGGGATACTTGCCTTCCTATTAGGCCAGAAAACTCCTAGCTGTTTTGTTTTGTTATTACCAAAGCAACACATGCTTTTGGCAGGAAACTGACATGATTCGGACATCTCATTATATGAACTGTGTCATCATTTATTTGCCCAGCTCCGTTCCAGACATTGAGGCCAACTGCGTGCTCATGTTTTTGCTTCTGTCAGTAATGAAGCTGGGTTTATCCCCACCCTTCACATTCATGTGCAGCCCTGATCGCAGGCTTAGCCCGGGTCTAGCACAGAAGTCTGGGTCAAAGGCTGCCCAGGGATTTTAATGTGTGCTGCTGGAAACCTCAGCCAGGTCGCGTGTGGCCTATGGGGTGGGCTGAAGGTCAGCTGCTAGCCTGAAACGTGTCCCGTGCTTCACTCCACAGGTGGCCAAAGCCTTCTGGATGGCCATAGGAGGAGACCGAGACGAGATCGAAGGCCTTTCTTCCGACGAAGAGCACTAAATCCTTCCTGCTGGGTTTGCCTGGCACTGATGCCAGCACTGTGCACTCCAAGTGCTTCCCTGCTCAACCCGGTCCTGCTCTGCCAAGATCGCCGTCATCATGCTGGCCGCTTGGCTGTGTGGGGTTCCCGTAGGTGGGCTTTTAGGAAGGACATAGAGACATCTTTGTTCCTGGGTCATGAGTGAATGAGGAGTGAACTGACAGTATTGACATCTTCAGATCTGCATCTTCGGATCTCTATTCTTCGTTTTAAGAACCAGGGTAGAATGAGTCTTAGAGGTCTGTACAGGAGAGCCAGGTGTCAGCACACTGTGATCTCAGCACCTGGGGGTCAGAGGCCAACTTGGGCTCCATAAGGAGGCCTGCTTCTTTGCTGAATCGCCAGCATTCACACTGGCTGAAGGTTGGGAGTCTGTGCCGTTTCCTGTGTGTACTTCCCCTGGTCCCCACTAAGAGCCAGGCTCTGAGCTAAGGTGGATGTTGTTGAGAAAAAACGGAGGCAGCTATAGATCTAGTGTGCGCCCGGTGGGTGGGGGGACAAGTGGCTCTGGGTTTGTCTCTAAGCAAGCCCGTATGGACATTTGAAGTTCAGTGTCTGGGTTCCTGCCACAAAGAAGTAAAAGTCAGATGTCTGTGTATAAGAAACAAGCAAAGGTTTCCTTCTCTGGGGGCGGGAGGGGGGGAGGGTAAAACACCCCTCTCCCCAGCTGCAGGACAAGGGCCCTTAGTGCAGCACGGTGCTGGTTCTGAGCACACTGCTGACATGCGGGCAACGGTGCGCTCTGACCAAGTGCTGTCCCTGAATATTTGAGATTTCAGAGCTGTGCTGTCACACTTGACGCTCTGAAAGTAAGACAAGTGCTCCTTCCTTCTGTTTGGAAGCCAGAGATCACTGTCAAAGCACTTGAACGGAGCAGTGGGGGAAGGTGAGCCGTTAAACAGTCCTGAGCCACCACCATGGTTTACTCCAGGGCTGTGGGCTCCTCTGCACCTCTCCAGGGCCCGGCATCTTCTCCTTTATTGTACTTGAGTGCATCAGTGCCAGGGAAGCACAAGGCAATGTTTTAAAGAAGAGAGTAAAGTACAGCAAAGAGCCTTATTCCATCACAGACTCTTTGGGGAGGAGTTTCTGAGCAGGTGCAGCCTGTGATAGATGGTGCCCATCATGGGCTGAGAGCTGGTCCTGATTTAGCGTGGGAAACATGGGTGGGTCACAAGCAGAAACAAAGTTCACCTTCCCTGGTACCACTTACAGGACTTAAAACAGATGGTTGGCCAGGCCAGAACCACCACAGGGAGGAGACAGCATCTCAGTGATGGTAGCAATCCAGAGAACAGTGGGTGCTGGCTTGCTCTGAGTCCCTGTGCCTACCCCCTACACCGATCTTGTATCTTTGAGCTTGGGTTTACACCCTCCCTTCAGTAGGACTGAAACTTTGAAGTGAGTGCGTTAGCCTTTGGTTAAGAAGGAAAATTAGGGAAGTTGACTCTGAGTTGTCAAGAAGGCAGAACATGTTTTTCTTAAAACATGGAAGATTTTAGAAAATTTGTTAGGCTACATGATTACTAAGTAGACTAGAAAAAGCTGTATTTGATTTTGCTGACTAAACAAAGGCAGGTAATTAAAAGATGGTTTATTTATAAAGTCTCTAATGTGTATTGTTATGTTTGGGGAAGCCTGGTGTCCTCTGTAGTAGGCACACAAAGTGTCTAAAGAGTTTTGTCAATTATGTTTTAGAGTCTGCCTGTGTGTGATGTCTGCTCCTGCTTCTGAGACCTCAGCTGATCGTCAGGGATATTGGCTGAGGGTCAGAGTTGCTGCTGAGCTGATGCTGTGCTAACAGGTGCTACCTTCTGATACACCCCGTGCATGTAACTTAGATCTCCAGAGTGCGCTGGGGGTGAGAGACTGGCTTCCTGTCTTAAACTTTACCGCTGCGTTTCTAGAACAGCACTGGGTACATAGTAGGCCCACATTTTTTTGGCAGGTACGGTTTGCCTGTTAGAAGTGACCACAGAGTTTGATGAGCCATGAGTTCTGGAAACTAGAGAGAGACAAGAGTCAAATTTTTCTTCTCTGAGACAATCATGTTATGTAATAATTTCAAAGTGATGAAGGCATGGCTATTTTTGTAATTTTAAAATATGGCAGAGTATGAGAAGGTTGACAGAACCAACTGGCTTGCTCTCTATTTATAGAACTTGGCCACATCTGATCCAGAGAGACTGCAGATTGGGGGAAGCTGGGCTCATTTAGATGGCTGAGTAATGTAGGATGTGGCACAGGGATCATAGAGTACCAGGCCTTTTTGGGAACCGTTCATACATGAGGAAGGTATGTGCCCAGTGGAAGCTGGGGGAAAACATCTTTGCATCTTTGCCATGCTTTGTCATGTTCCTTGGGACCATCTTCTTAAAGTTTATTCTTATTTTGTGGGTAAAGATGCTCTGCTGTTTTGCCTGCATGTATGTCTGTATTCTGTATACTACAGGTATACAGTGCCTGTGGAGGCCAGAAGGGTGCAATGGACCATCTGGGACTGGACTTACAGATGGCTGTGAGCTGCCACGTGGGTGCTAGGAACAGAAGCCAGGTCCTCTGGAAGGGGAGCCAGTGCTCTTGGAATGGTCTCCGAACAATGACCATTGAGAGAACATGAGGTATGCCTCTTGTCCTGCTGTGGCATGCTGTAGCAAGCAGAAGGATCATGGTGGAAGGGTAAGATGTGGGCTCTGAGGACTATTTTGAGCATGGGTGTTGGCTACTGCAAACTAAATTTAACGTATCTAGAAAGGTCAGGGGTTCTGGCTCATTAGTGCTCTGCTTGAAGGAGAGCTTAAGCAAGTGTTCTGATGACCCAGATTTGCTCGTCACACGCCCATCTACTAGTATTAGATCATTATCAAATAGTACCAGAGTCCAAAGGGGAGAGAAAATGCGAATGCCTTCAACAGTATGCTGAACCGGGGATGGGCCTGAGGGCTGCTCAGTCTCTGCGCAGCTCGGCTGGTGTCTGCTCAGTGACCCACCCCACCCCTCTGGAACACACACTGAGTCTTGTGTTTCCTGCATCTGCTCTGTGTTTTTACTAGGAGTGAAGCAGGTTCCAGTGTCGAGAAGTATCTTGCTTGGTTCTGGATGGATTGTTCCTCTGATGGTGGGATGAACAGTTAACAAAAGAACCAGTGACAGTCATGGGCACCTTTCTTTAGAATGTTAGGGAGCCCCATTCCTGTCTCCAACTGACTGAATGGTTCTACACCCCCCACCCCCGCCTTTTTAAGAAAAGAACAGATTCAAAACCTGGCCTTAAAATTATTACTGTATCTTTGGAACACAAGCTTGCTTGTGTTTTGTGATGGTGGTGGTCTGAAAACCTTTGTGTGGGATTACCTTTTCTTGTGTGTTCATGTGGGTGCTGCTTTGTGTATGTGTATGTCAGAGGACAGCTTGAAGGAGTTTGCTTTTTCCTTCCACCATCTGGGTTCTTGAGATGTGGACTTGTCAGGCTTAACAGCAAACACCCTGACCTACTGAGCCATCCTGCCAGCCCTTTTTTTTGTTTGTTTCTGAGATGGAGTTCCGCCACGTGGCTCAGACTGGCCTTGCACTCTCAATTGCCTGAGAGCTGGGGTGACAAGTGTGCAGACCCACGCGTGCACTATCGGTGGCTCACATACCCCTTCCCTTGCCACCAAGAGCCTGAGCAGCAGAGAAGGTCAGCTTGCTAAGCAGAATCCTCCCTGCTGAGCTTGTGAAAGTGGCGGCCATCATGGCTTTTGTGCTTCTGTTACCAGCCAGGTGGCTTTCCCGCCACAGAGCTGTGGGCTCGTTAATGCTCAGGTGCTGTGCTTTATGAAGGTAAATGTTGGTGGGACGAGACATTGATTCAGCCTCAAGTTCAAGGACGTGGACTGTATCAATGGCTCATCCCTGGAAATCTGCAGGCATTGATCATTAGCACAGTTTGGTGGCCTCAAACTTGTCTTTCTGCCCTGCTGAGGCCGAAACAAAGACTCGGGAACCAGCCACCATGGGCTGTGGCTGCTGGTGCCAGAACCAGAATGAGCAAGGACGAGGAGGAGTCGGGTCTTAAGAATGAAGTTTCTTTTCTCCTGGTGCCCAGAGGCAAGCAAGACGAGGTCACAGATGACAGAAGGCCAAGCAGAATGGGAAGAGGGTTGGTTGCAGGCAGCCTACACTGCAGTCGTTTCCAAACGCGAGCCCATTCAGAACCACCTGAGAGGTTCCACCCTGTTCCTGGTGAAGCTGGTGTGTGGTGGGACCTGAAAAGCCTCATTTTTAGCATCTTAGGTGATACTGACACTCCTGGAGCATGCTTTGAGAATCAGGTAAGTAATGCTGGACTCCAGCTAAAAGGAATAACGAATTTGGGCACAGAGGTAAGTAAGAACATAAAGATTCTTCCGGTAAGTCATGGCATGAATAGAGGTATAGAAATGAGAGCCCAAACAAGCATGCTGGCAAGTCCCAGGGCAGTCCCATCAGAAAAATGCTGGTGGCAGAGAAGAGTCCGCCTGTACTAGAAGGACTGAGGGGCCACAGGCTGCAGGCAGAAAGGGCCTCCACCATGGGTGTACTCCAAGAAGGCTGGCAGCGACCTTGTGCACAGTTACCTAATCGGCTGCGTGGAGGGGGAGTCTGGCTGAGCGGATTCAGACTGTGACTAAGGGTTGCTGCTGTAGACAGATACGGGATAGTAGCCCTTGTGTCACGTGTGCCCCTGAATTAAAGGGACACAAATTAGAGTTGTGGGACAGCTGTAATAGCCAGTGACCCGGAACTGGATTTTGGGTTACACAAAAGACTCACACTGAAGTAGCACAGTGGAAAGATGCAGAAGGCACAGCACTGAGGCAAAACCCAGAGCCCCTGGGTACACATACCCAGCCACAGGAAGGATACTGCATAGCCCTGCTCGCAGGGGACTTAGCACTTGCAAGGGGTGACAGGCACAGGTAACACACTGCCAAGGAGCCTGGTGACAGAGATCCTGAAAGGCTTCCTGGAGGAGAGCTGAGCTGAGCTGCAAGGCACAGGCACAGCGGGCTGGCCTGTGTGGGTCGGAGGAGCTGCAGTCAAAGGCAGACGGTATGGGAAGGCGGAGCAGCACAGGCAGGCGTGGAGACAGGGTGACACCGGAGGCCCCACCACTGCTGCACTGGAGATAGAGCAAGGAGTGGAGAGCTGGGCAGGAACAAAGGTCAAGTATCATAGAATGACCTTAGAATTTGCCGTGGGCAATGTTGGTTTGGGTTTGAAATGCCACCCTTAAAGAGCCACGTGTTAAAGGCTGTCTGGCTCGTGGCACTGTTGGGAACTGGGGGGATATTTGAGGTAGGCCTGACCGCAGTCATCGAGGCCATGCCCTTGCCCGCTCTCTCTTTGCCGCCTTCCATTACAGGCCCACAACAGCAGGGACAAATGACTGTGGGCTGAAAGGTCTGAGACCATGAGCCAAAATGGTGTCACTACTAAGATTATCCTCTCAGGCATTTCATTACAGGACAGTTCTAACATAGGTTGTGTGGATTGTTAGAGCAGACTGGAAACCGCAACAATCAGGGTGCTGGGGCGGGGTCCAGATCTAGGAGAAGCTGGCATGCAGGGCGGTGGGAGCAGGGGCTGAGCAGGGACTGGGAAGACTCGAGAGCAGATAGATGGAGGTGGGGAGCCCAAAACAATAACTTTGGCCATACAGTTTACAGGGTGATGGTCTGCAATGATCATATTGTAAATCTGTCTTCTGATTTGTGAGCATGAACAATTGATGGACCAGAAGACCTCTGTCCCCAAGTTGGAAGCTCAGGGCTGATACAGGAGACACTAGCATTTATGTGGCTGGAAACCGAGGCTTGGTGAACTCATGGAAGACTGTCAAAAGCACACACATAGTCTGGGAACACCCGAGAACAAAGGAGAGCAAGCTCAGGAAAAAGGCCGATCCAAGGAGAACTAGGAAGGCTCAGGGGGCAGGGCCTGTTCAACTGTAGCCTCAGCAAGGAGGTGAGGGATGGGGCAAAGAAACACAAGGAGCTGCTGAGGAGCTGAAGGATGGGGAAGGTATTTTGGTACATCTCCTGAAACTTCAGTCGGGACAGAAGCTGACGTCTCATTCTTGTTTTGAATTTAGGATTCAGAGTGACAGCTCGGGAGTTACAGGGTTCCTTGTAATTTTGTTTTTGTTTTTTTGTTTTTCGAGACAGGGTTTCTCTGTAGCTTTGGAGCCTGTCCCGGAACTAGCTCTTGTAGATCTGCCTGCCTCCTGAGAGTCTTGTAATTCTTGTGTGTCTCTGTGAGGATATAGTGGCATGGGGGACACAGTGACACTATGGCAGAGGACAGCCTGGGGAGGCCCAGAAGCAGTAGCAGGGCTGGAGGCTGGGGTAGTAGCCTGCAGTCACTTGCCAAATGCCTGGGTGTGTATCTGTGGAACCCGTGTCATATCTGAGGGACCCCTGCTGGTCCTGTGTGGTCCCTTGGTGAGGAAGCGAGGGCAGGTATTCCTGGAAGACCATGGCAGTGGGGCCAGGCACAGTGTTATAGTATTTGCATTTGCTGAGTTCTGACGCCCCCAGGACCTCACCGGGCTCCCTTTTAAGTCCGTCTATCCAGAGACAGCTGCAGGAATAAGACTGCTCCCCTGCCCCAGGAGCTTTACAGTGAGAAGTTTATTAGAAGGGCGCTTATAAGAAGAGGGGACACAGCTCCTTAACATTGGGGTACAATGCTGTAAGATACAAAAGTTAGAAAAATCTAAAACACTATAAATACATGCTTTTTACAAAGATACTAAAGGCCTGGATGGCTGAATAGTGACAGCGACCTCAGCCTCCAGGCATCCCCACACGAGAGTCCACACCAGCCCACCCGCCCTGGCAACAGCAAAGGCTTCTGGGATAAAGATGGCTCTGATTTCTATGTGAAGTTTTCAGCGCAGAGGACATGCTCACTCTCGAGGGCCTGGGCTTGACTAGAGCGGCCTGTTCGCGCATGCCACCACTTGTTGACTGTCTGGTCTGACTTTTGTGGATCAGGAGCCAAAAAAGCCACTGCAGCCTTCATCCGTGTTCAGGGCTGGCTGTGTTCCAGCTCTGCCCATTGCTGTCCTGGGGGAGAAACCTTCACAACAGTCTTTAAGAAATTAAATACCTATCCATCTGAATGGCTTTAAGGACTTGTTACATAAATATGCATACAGCAGAATGCTAAACATCACTTTTGTCTTAACACGAGCCAGCTGCAGGGGCTGTTTCGAAGGTGATAGCCATGCATCAACATGTTCCTCTCCGTCCAGTACCCCTATCAGCAATGCACATACATCTTCATGTTTGATCCGCATCCTGGTGTGTGGCTTCCTGCCCACTTGGGAAGTTGCTGAACACTGTAACGACCACTACTTAAAGAGGCCAAGTGATTGGAACACTGACCACTCATGGGAAATACAAGTGCACTCCAACCAGGCTCCAGCTAATGTAAAGGCACAAACATCTAGCCACTTCGTCACACAGTGAGAGATACAGTGCAGCGCTGTGACTGTGGCCCTCCTGGTGCAGGTGCCTTTCCAGCCTCTCAGGGACTTAGAAAAAATTCAGAAATGGCAGCTTGGGGCTAAGAATGAAGTCAGATATTTGCCTCTGCCCCAGACAACTCAGGCACATGCGTGACCACACACGCTACTTAAAACCTTTCTGTGGTCAGAGTGAAGACATCAAGCCCTGAAAAATATATCCCATCTCTGAGAAGCAAATGGGAGAAGAGCAAGACCACAGCACCCTGAAGCACTGCGGCTCATTTCAATACATTAACGGGTAGGCAAAGAATCACTGACAATAAAAATAAATACAGCACACTCTCAGGACAGCGGAGAAGTCTGCCAGCAGCCTTGCCCTCCCTATGTTCTTCCTAAGAGAGTCCCTGCTGTGCACTCCAGGCTTTTCTCGAGATGCCAGGTCTTCCACAGGCCTCCTGGCAGGCGGCCAGCTGCACTGACATGCCGACACAGGCCTGTAATCCGCACGGCTGGGCTACCTGCACACGCACCGAGTGAAGTTGGAGGAGCAGGATACAAAGTTAGCTCCCTGGGCTGCTGAAGAGGAGGATCTCTGCCCAGCGCCAGCCATGGGGTCAGTGTCAGCAGAAACCCGAGGCTGGCACAGCACATGCGGTTAGGGCAACTGAAGGAACCACACTTCAAAGGCCACAGCAGCCAGCTGTCCTTTAGAAGTGCTGTCCGTACAAGACAAGATGGAAAGCTAACTTGGGAGGACACTTAGATTACTCGTACCCGAAGGACCTGTGTTCTCCACGATGGAGCGGCATATTCTAGATTCCAAAGCCTTTTATTTCCAGGATGCAGAGAGGACTTGCCTAGAATTTCCTTCTACATCCTCTAGCGACTGGCCAATAAAGCGAGGGGACCAAGGAAGTAACCTTTGGCAAGAAGAGGAAAAAAAAAAAAGATACTCTCAACTTTGTGCCTCCCAGGAGCAGCAGTCAGAGTAGCCGTTCGCTGAGCACCGCAGGCTCCCGTGCATTTCTGGATACAGAGCAGGCTGTGGATGGCTCCATTCGTGCTGCGTGGAGCTCTTCTCCGGGCAAGGCACCTAGGGGATGATGGTGGAAGCCCCTAGGGAACTGGGCAGCAAGTAGACAAGACAGGTTCCCATGAACCTGTCTTCAGTAGAAGCCATCAGAACATCCTTGTGCTGGGCCTGACTCAGAGCTTGGGTGACATGCAGGCAGTTCCAAGGACTTCCTGTGTCTGAAGCAGCAGTCCACAGACCGTCTCAAGCCTGGCACAGCGTTCACAGCCACTGTCTGTGCCCTCTCAGGAGAGGGGGCATTCAGGACTGCCTTTGGGTTCTGTAGCAGCAGCCTGCGGAGGAGGTGTTTGAAGGAGGCTTGGGGAACAGCATGCCTACTGGAAACATCTTGCCCAGAGCTTCAGAGGCCAAAGGAGTCTGCAGGAGACACACCAGAATGTGCCCCAGAGTCTCTGAAGCATCAGAAGATTGGTCACATTGGAGGGTGCACTTTCTTCCCTTCTGGAACAAGACAGGACTTCCACAGGAAATCCATACGAAAACGTGGATGGTCATTTCACAACAGAAACAGCAGCCAAGAAGAAAGTACCAATTGCAGGTAGTGATCCTGTGTGCTGTGTTCTACTAAAGCAGGGAAAGGGACTCTTTTTCCAGTTGAAGTAATTTATACTCATTTTCTCTGTCATTGCCACTGGGAACAGTGCTCACTGCACAATATCACTGCAGCAGTTTTCGGTGACAGTCCTTTACCAAAGCTGGGGAATCTTACATCCCAGAGTGAAGATGACAGGCCTCTCTGCGCCAAGCCTGCAATTTCCCAAGGTGTAAAATAATTGTAATAGCCCTTTTTCATCTGCCCCTGTCGGATTGCCTGGGGATGTCTTACCTTCTGGAAATCTCAGCTTCCACACCTCAGGGCAAGCAGCAGTTGGTGGGTCTGCTCTGGTCTTCCAGCCAATGTACACACACACAGCATTGTCTTTATAAAACAGAAGACATTGCAAAGAGCCTGTGCTAGGTGACTTCATTAATGCAACTGGCTCCGTAAACCAGCACACCATATGCACCCCAATACAGTGCCAGCTTTCAGAGACACATTCAGTGTGGTGCCACCTCGCTCGGACATGCGCTCCACCACTGCCCTCTCCGCTTTCTGGGAACACTTGGACAACATCCGTATCTGAGAGCACTGTGACAACAACTATACATCCCATCCACGCAGAGCTTCGGCAGGTCCTTCCGAGGGAGAAGGGGTAATGAAGAAATGGCTCTCACCAGCTTTACCCACCGGCATGTTCCCATCTGCATTCTGAGGGCGGGGAGAGTGCCACTGTAGGCCATCCGGTTCACCAGGCACACCCTGTGTGTGGAAGTGGCGGCACAGGGCATGCTCCATTGGAGTTTTTATCCACGGATTCCAAAAGCCAGGATGCTCTTCCAAAGGTACACTCCAGCCCTTGAGAAAGGCACTTCCCTCTTTGACGATCACATCCCAGCTCTCTGACATTGAACAGGAGTCAGATGGCGACAGCCATGATTTGGGCTTCAAACTGGGGCACATGTATGCAGACACAGCTGTTCATAACATCATCCCTGGGAATTTTTTTTTTTTTTTTTTTTTTTTTTGTGGTTTCAGAAACAGTTTGGTGCCTTAGTTGAGAGAAATTTGTTGTCTTCTTTGACAAAAACAAGTTGGATGGAGTTCTCTTCCAAGGCCATTTTCCCCAAGCCCACCCTCCCCCGCCCACTCCCTCCACTCCCAGTATCTCTAAGACACACTGGAACAGCGGATACTGGGGGAGCCCATCTGGGTGAGGACCTTGTCCAGCCACTGCAAGGGCCCATTCAGGTGCAGCTCGATCCAACAGGGGGTACTGGTCACTGTCTGTCTTCTGCAGAGAGAGGGAAGAGATGGGAGACTTTAAAATGTCCGGAAGGACACATGTAAGTCAGGACACTGCTTTTTGCCGCCTCAAGCCAGAGATCTCTTCATGCTAGATACTGCCAAGAGGTGTACCAATAATGCAGCCAAGGAGGGCTTTGAGTCAGTTTCTGCTGGAGGGAGAGTGTCTCAGAGTTAAAGGAGGACTGTGACAGGCCCCCATGTATGGCCTGCCAGAATGAAGGTCTCCCTGGCTCCCAGCTCTGCCCCTGGGTAGGTACCTGCAGCCCCTCCCCAAATCTGGGCCAGCCCCATAGTTGTCACGCCTGTCTGTCTGATGGAGGGTGTTTTCACAAAGCGCTGACAGCCCACATGCTCAGGCCCCAGTGTGCCGCTATAATCCCATCTACAGCTTATTTTGGAAAATCTTACCAGCAGAGCTAGCCGGGGAACAATTACTGGAAAAACCAAGGCACACCACACGTTTCTTTTCCTCCAGAGCACTTTGTCTAAATTCAGACTACTTGGTGACGCAGCTCGCAGGCAAGCTCCCAGAAGCCTCCAGTGAGCAAAGGCTATCTGCTGTGGCCGCATGCGGGTGCCAGCTGGAGGTGAGGACTGGGATGCAGGCCCACTTACAGCTGCTTTAGAAAACTGGCCTGAAACCTTACTCTGTTTGGCCCACAATGCAGGAGGGCATGTCTGTTCTGGGAAGGGGCCGCACCCGCCACTCAGCTGCTGTGCCACGCTGCCAGGCGGCAGTGACGCAGCGAGCTGTGTAGGACGGGGTGTGCTGGCATGGTACCCTGCATAGTGATACAGTGCCCTAGAGAGGGGCTTCTTTCTGCCAGCACATCCAGGGCCACTATCCCAAGAGTCCACTCAGCCTGGGGTGTCTGCCTGAAGACCGTGGGCCTCCCAGGTCTTTGCCTTGGGGGATTTTGCTCTAAAGAATTAGTTTTCTAACCTTTCACTCGCATTTCCTAAATGATGTAAATCCTGGACTAAAAGGTTGGCCCAGACAGTTCTCCAGCCAGACCTCTGGGCCGGGTCATCAGAACATGGCTGGAAGTTCTTCCACAGTCTGACCGTTTGGGTTCTTGCTTGGTTACCCTCCCTGGGTTTCAGATTAAAGGGCCCAAAGTGCTTGGCTCACTGGCATCATGAGGCATCCCCGGAAGAACAGCAGCTCTGAGAGCTAAACAGAGAAGGTGGATTTGACCTCCATCCTTTGCTGGGAGTCCGACTTTCCATAAGTCACGCTCATCGGGATTTCATTACGCACGGTGGCCTGGAGCCAGTATCGAAATGGGTTTGGCCAGGGTGCAGAATGACTGCAAAACAACTGATTCCAAACATCTGGAAAAATGAAGAGAAGGGGCGAGGAACTCGCAAGGCGCTGGCTGCAGCTGATGTGTGGGTACCTCTGTGTCTGTCTGCTTTGGGAGCTGGGGAGGAGGCATGGAACAGAAGGGCATGTGGCCCTGCCTCCGAGAATGCTCCTGTCCACTATGGAGAAAGGAGACTAGATTTTCATTAACCCAAGTCTAGACGGTCTGAGGGCCTCGTGAGTAGACCAGGTAGGCCTGGCTGTTACTGGTGCCATGTTTTAAGTGCTAACTGGAATTTTTTTTTGTTGTTGTTGTTCTTTATAAACACTCAAATCTCCTCCTTTGTTGAGTTTAATAGTGATGGAGCCAGTGGTAGTGTCGGGGAGACAGTCAACACAGGAGAGGCCAGGATGGAACATGTCTTTGTCATTTCCACTTGATGCATGTTCTTTTCTCTCTATAGGCTTTAGTTCCCACATCTCTATAAAAACAATTCCAGTGTCCCCACACTGAGCCTGGAAATGCTGACCAAGCTGGAGAAGTGCTGAGCCACTATGCCACCGTACCTGGCCTCCATACCTGGCCTCCCTGATCCCTGAGGACCTAGGCCAATGGCCTAGAGTTGGCTCCTCCCCAACACCTGATAAAAGCAGCTCAGTCACTGACCTGTACTCGGCGCCCCAGCCTTTGACGAAGCTCATTCGGATGGTGCACATGCGAGTCAGCTGGTAGACGGCCTCAAAGCCCTGGTTGACAGACTGAGCCAGGAGAGCAGCGAATTCCTGGTTGTTGAAGATCTTCAGGTTGCAGCCTGCCAACCACAGTCAGTCAGATACAGCAATCCTGGGCCCGCCCAAGTGACCCGATTCACTCGCCTCAAGGGGCAAACGGTGGCTCCACTTGGTGGCCACCTGCTCTGTGCTCATGCAAGGATGGGCTTTCTCCATTCCTACACTTGATCTGCACACCTCTAGCAGGGAGATGCACATGCAAGGGGCACCAAAGGCTGGCCCACAGGTGCCACCTCCTCCCGCTCTGGGGAGCCATATGCTAAGAAGGAAGCCTGGAAGTAGGCTTGGATGACACAGGGATCGTCTGGAGAGGCTGAGGCAGGACTCTGGTTCAGAGAGGCAAGGGACCTGAGCCTGGTGGCCAATGCCTTGTGGTGTAGTAGCCACCTGGACGCAGGTGCTCCTTCACTGGTATAGCAGCAGGGCATGGGCAGCGAGGTGGGTGTGGGGCCTACCGACACAAGGATGGATACTCTCTCAAGTCGAAAGCACCCTCCTCTAGGCTCCCCCGATGGCCCTGCCTCATGCTGGAGTGGAGGAAGAGAGCTGAGTCACATGGTGACCTCTCCAAGCTTGGGCCAACGCGACAACAACCATGTACCTAATTCTCTACAATACAGCTAGAGACAGGCACAAACAATACTGAAAATAAACCTTGTTTGAAACCCTACTGCCCAAATGCCAAGAGAACATGACCAGAAAATAAAGGCCAAAGTCCATGCCAGGAACCAGAGAACAAGCAGAGACCCTATCTGCTGTGTGACTCTCTTGCCTCTCCTTGTGATCCGGTGTGTCTGGTGGGGAGTAGGGTCCTGACCGTCCCTAAGCTGACAGGACACTACCAGAGACCCCTCAGCCTTCAGGGATGGAGGTGGACAGGGTAGGTGGCAGGCTGGGAATGCTACCCAGCTTCCACCTCCACCCCTGCATGCTTCCAGGGGGGTGGGTAGAACAAGGCTCAGTCCACACCCATTCTCAGGGCTGCACCCCAGCCGAGCCAACAGTCGGGTAGACTGAACACCCGACTGACTAGTCGGCCAACCTTCTGTGGCTTCTTCCCAGCTCTGGGACTTAGATGCGTGGTTCACTCTGAACCTTTCTTCGAGCCCCAGGGGCTACTGGAGAGGAAGAGTGAGTTCAGAGAAGTGAGTGTGCTTTGTGAACGAAACCACAAAAGCTGCCAAAGCAGAGCTCCATTCCAGGCTGAAATTCTCGGTGTTCTTTGGTTTACCCGGCCACAACCCACCACTCCACCGTCACCTACTAAGCACAAACGGGAAAAGGAGCTAACTACACATATCCCAAGCAATGGCCCGGACACAGGCCATATATATATGAGGAGTGTTTTGGCTTTCTGCCGTGGTGGAGTCCAAGCCTGGACATTCTTGGGGTCCTCAGAAAACCCTCAACTCCCCAGAATAAACCCCAAACTTCCTCCCTTCACCCAAGATCCAGAAAGCCTTTTAAACATCTGCCTTACATGGCGCCTCCAGCCAGTATCCCGCCCTCCGTTTCTATGCCCTTGTTGCGGTGTCCTTCCTGCCGCATGCCCTCACAAACTTTACCCCACCTCTCCTGGCACCTAATGTCTCCTCCAGGATGCCCTCCCCGATTTCTCCCTGGGTCTTAGCGCCCTGTGTCACACTCCCCGTCTTCATCTTGAATAGCCTGGGTCTATACAGCTGTGCGTGCAGGAGCATCCCTGTCCACTCTCCATCCTGCTCCAGTTCCTGCCACCGACCCTGCATCTCCTGTTTGCCGGCGGAAAGACACCAGTGCACACCCGTGGGAGTTGGAGGGTGCCCTGGGTTAGAGATTAGCTAGATAGCACCTCTGATCTCGTGAGCTTCCATGGTACAAGAGGACAGACAGGTACAGAGTGTCACCAATGCAGACACCAATGTGGAGGGAAGGTAAAAAAGCCTTCCCAGGCATGTCCCAGGGGCCATGGCCCAAGGCAGCACCTCAGGGGCTTACCTGGGGGGATCTTGCAGACGGTGGCAGGGTGCCAGCCATAGCGCTGGTTGCAGTTGGGTGACTGAACAAAAATCGCGCTGTCACTGAGGCACTCTGCAAAGACCTCCCCTCCAATGTAGTAGAGCCGCACGCCTCGCCCTAGGGAAGTCAAGAGACACTGGGTCAGAGGGACCGACCCACAGGGCAACAAGGCTAGCTGGGGAAGGGGCTGCTCCAGATAAGAGGAGCCCAGAACCCAGCCCAAAGTAAAGTGGGAGAATGTGACGGGCAGCTTGGGGTTCCTAAAGCAGCCGAAATAGGTGGCAAGGGAAGGAGCCTGTGCCCAGTCCCAGCCTGAGCTCCTGTGTAGAGGACAGCGGTAATCACCTACCTCAGTGGTGACTGCCACAGTGGCTGGTGAGGACAGCTGCTGCCACCCCACTGCTCTAGTCCCGCCCCCAACAGCAGGCACAGAAGTGCCTTGGTGAAGCCAGGGTGCTACTGAGACATCAGCCCTCTCTGGCCCCTTGCCATAGGGACCTCGCTTCACGTGGTTCCCTAGTGCAACCCTTGCTTTCCCTTCATCACCTAAATCCAACCCAGATGGACAGAAATTAATTTTCAATTGGCTCAGCACTCCAGCGGTTATGTAAACATTGAGCTCTGCCCAGTGGGGGATGTCCCCTTATGCTTAGGAGAGGCCCAGAGTGCAAGAAGGCAGCTGGACTTGAAGGCCAAAGTCCCGTGTATATGCTCAGGTGACATCTATACAATGCCTACTCCACACTCCCACCTCCTCTCATCTAGGTCCCACGGCACTTGGTGCTGGGGGCGGGTGTCTCAGTGTCCCCAGGATGCAGCCGTGGTTGTGGGGGGGGGGCATTACCAATGTGCCGCCTCGTGAGCTCCACAGCTGCATTCCGGTTGACATTGGACAGCAGGCCCAGGCAGAAGCGCTCAGAGTTGGAGGGATCAGTGAAGCCATCCACTGTCATAGACGGCTGTGAGGCGTGGAATGTCTCCCCAACTCGCTGGTTCAGCTCATAGTAGGAGATGGAGCACCAGAAGGCCGGCTCACAGTAGGTCACTGGCTGTAGGTCTGCAGAGACAGGGAGTGTGCGGGTCAGTGGGTAATACAGAAGCTCTGAAAGACTTTCTCCTCCACTGCCCCCTCCTCCCAATTTCCACTGCCACACCAGGGACTAAGGTCCTCAGACCCTGCCAGATTCCAAGGGAAGCGATACTGGGTCCTTTTCTTTTGGGCCCCCACACACCCTGCCCCATAGGGTTTAGCCTTCCTGTGAACAGAAGCAGCCTTCGGAGACAGGCTAGCCCAGACACGAAACAGGTCAGGACCAGCCGGCACCAGGCCCGGCACTATGAGCAGCCCTAGGTACGCTCTATGGGGCCGTGCCACCTTCAAAAGTCATCTCCTACTCTCTCTTCTGGGATCCTCAGAGGAGCCCACGTCAATCTCCGCCTCCCAAAGGGCTTTTGCTTTGGTGCCACTTGGCCTGAGGAGCAGCAGTTTGTTCCTCTGGCATCTGTAATGACATGGCCGCAGTGGCCTCACGAGTGCAGCAGCACCTCATGTGTGAACATGCAGACCAGGATCCGGAACAGGACTGGCCATGTGTCACAGCAGAAACCATGGCCCATCTTGATGTAGCTGCCAGCTGTTGGGATGACGGGACACAAAGCAGCTCTGAGGATTTTGTAGTTTTTGTGGTTGTACAGCCTCGACTAGGTGCTCCTCAAGGTAGACTGGCCACATGAGGGCCGACTCTCTCCTACGACAGCTGGGGACTGCTTCAAAAGGAGTCAAGTCCTCTCAATAGCCCAGCTTTCCACTTCCATGCCCTGGGACCCATGTAAAGTTAAAACAGCCCTGCCCCAACCCGCACACCTCTACAGCATGCCCCTGGCAGGGTCCCCTCAGCAGGCTGGCTTCTGCCAGCTCTTCCCTCAGAAGCCTACAGCCTCCTGCAGGACTTCATGCGCTGGGCACCACCCCCAGATGCTCCTCCCACTGTAGCTGCCCTGCTGGCCCTGGGGAGGAGCCTCAAGCCCTGCTCATCATGGCCACCCATCTCAGACCTACACCCCCAACCTGGAACATTCTCAAGTGTTCCTGCAGCCACCTGGTGATTGTGTGTGCCTTTGTGAGGGCGAATATCTGTAAGTGACTGTCTCACTTGACTGTGAGGTCCTAGAGTCCCCTCTCCTCCCGTGCACGGGGCTCTAGTAAGAAGGAAATAGGGATGGCTCAGCACTGGCCTGAGAATCCTGTCTGCTGAAGTAGAGAGCTGCTGGGACCTGTGCTCAGTGTCTCCTAAGTGCCCAGTCAAAGAGAACAGCAGATGCTGTGTTGCCCACAGGGGAGGGCCTGGATGGCCCCTGGTGGTACAATGGCCCAGATCTCCTGCAGTGCAAAGCAAATGGTCCTTGTAAGAGTGAGGCGGGGGATACAGCCCCCATCTTCACATACTGCCGACTGCCAGAGCCAGCTGCAGGGTCAGCATACCCTAAGCTAGGGCAGATGACTGGTTGGGAGAAAGGTGGTCCAGATATTATGGGATGGTCAAATGCATCCTCAGCCTCCAAGTCATTGGATACTCATAGCATATATTTACCTCATCCTCCCAAGTACTGACAATAACAACCATGCCTAGACACTGCCAGGTGGGGGTTGGAAGCACTCCCCACCAAAAAGCCATCGTCCTTTATGTTGAACCAGATCTCAGAATAATTCATTCACGCTCCCTGTGTCAGGCTCTGCATCGCCCCTGCCCATGGTCGCATCCTCTATGCCACTGGAGCTATTGTGGATTCCCTGAGCTAACTCTAGTAATAGATGGGCATGCAGCAAGCAGTATAAGGTACCAACAGCGATAATAACCTTGCCTAGGAACCTGGGAACACCCTGGTGCTGTCTTGACCTTCCAGATGCAGATGGGCAAAGCTTCCTCCCCTCCTTCTCTTCTCACGGTGGTTGAGCGGTTGAGCAAGAGGCCAAGGGGAAGGAAGCAGAGGATCAAAGCTACCGTGCAGAGAAGGGGGGCGCCGAGACAGGAGCAGCTGTGGCCTGTGCCCCTGGCTCCTGAGGCTGGACTGAGCCACAGCAGCCACGTCCGGTCCTGGCCCTGCTCCACGCTTCCACATTCCAATGAGATAAGCTAGATTCTAAACAATTTAGCCACTAGAATGTGAGCTATGCTGCTTTGGACAATTTGTTAAAAAAAGAAAAAGAAAAAAAGCCCAGTGCTAGCCAAAGTTTAAAATGGGCAGGTGACCTGTTGGTGCTGCTAGCTGCTACTGCCCAAGGGTCACCTACCTTGAAGTGTGTCCCTGGGGACATGACCTTCCACTCTGGTCTGTTTCCTCATCTGTATCAAGGATGGTTCTAGAAGATAGCTAAAGCTGGCCATCTTAGTCCCTGTGTTTCTGCCATGTTTCAACCTAAAGAGGCAACAGCTTTGGCTGATCCAGGTCATCCCTGGCTTTCTTAGTAGCGTGTATAACAAAGTCCTCACCCCCAAATTCCAAAGTCCTGCCTAGGATTTCGTGGGCTTAGTCCAGGCACAAGAGAGCTGGTGTTAAGATTCCCAGGAACACTGACACCACCCATCCAAACAAAGCCTGGCACACCCCCCAGAGTGTCTGTCATACCTGGAAGAGCAGTGTTCGGGGGAAGGGGAAGCTTCATGGAAAGCGGCCCTTCCAGGCAGATCTATACCCTCCCTCCCCCAAACACCTCTGGGACCCCCCTCCCTCCAGGCACCCTGAGTAACCCAGTAGAGAGTCTGGACTCAGATGGACAGGCCTTCCAGACTCATAGCAGCTATGTCATGGCACCAGGGCACAGCTCAAAGGTTGCCACTTCAAAGGGTGCCTGTCTTCTCTGACTCAGCAACAGGGCCGACTAGGGTAGCCCCCTTTTAATTCTCTGCAAGGCTGTGCCTTTGAGTTCCCTCTCTCCCTCCCTCCCCACCTATCAGCCCTGGCTTTTTCCTTCAGGCACTTTTGCTACAGCGGGTGCATAGCAAAAAGTATAGTTACTATTTCCCCCTGCAATGGTAGCCCTTCCCACCCCCCACAAATCTTTTCTAGAAAAAGTCAGGACTCTGGAGAGACAAGAGCCATGGCTGGTACAAGAATGTGATAGCAGCCACTGACAGCACTCAGCTCAACTCTGAGCTTCTTAGAAGATCAAACAAAAAGGGAACAGAGTTGTTAAGGTTTGGGCCTAAAATGTGCCCCCTAGCCTCATACAATTGAATACTTGGTCCCTAGCTGGCGGTGCTGTTTAAGGAGGTTATGAAACCTCTGGGACACAGGGCCAAGCTGGCAGATGTAGGTCCCTGGATGCAGGCCTGGAGGGTTACAGCCTGCCCTGAGTTCTGGTTCCATGCTCTGCTTCCTGATCTACCAAGGTTTGGACAAACTGTGCTTCAAGATCTAGCCAACATGGGCTTAGCTGCTCCAGCCACCATGCCATTCCCTCCCCGAGTCCCAGAGTCCCCCAATAAGTGCAGAAGTGGTTTACAGAGGCCCTGAAGAGCTGCTGTTCAAAGGCCCATCTGGCAGCAAGATTGCAGGAGATTTGGGGCTCCATGGATGACACCCCAAGGAATATATATGGGTTTGCTCTGCCAGACCAAGGCTTCCACACACCTGGGCTGTTAGAGGAGACCTTGACTCCATTCAGCCCAGTCCCTGCTAATCTCTTCCCAGAGCGGAGGTGTTAAAGACACGAAACCTCCGCACTAGCCATCAGGGCCGCCACCTCCACCAGCATGGTGTCAGCCAGGCTTCTCGACTGGCATGGAGCACTCAGTTCTCCGCTGGCCCCTGGCCAGCCTAACGCATTGGCTGGCTTCAGTTCTGAGCCCCATTCCAAGCTGGCACAGACTCTGTGTTTTGTTTAAGGAAAAGAAAATAGAATAAAACCCAGAAGGCGACACTTGGATTAAGGGGTGCCTATTAAAAACATGTGCAAAAGATTCCAGTCGGCAGAAGCTGAGGGGAGGAGGGGGGCACGCCAGCTTTCTCCTGAACCTCAGGCAGGCGATGGGTAAAGGTCTGTACGGCGGGTACCACAGGACTTGAGGTCAAAGCAGAGATGTCCTGGCTAGTCTGGGCCCTCCCCACCCATGAAGAGTGACTCTGCCTCAGTCTTGAAGATTCTACCCTCTGACCCCATAGCCCTTCTGGCTGTCTCTTCCTTAGCTGTTTGCTTCCACTGGAGAATCCATCCCCATCTGTATGACCCTGACCTGCAAGGGCCAGTACCGGTGACATGAGACATTCCCCTCATGCAAAGTAATTCATGCCCAGCTACTAGAGCACCATCTCCTGTGCTGGGGGGCGTTGGCCCTCCATGGCCCCAGCACCTGGGTCCTCACTCCACCCTGCCTCCCAGACTGAGGTAAAGAGCTAGCACATACAGAGGAAGGAGTAGAAGCTGCTCTGACCTCAGGCAAGTTTACTAAGTCAGGCAAACAGCAGGGGCTGAAAACCGGACCCTGTGGCAGCTGATTTCCTGCCATCCTGTGTGTGTGTGTGTGTGTGTGTGTGTGTGATATGCGCATGTGCCTCAGGACAAACTCAGAGCGCTGGAAGCGCAAATGCTCCCACATCCAGCATTACATGGGTTCTCGGGGCTGAACTCAGGTCCTCGTGTGTGCACAGCTGTACCTAGCAAGTCCCTTACCCAAGCCCCTGCCTGTGTCTCCATAAGCCACTGAAGGCTGCAGCTGGCCTTTAAGAAGTACTGTCTGGCAGCATGGATCCTGCTGGCTTCTCACCATTCCAGGGGGTAAGGAGGTGAGGGGCTGGAGGAGAGGGGTGGGCTTCGGATCCTGCCACCCAGCCCAGCCCTAACCCAGCAGAGGAAGGCTCACCCTGTCATGGGCACTCCAGGAAGCCATTACCACAATAGGCTCAGCTCTCTGCTGTGTCGGGCTCTTACAAGGACCTCAGTTTCCTCAGCCCAGGCACACCCTACATGTGTCACTGTGACAGGGAATAACTTACTCACCAGAGGGTCACCTTTCCCTAACCTGCTGCTTCCTTCCCCTGTTTTCCTCAATCTTCCTGACGTAGACACTTGGGAAATTTCAGGTGACCCACCCAGCATGATGTGTCTGAAAAGAAACATGCCCAGCTCACAGCCCCTGCTCTGCAAAACAAAGGGCCCAGGGGTTCCCCAGGGTTAGCCTCTGCGCACCATGCCCGGCTGGGGCTCAGTCCTGCCTTTGGGCCTTGTCTCTCAGGTCACTGCACTGCTGATTTTGAGAAGCTCATTCTTCCCCAGACCTGAGCTGGGGCCTGAGCGGGGAAGAAAATGGAAGCCATAACTAGATGTGGTATACTTTCTCTGCATAATAATTTCATATCAAGACCTTTCAAAGACATACCTGTAATCTTGAGATGTCCCCATCTTTTTCTAGAAAGCACTGTGCTGGCTAGAATTACATCAGTTTGACATAAGCTATAGTTGTCTGAGAGAAGAGAACCTCAGCTGAGAAAATGTCTCCAGAAGAGGCTAACCCTGGGGAACCCCCGAGCCCTTTGTTTTGCAGAGCAGGGGCTGTGGGCAAGCCTGTAGCGCATTTTCCTTCTTAGCGGTGGGTGTGAGAGGGCCCAGCCCATTGTAAGTGCGACCATCATTGGGCTGGTGATCCTGGGTTCTCTAAGAAAGCAGGCTCAGCAAGCCATGGGGAATAAACCAAGCTAATGCCCCTCCATGGCCTCTGCATCCACTCCTGCCTCCAGGCTCCTGCCCTGTTTGAGTTCCTGTCCTAACTTCCCTCAGTGATAGACTATGATGTGGAAGGATTAGCCAAACAAACCCCTTCTCCCCAATCTGCTGATCATGGTTTCATTGCAGAAATGGTAACCCTAACTAAGACAACACTCTCCGTGTTCTGATCTCCATTCTGCAGTTTGGGGTACCTAGTCACCAATCACAAAGGGTGCGGCTTCTGCTACCTCAACAGCCCCCTTCTGCATGCCCTTCAGCCTGCGGCTCTCCTGCACCACACACCTCTTGACTGTTCTGTGAAGGTTGCTCCCAAGCTCCTGATGCCCCTCCTTAGCTCTTCTGACATCTCATTTTGCACTCCTGAGAAGTCTCCTCTGCTGTCACTGGCTTTCAGCACCTCTACCTCCTGGCCACTGTGCCCATAACCCTATCCTCCTCCTGGCCTCAGGCTCTTGTCTTCTGTCCCCAGTGTCCCCTTCCGCCTGTGTCTCTGGCTCTCTCCTGAGCCAGGGTCCTCTCTCTACCCAATCCACCCACTCCTATGATGTCAGCCAAACCTTTAGTGGCATTCCTGAATGGACTTGCTGGAATGGTCAGTGGGTAAGGGAGAGAAATACCCAGCAGTCTTTGTGGGAAGGACAGGAGATGGACCGAACCCCTTCCTATGGGCTTCCTGGAGGTCTTGCTATGTTGCTCACCACAGAACTTGGGGGGTGGGGCTTCACACAGGTACCATGTGCTCTCTATCAGTGCCTTGGACTAACAGCAAACACAAAATGCTTACAACTTCCTGCCTTGGGCCCCTGCCTCCCTGACTTCCCAGGGAGGATCCATGGAGCAGAGAGACCTCTGGCAGTCTCTAGGCCCATCACACCTCATCAGGGCAGGCCTCCTTATGGTCCCCGTCCTGTGCGCACAGGTCCACAGCCACTTCTTGAAACGGCCTTTCGTATTTCTCTAGCGTGTGAACCTTAGCTTCCCTTAGGACGCCCACCAACTACTTGGGTTTCTTTCTGGTTTTCCTCCAGGAACGTCTCATCAAATTTATACGCTATATAGTGGTCAGATTTCCTCTATTTTGGTGCTATTAGGATCTCACCACAACCCCTCCAGCACACCCGCAACCTCCTGCTGTGAGGGCAGGGAAGGGAGTGACATAGCATTCAAGACTCAGCTGCACCTTGCCCCAGCCCTTCCTGCTAGCTGATAACCACATTGGTGACTTCCTTGGAGCACACCTGCTCCTCCATCTGTAATGTCCCTCATCTCTCATCTCGTTCTATTTTCCGATGTCCACCTGGCCCAAGGTGAGTCTGGGCTGAGTCTGCCCAGCACATTGCTTATGGCTTCCTCTTGGGCATAGTCCCCACTTCTATGCCTGCTCCCTCAGCTCCATAGGGAAATACAGGTGTGGTCATGTTGTGACCATGTTTCTAGCATGGCTCTAGACCAATGGTTCTCAACCCACGGGTCTCAACCCCCTTGGGGGGGGGGTGTCAAACAACCCTTTCATGGGGGTCACCTGAGACTATCAGGAAATACCAATATTTATATTACGATTCTTAACAGCAACCAAATTACAGTTATAGAGTAGAAACAAAGGTAATTTTATGGCCGGGGGTTACAATATGGCGACTATATTATAGGGCCACAGCATTCGAAGTGTTGAGAATGACTGCCCCGGATCCTAGCATCTACACAGGGTATGGATCGAGGAAGCCAAGAGTCAAAGTCAGTTTCTCTGTCTGATGACTGTGCGGCTCAGAGGAGCACAGGCTCTCCTGAGCTGTGACATGAAAAGTGACCACGCTTTTGCCCATGGTTATGAAGACCAGCCCTCGGGGTACCCCGAAGGGCCCCCAGGAAACACTTTGTCCCATCATTATTCTGCCCTGGCTCACCCTCCTCCCAGCCTGCACCCCAGGTCAAAGATTTAAATGCACATGAAGGATCCTAAGTCAGAAAATTCTAGCCTGAGGCTGCTGCCACCAGCAGACTGGTCTGTGACCTTGATGGCTTTCCCAGTGGCACGTGCCTGAACACTTACAGTGAAATGGCTCCAGAAATAAATCTAAAGCAGCTCACCCCCGAAGCTGGACGCCCCTGATCGGCCTTTAGTGGCATCTAGTCTTGGTTTGTTTTCAATAACTCGGGCCTCCACTATCAAGAACGTGACCTTCCCTCAGCCAAGCTCCTCGAGATTACACTCCAAAGATTTAAACTGTATCTCAAAGTCATGTTTTGCTCCGCCCACCCGTCGGCACTTTTCAAAGACTCTTTACGTGTTTCCCAGTATTCCGAATGAGGAGTTTTCGCCAACACTATCGGCCAAGGTCTTGAAACAAATGGGCACACCAGCCCGTCCAGTGTGCTCTGCTCCAAAGTGTCCCACCACGATCAACTGCTTTTCCTGGGCCAGAGAGCAAGAGCCAGCCTTAACCCCAGTCCCACCCCGCCCCCAATGAACCCAAACTACAGACCAGAATATCCAAAGCTACCTTTGATAAAAACACAGACATCTCATCTGTCTTGAGCCCTTCTGCCGTTTCTAGCCCCAAGGACTCCTGAAGAGTCTCCCTCCCCCACGCTGGAAGGATGCTGGCAGGGTGACCCTCAGAACGCTGACCTGCGTCCAACAGCTGAAGACTGTTGTGGGAACAGTGGGGTCAGCTGATAGAAACATCGTGAGATAGTACAGTGATAATCAAGACTTCCAAATGGAGAAACGCATTTGTAGAGGATCAGACGGGCCATGGATCAGACGGGCCATGGTTTCAGTGGCACAGTACACATGTATACACTGCCCCACAAACACCAGACAGACCATGATAAAACAGTTGCTCTGGGCAGTGTGATCGTGGGCACATTGCTTTTCCCCCAAATTCCTTATATGTTGCTGCTTTAATAACAAGTTATTATGAGACGATAAACTCAGCTGAAATCCCACCGTGTGTCTGAAACAAGCTTCTGGGAGCCGGGGGCTGAGTCTGGGCAGCCGCCTGTGGCTTTGCCCCAAGCCACACACATGCGTTTGGCTGGCTGAGGCCCCCTCTCCTGGGCCTGAGGTCTGGGAGATTTCGTTCACTCACGTCTGAATGCCGCCCAGGGGAAACACGAGCCCCAGCATAGGCTGTCTTTCCTGACACCACTGATCTCGGGTTTCCCTGTTCTGAGGTGACCCCAGGATCACTGTAACCAGAAACCCCATGGGTTAAGGCTGGGCTGGTGGTGACGGAAGGGGGCAGGGCTCACCTTCACTGTCCCTTCCCACTGAGGCAATCAGCTGAGCTATAGCCAGGTGTGGGACGGCCCCCAGCTTACCGATGAATACTCACCCAAGTTATTGTGTGCTGGGGACATCGGATTCGGGGATAGGTTTGGAGAGCCTGCAAGGTGATACAGAGTTGTAAGATGTTGTTGGAGTATTCTACAGTCAAGACAGGATCCCTCACCATGCCATAAGGAAGCCCTGGACCAAACCTTAAGCAGCCCAGCCTTGACCTGGCCTCATACATTCCCCGCCACACATCTAGGCATGCTGCCCTCTCTGTGGAATGGGTGGATTGAGTAACCAGCCTTAGAGGGCCCCTCCAGCACAGGCCGTGGTGGGCTCGGCTAGGCCAGTGCACACACCTGTCCTCAGGGACGGCTGACTATCCTGAGGAAATGAAAGCATAAAGACACACATTCCAGTGCTTCCAAGCCCGGTACTGTGGAGGGGCAGCCTCTCTCTCTCCCTCCCACACTGCCCAACTCCACAGTCTAGCTCTAAGGTACCGGGATCACCTCAGGAAATTCACAGACCCAGCCTCAGAAATCCTGCAACTCAGAGACTGACTTGATACTTTGTGCAAGGCAGGATTCTGCCCAATTCACACACTCTGATCTTCTCTCTGCCCCGGCTACCAAGAAAAATCACACACGTGCACGCACACACACACACACACACACACACACACACACACACGTGTACACACATCAGTCTTCAAAGAAAGCCAGCGTCGGCCTTTCCACAGGGCCCCATCCTACCCTCCTTTGTTCCCGCGTGCCTTGGAGTGCAGTTACTTATTTATGAATGTCTTGCAGCCTGGCCCCACCCCCTGACATCCACCAGACCTTGAGGCTGAGCCCTGAAAGTGCCTTGAGCTGTCCCTGGGGCTCTTTGATTTCATCCCAACAGAAGAGCTCTGAACTCGGAGGGTAAAGACCAGGTCACGGGCTTTCTCTTCTCCCCTGTGGCAGCACCTGACCCCGTGGAGATAAGAAACAATTCTGGAGGCCATAATGGTGCTTGAAAAGCTTGCTACATAATAGCCATGGCTTTGGCTGTGGTTTTGGTAAAAATATATTACATTATGGGGCCTTAATTTTTCCCCTGGTGCAAAGAAGGGAATAATCATCTATTGAACTATATAAATTAAGTATAAGATGGTTACATTAAAAAAAAAAGATTAATGCCAGGATTGGCATCCAGGAAACCTTCAATAGTTGCTCCCTATTTTGCAGTAGCTCAAATCATGAAGGTCAAGGTTATTCTGAAAGGGCACATATGCTGCCAGGCAAGACCTGAGGGTGACTCTGGTGACCCTCAGACCAGAGACACCGCCACACCTCACCTGATGGAGAAGACAAGCCCGTTAGCAATTGGACTAGGAGCCAGACAGGCTACTTGGAGGAAAACCAAGGAACAAAGAGAGACCTTTGCCCATCCATGCCTACGTTATCTGGGTACACAAACCCTGGCCCCCCAGAGCTTTGCATGGAGAAAGAGAAAGAGAGAGATAGGAGAGGGGACACGGTATAATGGGACAGAAAGACAATGAAGGGCGCAAGCAGCTTGGAGCCAGTGAAAGCATGCCTGACTAGTCCTTCCCACATACAGACCTCTCTGATTATGTTTGTTTATAACGGTCATTCTACACACAGAGAAGGGGGGCGGGACTGAGGAGAAGCTCTGCAGCTGGAGGGAGGCTGCCTAGCTGGCTCACTGCCCGTAGCTGCAAGTTTGCAGTGGTCACTTGGCACTGAGTACAGGAAGGTCTCCCGTGCACTCAGCTGGGTCCATGCTGCCAGCCACAGGCCTAGATGGGTATGTCTGGGGGCATGCTTGACCTAAAAGCACAATACCCCCGCGACTATGCTTCTGCCGCATATGTAACCCTCTTCTACCCTCCTGTGGATTGTGTAAACTCTTGTGGTCTGTGCGTGAGGCAGCCCGCCATCATGGGAACATCTGCTCTCTCCCTCCTCACCCACCACACAATGCCAAGCAGGTCCCGTGTGGCAGCTGGGGCTCTGTTCAAGAAGCTGCTCGTTTGGAAGCAATTTGGTCCCGTAACATATGACACAGGAAACATCTGGGACCGCAGCAAGAGAAAACTAGGCCCAGTCCCTCCCAGCAGGGGCATGCCGATCTCATTTGGCCACTACATTTGAAAAAATAAATAAATAAATAACAGTTGCTTCTGGTGTCTTTGCTGGCCACCAGAAAGGGCTGTTCCTCCACGCAGGTTTTCCTCCCTGCTCACCTGCACTGCTCTAGGTGTGGGAGCCCTTCTCCCACCCTCTGCCAGCACCTCACCCACATGGCCAGGCTACACTGTCGGGAAAACAACTTTGTGCCCCTGTGGCACAGAGTATCTCCAGTGACGTACTAGGCACTCGAGGAGTGCTCTATAGACAGCAGGCAGGCAGGAAAGCAGGGGGGCAGAAGGGAGGGGCAAGTCACCACTACTGACCTGCATCCATGCTGTGGTTCATCTGGTGGTCACTAGTTTCTCCATCTTCACTCAGGTAGCCAGGGGGTGGGGTTTCTGGGGATCAGAAGGCAGGCAGTCCCATTAGAAGAAATGTAAGGCCTGGCCCTGGCGCTCCATTTGCTGGCCAATAAAGCATGCATTCACGCCACCGCTGGGTGCAGAGTGCCTAGAAGAAAGCTGGGCCTCAAGGGCAGGTGTCAGTTCCTGGACTCTGCCATGCTCAGGCCTTTTCCAGCGCTGCCCTCTGCCTCCCAACCTGGATCCTAACACACCGACTCCCAAATCTGAAATGCCTTGCTCTAGGACCACGGTTTAGCTGGCTTGTCCCCATCCTTCAAGGTCAGGTAAAGAAGGGAGGCTTTAGGACATGCCTACTTTACCATCTCTGTCCCCTGGGAGCTGTGGCCTTGAGGCTGTCCCTGTGCAAGCTGGCTGTTCCTGCCACTGTTGTCTCTAGGGGATGTGGCTTAACTCCCCAGTGAGGCTGCCGTTCAGCGGTGGCGCCCTCAATGATCCATTTCTCGGAACTCGACCTCACCTTCCCACCCTGCCTTAGCCCTCCAAGGTCTGCCATCTGATAGGGAGTGGACAGCTTAACCCCCCCCCCCCCCCCGCGGAGACTAGCACTACCTGCAAGGATCTGAGAAGCCAGACAGCTGGCCTCTGTGTGCATGCGTTCTGACCCAAGACACGGGCCACAGCTAACCTCAGCCCAGTAAGCCAACCCAGAGAGCGAAAGCCACATCCAAATTAGAACACTCTAAAAGGAACACAGCTGGATCGTTGCCCCAAAAGCAAAAAGTGGCCCTGACTGGCCCTAGCATGGCCAAGCACAGCTTTCCTGGATGCCCAGAGTGCCCGGCAGTGATTCACACATGATCTGCATGTAGATGAGGGGCTTCCAGAAATGCTGGCACCATGACAATGAGGGACGTTCTACTTACTGCCTCAACTCCCACTCTGCCCAGTCCGAAGCTCAGGGTACTTATAGGGCCCTCTGCTGCCTCATTCCACACTCTGCAGCCCGTACCCCTCAGGAACCCTGCCTGTATGCCAGCCTTGTGGGCTGGGAGGGAGAGCAGAGACACAGTGTTGCTATTTCCGCTTTCAAAATAAATGACGGCACCGGAGCCCTGCAGAAGGGTCACAGGGTCTCCCATGCCAAGAAAAACATCGTTAGGGGAGCTTGGGCCACCGATCGTTCCCGGTTGGGATATGGTTCATAATCAGGGCCCACGAGCCTGCTGTACGCTCGATGACGTGGAGAGGATGGGGAAATGGCGCCATCCCTGCCTCCTGGCTGCCTGTGCAGCCGCCAATGCCTACCTGGAATATTGCTTTGGGGCTCAATGCCAGCGGGGAAGTTAGTGTTCTCAGGGATGGAATGGCTGTAGTCATCCAGCGGGGGGAACTCGGCCGGGATCTCGGTGTGGCGTGGTACCAACACTGGAGGTAGAACTGTCCCCAAGGAAAACACAACAGAGGTGGGTCAGTGCCAGGACGCTGAAGTCCCAGTCCCCGAGGGCACCTTAGACCCTCCAGAGTTGGTAGGACGGGGAGGGCAAGGCCACACACACACACATACCTGGTGTCTCTACTCTCTGATAGTGGTAAGGATTTACGCACACTTCATCCTTCTTCATGTTGAAGGCGAACTCACACAGCTCCATGGCCCGTAACTCATGGTGGCTGTGCAGGTCAGGCCATCGCCACAGGCGGCAGTAGATGACGTGGGGGAGCCCCTTCCGATGGGACACCTGCAGCCGGCCATCCAGTGACCTGCCATGGCAAAGAAGGGACAGAAGGTGTCAGTGGTGGAGGCTTGGATTGCTGACTCCCATATCCGGCCCCCAACAGCTCCTGGGGTTCAAGTTTGCTGGCAGACACTCTCAAGTTCTTTCCTCCCCCACACAAAGGGGACCAGGAAATCAAAGCATCACAGCTAACTGTTCTTACTGGACATGTGCCCAGCTCCCAAAAGCAGCAAGGAGGCCCACCAAAGAAGGCCGAGGCTTCCCAGGCCAAAAGAAAGGCCTTGCATCCAGCAGTCCCCAGAATTCTCCCAGCAGCTCTCAAGGAAGGGAACCTGCCTGAGATACACTCAAGCAGGTACACATGCCACCAATCTTGCCCTTGTAGAGACGACCACTGGACAGGGTAGAGGCTGCATACAGAGGAGGTTAGGTGGCAGGCGGAACGAGTCTGACTGTTCCCCAGAAGCAGTAAATGGCCTCTGAGATGTTTACATGGGCTGTGTTCATGCACATGGATGAAAAAGGCAAATACTGTGATAAGTCTGACTGCGTGTGGCCCACAGGTTGCGGGGCGGGGGGAGGCTAGAGTAATGGAGGTAGGACTGCCTCTTCCATAAGAAGGCTTGTCCTAGGAGCTCCAGGTTAGGGGCATGATGCTTCTAGTAGCTGAGTCAAGCCAGCAGAGGGCCACTGCAAACTGACCCAACAGATTTTATGATGCTTTATAAGAGAGGGGGCTGGGTAGACGTGCCAACCAGAACCAAACAGGGTCCAACCAATCTCCAAGGCACTGGCCTGAAATGGGGAGGGACAAAGGTCAGTGCTGGGCTTGGTCACAGGGACTGGCCGAGAGCTGCTGACTAAGGGCCTGTAGAAGGATGTAATTACCTCCCCACCCCCCTGAGGCCCAGACCACATAGCCCCTGCAGCTGAAAACAGTAATTACTGAGCCGAACAAGAGAGGACAGCCTGAGACTAGTCCTTGAGGCACAGAAGGAAGTCAGCCGATGTGCAGCCAGAAGATCTGGAGATGTGGCTCACGCTCCTGACTCTGCAACCCTGGGCACCAGGACTCTCAACTACTGCATCTGTTACGATGGGGACAGTCTCCCCCTTGCCTGATCTCTACTAGAAACTGCTTTACAAAGCTCCAGCCCATGGTGAGCATTCCTCTCAGTCACTGGTGACTGTGGTCATTCTCTAAGCCAGCCCTAGGCAAAGCGGCTGAGCTGTGGGGTTGACAACGAGAAAGGGTGAGGGGAAAGTGGAGACATAAAATCAATCCTTCAGCTCTCCTCACTTTCTTTCAAAGCTACTGAATTCCCCAAAGATAAGGGAAGAGGCCACACTGACTCTTCAGGGTATGACAAAGGCCCTAGCACAGGACTGGCTGGATGCTGAGGTCACCTCTCTGGTGGGAAAGACGAGGACAGGAGAGAAGTGGCAGAAGAAGGACCATGCCAGCCGTGAGGAAGAATGGACCCGACAGGCCCACCTGGATGGTGGAAGGGGTATCCTCTTGCTTTAAAAGTAACAAAGAGAGCTAGGGAGATGGCCAGCCAGCTGTGTCACAGGCGCGAGAACCTGCGTCCAGTCCTTGGAGCTCAAGGAAAAACAGCTGGCTATGGTAGCGCACTGAGGAGGCAGAAACAGCCACATCGCGAGAGTCTGGTGACCACCCTGCCTCACCTTCCTGATGAGACCCAGGCCAGTGTGACCCTGTCTCAAAAAATAAAAACAAAGTGGACAGCAGCCAGACTTGTCTTCTGACCTCCACAGTCATACACAAACATGTGCATAGGTACTGCACACATCAGCATACCTGCACACACAAACCCACACAAATACATGCATACATGCATAGAAAATATAGTTCCAAAAAGCAAGAATGCTACCCTCATCAAAGCAACGTGGCAATGCACTCAAAACTGACCAGCATACCCATGGGACCCAAGAAAGGCCATACACAGTCACATATACATGAAGGCCGACTTTCAACGAAGGGCCAAAGACACACCAGCTGGGAGAGGTGGACCTTTCAGTAGGCGGTGCTGGACCTACTGGAGAGCCACACCAAGAAAAGTGAACTTCAACCTACACCTTACACCTCTGTAGGAATGGAAGGTCAAAGTACAAAACTTAAAACTACAAAAAAAAAAAAAAAAAAAAACCTCAAAACTACAAAACATCAAGTCAATATAGCCAGATGGTTGTGACATACATCTTTAATACCAGCACTCAGGAGGCAGAGGCAGGTGACCTCTGTGAGTTCAAGACCTGGTCTACAGGGCGAGTTCCAGGACAGCTAGAGCTGTTACACAGAGAAACTGTCTTGAAAAACCAAAAAAAATTCAAACAACAAAAAAGTCAAGACAAACTTTGTAAGATCTCTGTGACTTGAACAATAACTTCTCGGTTACTACACCAAAAACACAATCCATTAAAAATCCAAGTTCATATATCGATACATAGGAAATCAGGGTAGAGGCTCCTGATCTGTAGACTTAAACAAAAGTAACAGGTGACATTGGCAAAGACTAAATCTCACAGAGCTTCCGTTTCCAGGGTAAAAAAATGCCAAAACAACCGAATCTGGAATTAGCAGGTGAATCACCAAGACAGATGCTAGTCTGAGAATTTAAAGAAGATGTTCTATTTCATCACTAACTACAAAAGTACAGGGGGGAGGGGACTAAAACTATAAATCTGTACAGTGGATTAAAACGACCAAGGGACTCTCCGGCTGGCTCAGCAGCTGAGAGCACTTGCCATTCTTTGCGGAGGTCCTGGGTTTGATTCCCAGCACTCACGCAGAGGTTCACAACCACCCATAATTCTAGTTCCCAAGGGTGGTATGCCTTTTTCTTGGGCCATGGAGCACACCATCATACATAGACATGCGTGCAGGCAAAATCCCACACACGTGAAATAAAATAACTACATATGATGAGATGCCACAGTACAACTATCGGAACAGCTATAATTAAAAGGACTGTGTGTGCCTCTTGGTGGCAACGGTGTGGAGCAATCGGAACTCGTATAGGGAAACAGTGATACAGTGGCTCTGACCGTTGGGGAGTTTGCTTCAAAGTCCAACGTAGAAACCTACTATACTAGTTTCTTTTTCAGTTGCTGTGATTAAATAATCTGACATAAATTGTGATGGTCTGTCTAACGGTCAGTTTGACAAATGTAGAGTCCCCTGGGAGATGGGTCTCTGTGTATGCCTGTCACAGGGGGATTATCCTGACTGGGTTAACTGAGACGGGAGACCAGCCCGCTAAGGGTGGCACCATTCTCTGGGATGGGATCCTGGACTACTGAGAAGGAAAATGTGAGCGGGGAACAATCTTTATCTCTGTTTTCTTCCTGACCGCGTCTGCACTATGCCCAGCTGCCTCAAGTGCCCGCCTCCTTGACTTCCCACCGCGATGGTCTGCACCCCACTCCTGGTGCCAGCTTTTGTCTTAGCTAATTAGTGGCTGTAATAAAGTACCTTGACAAAAGCATCCTAAGGAACAAATAGCCTCTTTTGGCTTCCGGAGACCTACAACCCCTTCACTGCAGAAGAGAAGACAAAGCAACGGGAGCCCGAGGTCAGGTGGTCATACTGTATCTGTAACTCAGGAAGCAGAGTGAACAGGAAGTGGGGCTAGGCTATAGGGCCTCAAAACCTACCTCTAGGGACTGACTTCCTCCAGTGGGACTCTCCCTCCTAAAGGTTCCATATCCTTCCAGTGCTGTCAAAGCCTGAGACCAAGCGTTCAGACAGGTGAGCCTACAGAGTATATTTCATACTCAAGCCACAACACCTACCATAGGATCTACCTATTCTTCTTCTACGCATTCCCCCAAAGAGAAACAAAGCAGTATGCCCACAAATGTACGGACACCTAAGTACTTTGCTACGTCCACAAAGAGGATGACTGACAATATTGGCCTCTGGAGCAATGCATGGATGGATCAAGGTCATGAGTGAAAGGAACTGGGTCGTTCTGTGTATGTAAAATTGTTATTGCTTGGTTTTTTATTTTGACACAGCTGTCACTCTAGCTTTGGTGATGGCAGATACGGTATAGTCCCCGGGCCAGTTCAAACTTGTATGATCCTCTCGCCTCAACTTCCTAAGTGCTTGAACTACAGCCATGCATCACCACCATGCCCAGCAAGCTATGCCTGGGAAGGTGAGGCATGCATGCAGAGATGGGAGGGATGGAGTTAGCAAGGGAGACCTTGGCTGGATACAGGCTCTATTTGTTATCTTGACTGTGGTGGTATTATGGACAGACACATGCTGAAATTTACCAAACAGCACACTTTGGGTATGCACAGTTTATTTGTAAGTTATACCACAATTCCAAGGGGAGGAGGGCAAAGAAGACTTTGGACTTGCCTAAGCCTGGATTTGCCATTTCTGTGTCCAGCAACTCTATAAATTTGAGCAAACCGTTTAGAACCTCAGCCTTCGTATTTTGTCTGAACTAGAAGTACCATTGACAGCCTCTTGAGAGGCCTGGGTGACACTCCATGCAGCCCTGGTGCTGTGAGAACACATCAGACATCAGCAGCTTGCCACATTAGCACAGAGGCTCCACACTGCCTCACTCCCGTGCATGATGCTAGGCTAAGGAAGGAGCCTAGCTGCTCAGAAGTCAGTCCTTCCTGGCTTGGGTGATCCAGGAGCGTAACAGGAGCAGCCACCATGGGACTTCCTGTCTCCCTGGTGCCCGTTCCTGGTTCATCTTAGGTGGTCTCCACCAGCACCATGCTGTATGGTTCATAAAGCAAGTCTCCAATGCTCCTGGCTCATTAAATCCAACCCCTTAGCAAAGGTGGGGCCCTAGAGCCACGCAGTCTGTACCAGGGCTGCAGCCAGAGGCCAGCTCTCCTAACTGCAAGGCTCCTGAGCACATGACCACCTGACCAGACTTTCAAGAAGTCATCTGGTCCACGTCCCTGCTTCGAAGCCATAAAATCATACATACACACACACACACACACACACACACACCCCAAGATGACAAAGGCATCTCATTCATTCTTCACAGACCATTGTGGCAGCTCCTCTTGATTCAAAGTCTAAGCCATTCTTTCTCCCTCCCTTTGTCCCTCCCTTTCTCTTTCCCACTCAAAATGCACACCAACGCTTACCAAATAGTATGAGTGAACTGGGCGTTCCAGCTGCTGGGTTTAACACAGCTGATGTGTCCAGAACACGCCCTCCCCAGGCATGGCTTGGGGCCCATTAAGTAAATCCAGTAATTAAGTCCCCATTCTGAGCTCATATTGCCACGAGCATGCTCAGTAACAGGAAAGGCTGTATTCATGGCTAGCTTCTCTCTCTAAAGCAGGCCTTCCTTCCTCCCAGCGGCCCACTGATTGATGAGAGGGCAGACCTGCTCCCCAACTGTGACTGAGTTCTCTTTCCACACCCAGTGTCTTCCTCATGGTTGACCCCCAAACCTCTTAGCATCTCCCTCCAGCTCCCTGGACAGAAGGTTTTAATCTTTAAACATATTCTTCCCCAGCCAAACAATTTCCTGTGGCAGGAAATGAAGCTTCCTCCCATTGGCTCCAAATGAGACCCGTAAAGTGTCCCAAAATGGTGGTGGGAGCCACAGCCAAGGATGTGGACTTGCCAGAGGCTGGAGCCGATGGTGAGGAGGATGTCAGCCAGAGTGCTGCCTCGGTGAGAGGGCTGGGCTGGGGTCCACCTTAAGCCAATACTACTCCTATCTATGGTCCAGTAGCCATGTGGGGGATGGCAAGGGGTCACAGGTCAGGAGCAGAACACACAAATTCCAGAAACGTGTTGATACCTATTCAGCATGGACGGGTGCCAGACCCACCACGTGAGAAAGCCAACATGGCAACCCATTGTAAATCCCTGCTACTGCTGAGCTCAGACCTCCAGGGCCTCGCCTAAAGCCACATAGTTTGTGGAAGGCAGAGGCAGACTCAAGCCTAGACCAGTGCTGAAAACAGAGGAGAAACAAGGGTTGCTCCATCACTCTCAGAAACTCACCTCAAACCATCACCAAACTCCAGCCGCATCTCAGAAACCTGTGCCCTGAGGTGAGACGATCTGAAGGAAGTGTTCGCCTCCCTTCCTCTCTCCTGCGCTCTCATTACTGAACTCTGGCCTCTCACAGGCAAGCGTTCTCTTTTTCGTTATCCTGTGGAGCACTAACAGTGACAGTGACGGAGATCGCTGTTCTGAGCCTTCTCAGGATCCTGCCTCATGTACACGCATCACCAAGAGGCCATGCTGAAATGCAGTCCCTGGACAATGCTGGTCGCTGGCAGCTGTAGCATCTGACCCAAGTACCTTGTCCTGTGGCTCTGCCACGCCTGCCATGGGTATGAATACTGTCTTGTCCCTTGACCTCTCCCAGACATCAGCCCAGGCACTGTGCACTTCCTCCTACTCCCCCGTACCTCTGCGAGCACCATGAAGCACCAGGTAGCTGCTGCCCCATGGCCTGCTGGGGGATTGGTATGGACTGACTAATACATTGACTCTGCCACTGGTCTTCTCAGTCAGCTTGCAACACCAATTCCTTCCTCTTCTGAGAGGCTGGCAGACCTTCCTATGCTCTACTCCCCTCCCCCCAAGTTCACATACAGCCTGTGGGACTCACCCCCATACCCTATTCCAACTGCATGATCCAAGCAAGCCCTAGCCATTCCACAGGGACTTATCTTTAGTGTGTGTGGAGAAAGACTTTCCTCTGGGCCTTCCGGGTTATCTACAAGAAGCACAGACTGACTCTAAAGGTTCCTGTGAAGGTTTTGAACTTGACAAGAGTAGAGCGTTCACCCCGAAGCCAAACCTCCACCCCCACCTACCTCATTTTGGTTTACTCCTCACAGTTTCCCCAACACCTGCTAGGCTTTGGTATAAAAAGGAAAAGGCTCTTTGCCATTTTGGATTTGCCAGTGAAAGGCACACCTATCTACCAACTCCCAGGTCATGCCTGTGTCAGCTGGAACACCCATTTGTCTGCACAATGTAATTCCCAGCATGCCTCAGAGCATTACTGATTTACATGTTTTTCTTGAGTTTTGTATTATCTGTGGGTTTATTGTGTCACCCCACCCCCCACCCCGCTTTCTGGTCCAAAGAGCAAAGCTAAGTGACTTCAAGTTTTGCTTAGATGCTCTCATCAGATAACAGGGGTTGGGGTGGGGTGGAGGGTGAGACACTGGTGCCTTAAACAGCTCCTTGCATTGGTCTTGGGACTATGGGCAATCAGTGTGGGACTCTCCATAAGTGGCCCTTGGAGTACTCATATCAGAATTTTCCTTCTATGCAAAAGACCGACCCAACAATCCTGGGACCCAGCCTTGCTCTCTCAGGAGAAGACCCCATACACAGACCTATCCTCTGGCCCTTGGGCTAGCCTGGGGGTAGGCTCAGGGTATGGCCTTTCTGATCAGGAAGAGGGTGGTCAATGGGAACTTTGGTCCTGGCTGTAAATGAAACAAGCCCAGCTTCCCATGTGTGAGCACTTAGGACATGGTGGCCGTGGGATGGAGAAGGAGGGGCGTCGTCACTTCCTGTGTCCTGCACAGCAATCAGCAGCACCTTGGCCTCACAGGAAAATCTAGACATGAGCAGCAGCAGAGGCGTCTGCTTCCCCACTCCCCTGGAGAGCCCAGGACTAAGGGCGAGCCTACAGGTGGGCACAGGTGGAGGGAAACAGATGCAATGGAAACCTCAGGGCAGACCCTGTCCCAGCAGTTCTCATGAAATTGAAGGGTCCTAGGTGTGTTGGGATGGGGGCCTTATTCCTGTTTTTAAGTGAAAACCATATACGGCGTGAGGTGACATCCAAAATCACCAAGAACAAGAGGAAAGCAGAGCCCGCTAACCTCAGCACTACACTGCAGAACCCACTTTCGATGACTGCTAAATAGTGTATTTGAATCACAGATGACCTCCTTTGACTCTGAGAAACTGTCCTGTCCCCTGTCTTCTCCACAAGACACAGGGTAAAGTTTGGAGAAGAGGAGGGGGGAGAAAGAGGACAGAGAAGGAGGTGGAGAGGCTGATTCATGAGACCTGCTCATGGTTCTGCTTTTTATAAGCCGGCTTTCCCTCCGAGCCCTACGTCAACAAGTACGCAGCTCTTCCGTGCTGCGGGGACTGTAGACCTTTCTAACTACGGAGGATGCTGCTAAGAACCAAACTAATTCTGCTCACTGCAAGCCAAAGGAATGCTGCCAGGCCCCGGGAACCATCCGCATTTTCACTGTGTTGGAAAGCTCTGCTGCCTGCACTTGATCCAGAACTGGGACTGAGATTGCTCATTGGTCTTTTAGAGATAACTCACAGAGTACCCAGGATGTTCCAGCCCTTGGCAATCTGGCCGACTCAGTCAGTCAGTCTCTCTCTCTCTCTCTCTCTCTCTCTCTCTCTCTCTCTCTCTCTCTCTCTCTCTCTCTCTCT